>NC_086016.1:7872408-8497408 GCF_028858775.2 Pan troglodytes
TAATATTATCCAAAAGTACACCAAATACATTTTATGTACTGTAAATAAAATATCAAAATTACAGTAAATATATATTACATACTGTACATAAAATATCAAAAAGTACACCAAATATGGGTTATATATACTGTAAAGAAACTATCAAAAACTACAGTAATTATATTTAATATACTGTACATAAAATATCAAAAATTACACGAAATGTATATTATATACTGTAAATAATATATCAAAAAGTACAGTAAATATATATTACACACTCTCTGTAAAATATCAAAAATTACACCAAATATATAGTATATAATTTACATAAAATATCAAAAGTACTCCAAATACATATTATATACTGTGCATAAAATGTCAAAAAGTACAGTAAATGTATTTCATATATTGTACATATAATATTATCCAAAAGTACACCAAATACATTTTATGTACTGTAAATAAAATATCAAAATTATAGTAAATATATATTACATACTGTACATAAAATATCAAAAAGTACACCAAATATGGGTTATATATACTGTAACTAAACTCTCAAAAACTACAGTAATTATATTTAATATACTGTACATAAAATGTCAAAAATTACACCAAATGTATATTATATACTGTAAATAAAATATCAAAAAGTACAGTAAATATATATTACATACTGTACATAAAATATCAAAAAGTACACCAAATATGGGTTATATATACTGTAAATAAACTATCAAAAACTACAGTAATTATATTTAATATACTGTACATAAAATATCAAAAATTACACCAAATGTATATTATATACTGTAAATAAAATATCAAAATTACAGTAAATATATATTACACACTCTCTGTAATATATCAAAAACTACACCAAATATATAGTATATAATTTACATAAAATATCAAAAGTACTCCAAATACATATTATATACTGTACATAAAATATCAAAAAGTACAGTAAATATATTTCATATATTGTACATATAATATTATCCAAAAGTACACCAAAGTTATTATATACAGTAAATAAAATATCAAAAAGTACAGTAAATATATATAACATAGTGTACATAAAATATCAAAAAGTACACCAAAGATGGGTTATATATACTGTAAATAAACTATCAAAAACTACAGTAATTATATTTAATATACTGTACATAAAATGTCAAAAATTACACCAAATGTATATTATATACTGTAAATAAAATATCAAAAAGTACAGTAAATATATATTACATACTCTCTGTAATCTATCAAAAACTACACCAAATATATATTATATAATTTACATAAAATATCAAAAGTACTCCAAATACATATTATATACTGTACATAAAATATCAAAAACTACAGTAAATATATTTCATATATTGTACATATAATATTATCCAAAAGTACACCAAATACATTTTATGTACTGTAAATAAAATATCAAAATTACAGTAAATATATATTACATATTGTACATAAAATATCAAAAAGTACACCAAATATGGGTTATATATACTGTAAAGAATCTATCAAAAACTACAGTAATTATATTTAATATACTGTACATAAAATATCAAAAATTACACGAAATGTATATTATATACTGTAAATAAAACATCAAAAAGTACAGTAAATATATATTACACACTCTCTGTAAAATATCAAAAATTACACCAAATATATAGTATATAATTTACATAAAATATCAAAAGTACTCCAAATACATATTATATACTGTACATAAAATATCAAAAAGTACAGTAAATATATTTCATATATTGTACATATAATATTATCCAAAAGTACACCTAATACATTTTATGTACTCTAAATAAAATATCAAAATTACAGTAAATATATATTACATACTGTACATAAAATATGAAAAAGTACACCAAATATGGGTTATATATACTGTAAATAAACTATCAAAAACTACAGTAATTATATTTAATATACTGTACATAAAATATCAAAAATTACACCAAATGTATATTATATACTATAAATAAAATATCAAAAAGTACAGTAAATATATATTACACACTCTCTGTAAAATAACAAAAACTACACCAAATATATATTATATAATTTACATAAAACACCAAAATACAGTAAATATATGTAACATACTGTACATAAAATATCAAAAAGTACACCAAATATGGATTATATATACTGTAAATAAACTATCAAAAACTACAGTAATTATATTTAATATATTGTACATAAAATACCAAAAATTACAGCAAATGTATATTATATACTGAAAATAAAATATCAAAAAGTACAGTAAATATATATTACACAATCTCTGTAAAATATCAAAAACTACACCAAATATATAGTTTATAATTTACATAAAATATCAAAAGTACTCCAAATACATATTATATACTGTACATAAAATATCAAAAAGTACAGTAAATATATTTCATATATTGTACATATATTATTATCCAAAAGTACACCAAATACATTTTATGTACTGTAAATAATATATCAAAATTACAGTAAATATATATTACATTCTGTACATAAAATATCAAAAAGTACACCAAATATGGGTTATATATACTGTAACTAAACTCTCAAAAACTACAGTAATTATATTTAATATACTGTACATAAAATATCAAACATTACACCAAATGTATATTACATACTGTAAATAAAATATCAAAAAGTACAGTAAATATATATTACATACTCTCTGTAATCTATCAAAAACTACACCAAATATATATTATATAATTTACATAAAATATCAAAAGTACTCCAAATACATATTATATACTGTACATAAAATATCAAAAACTGCAGTAAATATATTTCATATATTGTACATATAATATTATCCAAATGTACACCAAATACATTTTATGTACTGTAAATAAAATATCAAAATTACAGTAAATATATATTACATACTGTACATAAAATATCAAAAATACACCAAATATGGGTTATATATACTGTAAAGAAACTATCAAAAACTACAGTAATGATATTTAATATACTGTACTTAAAATATCAAAAATTACTCCAAATGTATATTATAAACTGTAAATAAAATATCAAAAAGTACAGTAAATATATATTACACACTCTCTGTAATATATCAAAAACTACACAAAATATATATTATATAATTTACATAAAATATCAAAAGTACTCCAAATACATATTATATACTGTACATAAAATATCAAAAAGTACAGTAAATATATTTCATATATTGTACATATAATATTATCCAAAAGTACACCAAATACATTTTATGTACTGTAAATAAAATATCAAAATTACAGTAAATATATATTACATACTGTACATAAAATATCAAAAAGTACACCAAATATGGGTTATATATACTGTAAATAAACTATCAAAAACTACAGTAATTATATTTAATATACTGTACATAAAATATCAAAAATTACACCAAATGTATATTATATACTGTAAATAAAATATCAAAAAGTACAGTAAATATATATTACACACTCTCTGTAAAATAACAAAAACTACACCAAATATATATTATATAATTTACATAAAACACCAAAATACAGTAAATATATGTAACATACTGTACATAAAATATCAAAAAGTACACCAAATATGGATTATATATACTGTAAATAAACTATCAAAAACTACAGTAATTATATTTAATATATTGTACATAAAATACCAAAAATTACAGCAAATGTATATTATATACTGTAAATAAAATATCAAAAAGTACAGTAAATATATATTACACACTCTCTGTAAAATATCAAAAATTACACCAAATATATAGTATATAATTTACATAAAATATCAAAAGTACTCCAAATACATATTATATACTGTACATAAAATATCAAAAAGTACAGTAAATATATTTCATATATTGTACATATAATATTATCCAAAAGTACACCTAATACATTTTATGTACTGTAAATAAAATATCAAAATTACAGTAAATATATATTCCATACTGTACATAAAATATGAAAAAGTACACCAAATGTGGATTATATATACTGTAACTAAACTCTCAAAAACTACAGTAATTATATTTAATATACTGTACATAAAATGTCAAAAATTACACCAAATGTATATTATATACTGTAAATAAAATATCAAAAAGTCCAGTAAATATATATTACATACTGTACCTAAAATATCAAAAAGTACACCAAATATGGGTTATATATACTGTAAATAAACTATCAAAAACTACAGTAATTATATTTAATATAATGTACATAAAATATCAAAAATTACACCAAATGTATATTATATACTGTAAATAAAATATCAAAAAGTACAGTAAATATATATTACACAATCTCTGTAAAATATCAAAAACTACACCATATATATAGTTTACAATTTACAAAAAATATCAAAAGTACTCCAAATACATATTTTATACTGTACATAAAATATCAAAAGTTACAGTAAATATATTTCATATATTGTACATATAATATTATCCAAAAGTACACCAAATACATTTTATGTTCTGTAAATACAATATCAAAATTACAGTAAATATATATTACATTCTGTACATAAAATATCAAAAAGTACACCAAATATGGGTTATATATACTGTAACTAAACTCTCAAAGACTACAGTAATTATATTTAATATACTGTACATAAAATGTCAAAAATTACACCAAATGTATATTATATAGTGTAAATAAAATATCAAAAAGTACAGTAAATATATATTACATACTCTCTGTAATCTATCAAAAACTACACCAAATATATATTATATAATTTACATAAAATATCAAAAGTTCTCCAAATACATATTATATAGTGTACATAAAATATCAAAAAGCACAGTAAATATATTTCATATATTGTACAGATAATATTATCCAGAAGTACACCAAATACATTTTATGTACTGTAAATAAAATATCAAAATTTCAGTAAATATATATTACATACTGTACATAAAATATCAAAAAGTACACCAAATATGGGTTATATATACTGTAACTGAACTCTCAAAAACTACAGTAATTATATTTCATATACTGTACATAAAATGTCAAAAATTACACCAAATGTATATTATATACTGTAAATAAAATATCAAAAAGTACAGTAAATATATATTACATACTGTACATAAAATATCAAAAAGTACACCAAATATGGGTTATATATACTCTAAATAAACTATCAAAAACTACAGTAATTATATTTAATATACTGTACATAAAATATCAAAAATTACAACAAATGTATATTATATACTGTAAATAAAATATCAAAAAGTACAGTAAATATATATTACACACTCTTTGTAATATATCAAAAACTACACCAAATATATAGTATATAATTTACATAAAATATCAAAAGTACTCCAAATACATATTATATACTGTACATAAAATATCAAAAAGTACAGTAAATACATTTCATATATTGTACATATAATATTATCCAAAAGTACACCAAATACATTTTATGTACTGTAAATAAAATATCAAAATTACAGTAAATATATATTACATACTGTACATAAAATATCAAAAAGTACACCAAATATGGGTTATATATACTGTAACTAAACTCTCAAAAACTACAGTAATTATATTTAATATACTGTACATAAAATGTCAAAAATTACACCAAATGTATATTATATACTGTAAATAAAATATCAAAAAGTACAGTAAATATATATTACATACTGTACATAAAATATCAAAAAGTACACCAAATATGGGTTATATATACTGTAAATAAACTATCAAAAACTTCAGTAAGTATATTTAATATACTGTACATAAAATATCAAAAATTACACCAAATGTATATTATATACTCTAAATAAAATATCAAAAAGTACAGTAAATATATATTACACACTCTCTGTAATATATCAAAAACTACACCAAATATATATTATATAATTTACATAAAATATCAAAAGTACTCCAAATACATATTATATACTGTACATAAAATATCAAAAACTACAGTAAATACATCTCAGATATTGTACATATAATATTATCCAAAAGTACACCAAATACATTTTATGTACTGTAAATAAAATATCAAAATTACAGTAAATATATATTACATACTGTACATAAAATATCAAAAAGTACACCAAATATGGGTTATATATACTGTAAAGAAACTATCAAAAACTACAGTAATTATATTTAATATACTGTACATAAAATATCAAAAATTACACCAAATGTATATTATATACTGTAAAGAAAATATCAAAAATTCAGTAAATATATATTACACACTGTACATAAAATATCAAAAAGTACACCAAATATGGGTTATATATACTGTAAATAAACTATCAAAAACTACAGTAATTATATTTAATAAACTGTACATAAAATATCAAAAATTACACCAAATGTATATTATATACTCTAAATAATATATCAAAAAGTACAGTAAATATATATTACACACTCTCTGTAATATATCAAAAACTACACCAAATATATATTATATAATTTACATAAAATTTCAAAAGTACTCCAAATACATATTATATACTGTACATTAAATATCAAAAAGTACAGTAAATATATTTCAGATATTGTACATATAATATTATCCAAAAGTACACCAAATACATTTTATGTACTGTAAATAAAATATCAAAATTACACTAAATATATATTACATACTGTACATAAAATATCAAAAAGTACACCAAACATGGGGTATATATACTGTAAAGAAACTCTCAAAAACTACAGTAATTATATTTAATATACTGTACATAAAATGTCAAAAATTACACCAAATGTATATTATATACTGTAAATAAAATATCAAAAAGTCCAGTAAATATATATTACATACTGTACATAAAATATCAAAAAGTATACCAAATATGGGTTATATATACTGTAAATAAACTATCAAAAACTACAGTAATTATATTTAATATGCTGTACATAAAATATCAAAAATTACACCAAATGTATATTATATACTGTAAATAAAATATCAAAAAGTACAGTAAATATATATTACACACTCTCTGTAATATATCAAAAACTGCACCAAATATATATTATATAATTTACATAAAATATCAAAAGTACTCCAAATACATATTATATACTGTACATAAAATATCAAAAAGTAAAGTAAATATATTTCATATATTCTACATATAATATTATCCAAAAGTACACCAAAGTTATTATATACAGTAAATAAAATATCAAAAAGTACAGTAAATATATATAACATAGTGTACATAAAATATCAAAAAGTACACCAAAGATGGGTTATATATACTGTAAAGAAACTATCAAAAACTACAGTAATTATATTTAATATACTGTACATAAAATATCAAAAATTACACCAAATGTATATTATATAGTGTAAATAAAATATCAAAAAGTACAGTAAATACATATTACACACTGTAAATAAAATATCAAAAAGTACACCAAATATGGGTTATATATACTGTAAATAAACTATCAAAAACTACAGTAATTTTATTTAATATACTGTACATAAAATACCAAAAATTACAGCAAATGTATATTATATACTGAAAATAAAATATCAAAAATTAGAGTAAATATATATTACACACTCTGTAAAATATCAAAAACTACACCAAATATATAGTATATAATTTACATAAAATATCAAAAGTTCTCAAAATACATATTATATACTGTACATAAAATATCAAAAAGTACAGTAAATATATTTCATATATTGTATATATAATATTATCCAAAAGTACACCAAAGTTATTATATACGGTAAATAAAATATCAAAACGTACAGTAAATATATATAACATAGTGTACATAAAATATCAAAAAGTACACCAAAGATGGGTTATATATACTGTAAATAAACTATCAAAAACTACAGTAATTATATTTAATATACTCTACATAAAATGTCAGAAATTACACCAAATGTATATTATATAGTGTAAATAAAATATCAAAAAATACAGTAAATATATATTACACACACTCTGTAAAATATCAAAAACTACACGAAATATATATTTTATAATTTACATAAAATATCAAAAGTACTCCAAATACATATTATATACTGTACATAAAATATCAAAAAGTACAGTAAATATATTTCATATATTGTACATATAATATTATCCAAAAGTACACCTAATACATTTTATGTACTGTAAATAAAATATCAAAATTACAGTAAATATATATTACATACTGTACATAAAATATCAAAAAGTACACAAAATATGGGTTATATATACCGTAAAGAAACTATCAAAAACTACAGTAATTATATTTAATATACTGTACATAAAATATCAAACATTACACCAAATGTATATTATATACTGTAAATAAAATATCAAAAAGTACAGTAAATATAGATTACACACTCTCTGTTAAATATCAAAAACTGCACCAAATATATAGTATATAATTTACATAAAATATCAAAAGTACTCCAAATACATATTATATACTGTACATAAACTATCAAAAAGTACAGTAAATATATTTCATATATTGTACATATAATATTATCCAAAACTACACCAAAGATAATATATACTGTAAATAAAATATCAAAAAGTACACCAAATATGGGTTATATATACTGTAAATAAACTATCAAAAACTACAGTAATTATATTTAATATACTGTACATAAAATACCAAAAATTACAGCAAATGTATATTATATACTGAAAATAAAATATCAAAAAGTACAGTAAATATATATTACACAATCTCTGTAAAATATCAAAAACTACACCAAACATATAGTTTACAATTTACATAAAATATCAAAAGTACTCCAAATACATATTATATACTGTACATAAAATATCAAAAGGTACAGTAAATATATTTCATATATTGTACATATATTATTATCCAAAAGTACACCAAATACATTTTATGTTCTGTAAATAAAATATCAAAATTACAGTAAATATATATTACATTCTGTACATAAAATATCAAAAAGTACACCAAATATGGGTTATATATACTGTAACTAAACTCTCAAAAACTACAGTAATTATATTTAATATACTGTACATAAAATGTCAAAAATTACACCAAATGTATATTATATACTGTAAATAAAATATCAAAAAGTACAGTAAATATATATTACATACTCTCTGTAATCTATCAAAAACTACACCAAATATATATTATATAATTTACATAAAATATCAAAAGTTCTCCAAATACATATTATATACTGTACATAAAATATCAAAAAGTACAGTAAATATATTTCATATATTGTACATATAATATTATCCAAAAGTACACCAAATACATTTTATGTACTGTAAATAAAATATCAAAATTACAGTAAATATATATTACATACTGTACATAAAATATCAAAAAGTACACAAAATATGGGTTATATATACCGTAAAGAAACTATCAAAAACTACAGTAATTATATTTAATATACTGTACATAAAATATCAAACATTACACCAAATGTATATTATATACTGTAAATAAAATATCAAAAAGTACAGTAAATATAGATTACACACTCTCTGTTAAATATCAAAAACTGCACCAAATATATAGTATATAATTTACATAAAATATCAAAAGTACTCCAAATACATATTATATACTGTACATAAACTATCAAAAAGTACAGTAAATATATTTCATATATTGTACATATAATATTATCCAAAACTACACCAAAGATAATATATACTGTAAATAAAATATCAAAAAGTACACCAAATATGGGTTATATATACTGTAAATAAACTATCAAAAACTACAGTAATTATATTTAATATACTGTACATAAAATACCAAAAATTACAGCAAATGTATATTATATACTGAAAATAAAATATCAAAAAGTACAGTAAATATATATTACACAATCTCTGTAAAATATCAAAAACTACACCAAACATATAGTTTACAATTTACATAAAATATCAAAAGTACTCCAAATACATATTATATACTGTACATAAAATATCAAAAGGTACAGTAAATATATTTCATATATTGTACATATATTATTATCCAAAAGTACACCAAATACATTTTATGTTCTGTAAATAAAATATCAAAATTACAGTAAATATATATTACATTCTGTACATAAAATATCAAAAAGTACACCAAATATGGGTTATATATACTGTAACTAAACTCTCAAAAACTACAGTAATTATATTTAATATACTGTACATAAAATGTCAAAAATTACACCAAATGTATATTATATACTGTAAATAAAATATCAAAAAGTACAGTAAATATATATTACATACTCTCTGTAATCTATCAAAAACTACACCAAATATATATTATATAATTTACATAAAATATCAAAAGTTCTCCAAATACATATTATATACTGTACATAAAATATCAAAAAGTACAGTAACTATATTTCATATATTGTACATATAATATTATCCAAAAGTACACCAAATACATTTTATGTACTGTAAATAAAATATCAAAATTACAGTAAATATATATTACATACTGTACATAAAATATCAAAAAGTACACCAAATATGGGTTATATATACTGTAAAGAAACTATCAAAAACTACAGTAATTATATTTAATATACTGTACATAAAATATCAAAAATTACACGAAATGTATATTATATACTGTAAATAATATATCAAAAAGTACAGTAAATATATATTACACACTCTCTGTAAAATATCAAAAATTACACCAAATATATAGTATATAATTTACATAAAATATCAAAAGTACTCCAAATACATATTATATACTGTGCATAAAATATCAAAAAGTACAGTAAATGTATTTCATATATTGTACATATAATATTATCCAAAAGTACACCAAATACATTTTATGTACTGTAAATAAAATATCAAAATTATAGTAAATATATATTACATACTGTACATAAAATATCAAAAAGTACACCAAATATGGGTTATATATACTGTAACTAAACTCTCAAAAACTACAGTAATTATATTTAATATACTGTACATAAAATGTCAAAAATTACACCAAATGTATATTATATACTGTAAATAAAATATCAAAAAGTACAGTAAATATATATTTCATACTGTACATAAAATATCAAAAAGTACACCAAATATGGGTTATATATACTGTAAATAAACTATCAAAAACTACAGTAATTATATTTAATATACTGTACATAAAATATCAAAAATTACACCAAATGTATATTATATACTGTAAATAAAATATCAAAATTACAGTAAATATATATTACACACTCTCTGTAATATATCAAAAACTACACCAAATATATAGTATATAATTTACATAAAATATCAAAAGTACTCCAAATACATATTATATACTGTACATAAAATATCAAAAAGTACAGTAAATATATTTCATATATTGTACATATAATATTATCCAAAAGTACACCAAAGTTATTATATACAGTAAATAAAATATCAAAAAGTACAGTAAATATATATAACATAGTGTACATAAAATATCAAAAAGTACACCAAAGATGGGTTATATATACTGTAAATAAACTATCAAAAACTACAGTAATTATATTTAATATACTGTACATAAAATGTCAAAAATTACACCAAATGTATATTATATACTGTAAATAAAATATCAAAAAGTACAGTAAATATATATTACATACTCTCTGTAATCTATCAAAAACTACACCAAATATATATTATATAATTTACATAAAATATCAAAAGTACTCCAAATACATATTATATACTGTACATAAAATATCAAAAACTACAGTAAATATATTTCATATATTGTACATATAATATTATCCAAAAGTACACCAGATACATTTTATGTACTGTAAATAAAATATCAAAATTACAGTAAATATATATTACATATTGTACATAAAATATCAAAAAGTACACCAAATATGGGTTATATATACTGTAAAGAATCTATCAAAAACTACAGTAATTATATTTAATATACTGTACATAAAATATCAAAAATTACACGAAATGTATATTATATACTGTAAATAAAACTTCAAAAAGTACAGTAAATATATATTACACACTCTCTGTAAAATATCAAAAATTACACCAAATATATAGTATATAATTTACATAAAATATCAAAAGTACTCCAAATACATATTATATACTGTACATAAAATATCAAAAAGTACAGTAAATATATTTCATATATTGTACATATAATATTATCCAAAAGTACACCTAATACATTTTATGTACTGTAAATAAAATATCAAAATTACAGTAAATATATATTCCATACTGTACATAAAATATGAAAAAGTACACCAAATGTGGGTTATATATACTGTAACTAAACTCTCAAAAACTACAGTAATTATATTTAATATACTGTACATAAAATGTCAAAAATTACACCAAATGTATATTATATACTGTAAATAATATATCAAAAAGTCCAGTAAATATATATTACATACTGTACATAAAATATCAAAAAGTACAACAAATATGGGTTATATATACTGTAAATAAACTATCAAAAACTACAGTAATTATATTTAATATAATGTACATAAAATATCAAAAATTACACCAAATGTATATTATATACTGTAAATAAAATATCAAAAAGTACAGTAAATATATATTACACAATCTCTGTAAAATATCAAAAACTACACCATATATATAGTTTACAATTTACAAAAAATATCAAAAGTACTCCAAATACATATTATATACTGTACATAAAATATCAAAAGGTACAGTAAATATATTTCATATATTGTACATATATTATTATCCAAAAGTACACCAAATACATTTTATGTACTGTAAATAAAATATCAAAATTACAGTAAATATATATTACATACTGTACATAAAATATCAAAAAGTACACCAAATATGGGTTATATATACTGTAAAGAAACTATCAAAAACTACAGTAATTATATTTAATATACTGTACATAAAATATCAAAAATTACACGAAATGTATATTATATACTGTAAATAAAATATCAAAAATACAGTAAATATATATTGCACACTCTCTGTAAAATATCAAAAATTACACCAAATATATAGTATATAATTTACATAAAATATCAAAAGTACTCCAAATACATATTATATACTGTACATAAAATATCAAAAAGTACAGTAAATATATTTCATATATTGTACATATAATATTATTCAAAAGTACACCTAATACATTTTATGTACTGTAAATAAAATATCAAAATTACAGTAAATATATATTACTTACTGTACATTAAATATCAAAAAGTACACCAAATATGGGTTATATATACTGTAACTAAACTCTCAAAAACTACAGTAATTATATTTAATATACTGTACATAAAATGTCAAAAATTACAACAAATGTAAATTATATACTGTAAATAAAATATCAAAAAGTACAGTAAATATATATTACATACTGTACATAAAATATCAAAAAGTACACCAAATATGGGTTATATATACGGTAAATAAACTATGAAAAACTACAGTAATTATATTTAATATACTGTACATAAAATATCAAAAATTACACCAAATGTATATTATATACTGTAAATAAAATATCACAAAGTACAGTAAATATATATTACACAATCTCTGTAAAATATCAAAAACTACACCAAACATATAGTTTACAATTTACATAAAATATCAAAAGTACTCCAAATACATATTATATACTGTACATAAAATATCAAAAGGTACAGTAAATATATTTCATATATTGTACATATATTATTATCCAAAAGTACACCAAATACATTTTATGTTCTGTAAATAAAATATCAAAATTACAGTAAATATATATTACATTCTGTACATAAAATATCAAAAAGTACACCAAATATGGGTTATATATACTGTAACTAAACTCTCAAAAACTACAGTAATTATATTTAATATACTGTACATAAAATGTCAAAAATTACACCAAATGTATATTATATACTGTAAATAAAATATCAAAAAGTACAGTAAATATATATTACATACTCTCTGTAATCTATCAAAAACTACACCAAATATATATTATATAATTTACATAAAATATCAAAAGTTCTCCAAATACATATTATATACTGTACATAAAATATCAAAAAGTACAGTAAATATATTTCATATATTGTACATATAATATTATCCAAAAGTACACCAAATACATTTTATGTACTGTAAATAAAATATCAAAATTACAGTAAATATATATTACATACTGTACATAAAATATCAAAAAGTACACAAAATATGGGTTATATATACCGTAAAGAAACTATCAAAAACTACAGTAATTATATTTAATATACTGTACATAAAATATCAAACATTACACCAAATGTATATTATATACTGTAAATAAAATATCAAAAAGTACAGTAAATATAGATTACACACTCTCTGTTAAATATCAAAAACTGCACCAAATATATAGTATATAATTTACATAAAATATCAAAAGTACTCCAAATACATATTATATACTGTACATAAACTATCAAAAAGTACAGTAAATATATTTCATATATTGTACATATAATATTATCCAAAACTACACCAAAGATAATATATACTGTAAATAAAATATCAAAAAGTACACCAAATATGGGTTATATATACTGTAAATAAACTATCAAAAACTACAGTAATTATATTTAATATACTGTACATAAAATACCAAAAATTACAGCAAATGTATATTATATACTGAAAATAAAATATCAAAAAGTACAGTAAATATATATTACACAATCTCTGTAAAATATCAAAAACTACACCAAACATATAGTTTACAATTTACATAAAATATCAAAAGTACTCCAAATACATATTATATACTGTACATAAAATATCAAAAGGTACAGTAAATATATTTCATATATTGTACATATATTATTATCCAAAAGTACACCAAATACATTTTATGTTCTGTAAATAAAATATCAAAATTACAGTAAATATATATTACATTCTGTACATAAAATATCAAAAAGTACACCAAATATGGGTTATATATACTGTAACTAAACTCTCAAAAACTACAGTAATTATATTTAATATACTGTACATAAAATGTCAAAAATTACACCAAATGTATATTATATACTGTAAATAAAATATCAAAAAGTACAGTAAATATATATTACATACTCTCTGTAATCTATCAAAAACTACACCAAATATATATTATATAATTTACATAAAATATCAAAAGTTCTCCAAATACATATTATATACTGTACATAAAATATCAAAAAGTACAGTAAATATATTTCATATATTGTACATATAATATTATCCAAAAGTACACCAAATACATTTTATGTACTGTAAATAAAATATCAAAATTACAGTAAATATATATTACATACTGTACATAAAATATCAAAAAGTACACCAAATATGGGTTATATATACTGTAAAGAAACTATCAAAAACTACAGTAATTATATTTAATATACTGTACATAAAATATCAAAAATTACACGAAATGTATATTATATACTGTAAATAATATATCAAAAAGTACAGTAAATATATATTACACACTCTCTGTAAAATATCAAAAATTACACCAAATATATAGTATATAATTTACATAAAATATCAAAAGTACTCCAAATACATATTATATACTGTGCATAAAATATCAAAAAGTACAGTAAATGTATTTCATATATTGTACATATAATATTATCCAAAAGTACACCAAATACATTTTATGTACTGTAAATAAAATATCAAAATTATAGTAAATATATATTACATACTGTACATAAAATATCAAAAAGTACACCAAATATGGGTTATATATACTGTAACTAAACTCTCAAAAACTACAGTAATTATATTTAATATACTGTACATAAAATGTCAAAAATTACACCAAATGTATATTATATACTGTAAATAAAATATCAAAAAGTACAGTAAATATATATTACATACTGTACATAAAATATCAAAAAGTACACCAAATATGGGTTATATATACTGTAAATAAACTATCAAAAACTACAGTAATTATATTTAATATACTGTACATAAAATATCAAAAATTACACCAAATGTATATTATATACTGTAAATAAAATATCAAAATTACAGTAAATATATATTACACACTCTCTGTAATATATCAAAAACTACACCAAATATATAGTATATAATTTACATAAAATATCAAAAGTACTCCAAATACATATTATATACTGTACATAAAATATCAAAAAGTACAGTAAATATATTTCATATATTGTACATATAATATTATCCAAAAGTACACCAAAGTTATTATATACAGTAAATAAAATATCAAAAAGTACAGTAAATATATATAACATAGTGTACATAAAATATCAAAAAGTACACCAAAGATGGGTTATATATACTGTAAATAAACTATCAAAAACTACAGTAATTATATTTAATATACTGTACATAAAATGTCAAAAATTACACCAAATGTATATTATATACTGTAAATAAAATATCAAAAAGTACAGTAAATATATATTACATACTCTCTGTAATCTATCAAAAACTACACCAAATATATATTATATAATTTACATAAAATATCAAAAGTACTCCAAATACATATTATATACTGTACATAAAATATCAAAAACTACAGTAAATATATTTCATATATTGTACATATAATATTATCCAAAAGTACACCAGATACATTTTATGTACTGTAAATAAAATATCAAAATTACAGTAAATATATATTACATATTGTACATAAAATATCAAAAAGTACACCAAATATGGGTTATATATACTGTAAAGAATCTATCAAAAACTACAGTAATTATATTTAATATACTGTACATAAAATATCAAAAATTACACGAAATGTATATTATATACTGTAAATAAAACATCAAAAAGTACAGTAAATATATATTACACACTCTCTGTAAAATATCAAAAATTACACCAAATATATAGTATATAATTTACATAAAATATCAAAAGTACTCCAAATACATATTATATACTGTACATAAAATATCAAAAAGTACAGTAAATATATTTCATATATTGTACATATAATATTATCCAAAAGTACACCTAATACATTTTATGTACTGTAAATAAAATATCAAAATTACAGTAAATATATATTCCATACTGTACATAAAATATGAAAAAGTACACCAAATATGGGTTATATATACTGTAACTAAACTCTCAAAAACTACAGTAATTATATTTAATATACTGTACATAAAATGTCAAAAATTACACCAAATGTATATTATATACTGTAAATAATATATCAAAAAGTCCAGTAAATATATATTACATACTGTACATAAAATATCAAAAAGTACAACAAATATGGGTTATATATACTGTAAATAAACTATCAAAAACTACAGTAATTATATTTAATATAATGTACATAAAATATCAAAAATTACACCAAATGTATATTATATACTGTAAATAAAATATCAAAAAGTACAGTAAATATATATTACACAATCTCTGTAAAATATCAAAAACTACACCATATATATAGTTTACAATTTACAAAAAATATCAAAAGTACTCCAAATACATATTATATACTGTACATAAAATATCAAAAGGTACAGTAAATATATTTCATATATTGTACATATATTATTATCCAAAAGTACACCAAATACATTTTATGTACTGTAAATAAAATATCAAAATTACAGTAAATATATATTACATACTGTACATAAAATATCAAAAAGTACACCAAATATGGGTTATATATACTGTAAAGAAACTATCAAAAACTACAGTAATTATATTTAATATACTGTACATAAAATATCAAAAATTACACGAAATGTATATTATATACTGTAAATAAAATATCAAAAATACAGTAAATATATATTGCACACTCTCTGTAAAATATCAAAAATTACACCAAATATATAGTATGTAATTTACATAAAATATCAAAAGTACTCCAAATACATATTATATACTGTACATAAAATATCAAAAAGTACAGTAAATATATTTCATATATTGTACATATAATATTATTCAAAAGTACACCTAATACATTTTATGTACTGTAAATAAAATATCAAAATTACAGTAAATATATATTACATACTGTACATAAAATATCAAAAAGTACACCAAATATGGGTTATATATACGGTAAATAAACTATCAAAAACTACAGTAATTATATTTAATATACTGTACATAAAATATCAAAAATTACACCAAATATATATTATATACTGTAAATAAAATATCACAAAGTACAGTAAATATATATTACACACTCTCTGTAATATATCAAAAACTACACCAAATATATAGTATATAATTTACATAAAATATCAAAAGTACTCCAAATACATATTATATACTGTACATAAAATATCAAAAATTACAGTAAATATATTTCATATATTGTACATATAATATTATCCAAAAGTACACCAAATACATTTTATGTACTGTAAATAAAATATCAAAATTACAGTAAATATATATTACATACTGTACATAAAATATGAAAAAGTACACCAAATATGGGTTATATATACTGTAACTAAACTCTCAAAAACTACAGTAATTATATTTAATATACTGTACATAAAATGTCAAAAATTACACCAAATATATATTATATACTGTAAATAAAATATCAAAAAGTACAGTAAATATATATTACATACTGTACATAAAATATCAAAAAGTACACCAAATATGGGTTATATATACGGTGAATAAACTATCAAAAACTACAGTAATTATATTTAATATACTGTACATAAAATATCAAAAATTACACCAAATGTATATTATATACTGTAAATAAAATATCAAAAAGTACAGTAAATATATATAACACACTCTCTGTAATATATCAAAAACTACACCAAATATATAGTATATAATTTACGTAAAATATCAAAAGTACTCCAAATACATATTATATACTGTACATAAAATATCAAAAAGTACAGTAAATATATTTCATATATTGTACATATAATATTATCCAAAAGTACACCAAATACATTTTATGTACTGTAAATAAAATATCAAAATTACAGTAAATATATATTACATACTGTACATAAAATATCAAAAAGTACACCAAATATGGGTTATATATACTGTAAATAAACTATCAAAAACTACAGTAATTATATTTAATATACTGTACATAAAATATCAAAAATTACACCAAATGTATATTATATACTGTAAATAAAATATCAAAAAGTACAGTAAATATATATTACACACTCTCTGTAAAATAACAAAAACTACACCAAATATATATTATATAATTTACATAAAACACCAAAATACAGTAAATATATGTAACATACTGTACATAAAATATCAAAAATTACACCAAATATGGATTATATATACTGTAAATAAACTATCAAAAACTACAGTAATTATATTTAATATATTGTACATAAAATACCAAAAATTACAGCAAATGTATATTATATACTGAAAATAAAATATCAAAAAGTACAGTAAATATATATTACACAATCTCTGTAAAATATCAAAAACTACACCAAATATATAGTTTATAATTTACATAAAATATCAAAAGTACTCCAAATACATATTATATACTGTACATAAAATATCAAAAAGTACAGTAAATATATTTCATATATTGTACATATATTATTGTCCAAAAGTACACCAAATACATTTTATGTACTGTAAATAATATATCAAAATTACAGTAAATATATATTACATTCTGTACATAAAATATCAAAAAGTACACCAAATGTGGGTTATATATACTGTAACTAAACTCTCAAAAACTACAGTAATTATATTTAATATACTGTACATAAAATATCAAACATTACACCAAATGTATATTACATACTGTAAATAAAATATCAAAAAGTACAGTAAATATATATTACATACTCTCTGTAATCTATCAAAAACTACACCAAATATATATTATATAATTTACATAAAATATCAAAAGTACTCCAAATACATATTATATACTGTACATAAAATATCAAAAACTACAGTAAATATATTTCATATATTGTACATATAATATTATCCAAATGTACACCAAATACATTTTATGTACTGTAAATAAAATATCAAAATTACAGTAAATATATATTACATACTGTACATAAAATATCAAAAATACACCAAATATGGGTTATATATACTGTAAAGAAACTATCAAAAACTACAGTAATGATATTTAATATACTGTACTTAAAATATCAAAAATTACTCCAAATGTATATTATAAACTGTAAATAAAATATCAAAAAGTACAGTAAATATATATTACACACTCTCTGTAATATATCAAAAACTACACCAAATATATATTATATAATTTACATAAAATATCAAAAGTACTCCAAATACATATTATATACTGTACATAAAATATCAAAAAGTACAGTAAATATATTTCATATATTGTACATATAATATTATCCAAAAGTACACCAAATACATTTTATGTACTGTAAATAAAATATCAAAATTACAGTAAATATATATTACATACTGTACATAAAATATCAAAAAGTACACCAAATATGGGTTATATATACTGTAAATAAACTATCAAAAACTACAGTAATTATATTTAATATACTGTACATAAAATATCAAAAATTACACCAAATGTATATTATATACTGTAAATAAAATATCAAAAAGTACAGTAAATATATATTACACATTCTCTGTAAAATAACAAAAACTACACCAAATATATATTATATAATTTACATAAAACACCAAAATACAGTAAATATATGTAACATACTGTACATAAAATATCAAAAAGTACACCAAATATGGATTATATATACTGTAAATAAACTATCAAAAACTAAAGTAATTATATTTAATATATTGTACATAAAATACCAAAAATTACAGCAAATGTATATTATATACTGAAAATAAAATATCAAAAAGTACAGTAAATATATATTACACAATCTCTGTAAAATATCAAAAACTACACCAAATATATAGTTTATAATTTACATAAAATATCAAAAGTACTCCAAATACATATTATATACTGTACATAAAATATCAAAAAGTACAGTAAATATATTTCATATATTGTACATATATTATTGTCCAAAAGTACACCAAATACATTTTATGTACTGTAAATAATATATCAAAATTACAGTAAATATATATTACATTCTGTACATAAAATATCAAAAAGTACACCAAATATGGGTTATATATACTGTAACTAAACTCTCAAAAACTACAGTAATTATATTTAATATACTGTACATAAAATATCAAACATTACACCAAATGTATATTACATACTGTAAATAAAATATCAAAAAGTACAGTAAATATATATTACATACTCTCTGTAATCTATCAAAAACTACACCAAATATATATTATATAATTTACATAAAATATCAAAAGTACTCCAAATACATATTATATACTGTACATAAAATATCAAAAACTACAGTAAATATATTTCATATATTGTACATATAATATTATCCAAATGTACACCAAATACATTTTATGTACTGTAAATAAAATATCAAAATTACAGTAAATATATATTACATACTGTACATAAAATATCAAAAATACACCAAATATGGGTTATATATACTGTAAAGAAACTATCAAAAACTACAGTAATGATATTTAATATACTGTACTTAAAATATCAAAAATTACTCCAAATGTATATTATAAACTGTAAATAAAATATCAAAAAGTACAGTAAATATATATTACACACTCTCTGTAATATATCAAAAACTACACCAAATATATATTATATAATTTACATAAAATATCAAAAGTACTCCAAATACATATTATATACTGTACATAAAATATCAAAAAGTACAGTAAATATATTTCATATATTGTACATATAATATTATCCAAAAGTACACCAAATACATTTTATGTACTGTAAATAAAATATCAAAATTACAGTAAATATATATTACATACTGTACATAAAATATCAAAAAGTACACCAAATATGGGTTATATATACTGTAAATAAACTATCAAAAACTACAGTAATTATATTTAATATACTGTACATAAAATATCAAAAATTACACCAAATGTATATTATATACTGTAAATAAAATATCAAAAAGTACAGTAAATATATATTACACACTCTCTGTAAAATAACAAAAACTACACCAAATATATATTATATAATTTACATAAAACACCAAAATACAGTAAATATATGTAACATACTGTACATACAATATCAAAAAGTACACCAAATATGGATTATATATACTGTAAATAAACTATCAAAAACTACAGTAATTATATTTAATATATTGTACATAAAATACCAAAAATTACAGCAAATGTATATTATATACTGTAAATAAAATATCAAAAAGTACAGTAAATATATATTACACACTCTCTGTAAAATATCAAAAATTACACCAAATATATAGTATATAATTTACATAAAATATCAAAAGTACTCCAAATACATATTATATACTGTACATAAAATATCAAAAAGTACAGTAAATATATTTCATATATTGTACATATAATATCCAAAAGTACACCTAATACATTTTATGTACTGTAAATAAAATATCAAAATTATAGTAAATTTATATTCCATACTGTACATAAAATATGA
This sequence comes from Pan troglodytes, assembly GCF_028858775.2. Classification (NCBI taxonomy): domain Eukaryota; kingdom Metazoa; phylum Chordata; class Mammalia; order Primates; family Hominidae; genus Pan; species Pan troglodytes. The sequence goes on from NC_086016.1 coordinate 7,895,139, forward strand.
AAAAGTACACCAAATGTGGATTATATATACTGTAACTAAACTCTCAAAAACTACAGTAATTATATTTAATATACTGTACATAAAATGTCAAAAATTACACCAAATGTATATTATATACTGTAAATAAAATATCAAAAAGTCCAGTAAATATATATTACATACTGTACATAAAATATCAAAAAGTACACCAAATATGGGTTATATATACTGTAAATAAACTATCAAAAACTACAGTAATTATATTTAATATAATGTACATAAAATATCAAAAATTACACCAAATGTATATTATATACTGTAAATAAAATATCAAAAAGTACAGTAAATATATATTACACAATCTCTGTAAAATATCAAAAACTACACCATATATATAGTTTACAATTTACAAAAAATATCAAAAGTACTCCAAATACATATTTTATACTGTACATAAAATATCAAAAGGTACACTAAATATATTTCATATATTGTACATATATTATTATCCAAAAGTACACCAAATACATTTTATGTTCTGTAAATAAAATATCAAAATTACAGTAAATATATATTACATTCTGTACATAAAATATCAAAAAGTACACCAAATATGGGTTATATATACTGTAACTAAACTCTCAAAGACTACAGTAATTATATTTAATATACTGTACATAAAATGTCAAAAATTACACCAAATGTATATTATATAGTGTAAATAAAATATCAAAAAGTACAGTAAATATATATTACATACTCTCTGTAATCTATCAAAAACTACACCAAATATATATTATATAATTTACATAAAATATCAAAAGTTCTCCAAATACATATTATATAGTGTACATAAAATATCAAAAAGTACAGTAAATATATTTCATATATTGTACAGATAATATTATCCAGAAGTACACCAAATACATTTTATGTACTGTAAATAAAATATCAAAATTACAGTAAATATATATTACATACTGTACATAAAATATCAAAAAGTACACCAAATATGGGTTATATATACTGTAACTAAACTCTCAAAAACTACAGTAATTATATTTCATATACTGTACATAAAATGTCAAAAATTACACCAAATGTATATTATATACTGTAAATAAAATATCAAAAAGTACAGTAAATATATATTACATACTGTACATAAAATATCAAAAAGTACACCAAATATGGGTTATATATACTCTAAATAAACTATCAAAAACTACAGTAATTATATTTAATATACTGTACATAAAATATCAAAAATTACAACAAATGTATATTATATACTGTAAATAAAATATCAAAAAGTACAGTAAATATATATTACACACTCTTTGTAATATATCAAAAACTACACCAAATATATAGTATATAATTTACATAAAATATCAAAAGTACTCCAAATACATATTATATACTGTACATAAAATATCAAAAAGTACAGTAAATACATTTCATATATTGTACATATAATATTATCCAAAAGTACACCAAATACATTTTATGTACTGTAAATAAAATATCAAAATTACAGTAAATATATATTACATACTGTATATAAAATATCAAAAAGTACACCAAATATGGGTTATATATACTGTAACTAAACTCTCAAAAACTACAGTAATTATATTTAATATACTGTACATATAATGTCAAAAATTACACCAAATGTATATTATATACTGTAAATAAAATATCAAAAAGTACAGTAAATATATATTACATACTGTACATAAAATATCAAAAAGTACACCAAATATGGGTTATATATACTGTAAATAAACTATCAAAAACTTCAGTAATTATATTTAATATACTGTACATAAAATATCAAAAATTACACCAAATGTATATTATATACTCTAAATAAAATATCAAAAAGTACAGTAAATATATATTACACACTCTCTGTAATATATCAAAAACTACACCAAATATATATTATATAATTTACATAAAATATCAAAAGTACTCCAAATACATATTATATACTGTACATAAAATATCAAAAACTACAGTAAATAGATCTCAGATATTGTACATATAATATTATCCAAAAGTACACCAAATACATTTTATGTACTGTAAATAAAATATCAAAATTACAGTAAATATATATTCCATACTGTACATAAAATATCAAAAAGTACACCAAATATGGGTTATATATACTGTAAAGAAACTATCAAAAACTACAGTAATTATATTTAATATACTGTACATAAAATATCAAAAATTACACCAAATGTATATTATATACTGTAAAGAAAATATCAAAAATTCAGTAAATATATATTACACACTGTACATAAAATATCAAAAAGTACACCAAATATGGGTTATATATACTGTAAATAAACTATCAAAAACTACAGTAATTATATTTAATAAACTGTACATAAAATATCAAAAATTACACCAAATGTATATTATATACTCTAAATAATATATCAAAAAGTACAGTAAATATATATTACACACTCTCTGTAATATATCAAAAACTGCACCAAATATATATTATATAATTTACATAAAATATCAAAAGTACTCCAAATACATATTATATACTGTACATAAAATATCAAAAAGTAAAGTAAATATATTTCATATATTCTACATATAATATTATCCAAAAGTACACCAAAGTTATTATATACAGTAAATAAAATATCAAAAAGTACAGTAAATATATATAACATAGTGTACATAAAATATCAAAAAGTACACCAAAGATGGGTTATATATACTGTAAAGAAACTATCAAAAACTACAGTAATTATATTTAATATACTGTACATAAAATATCAAAAATTACACCAAATGTATATTATATAGTGTAAATAAAATATCAAAAAGTACAGTAAATATATATTACACACTGTAAATAAAATATCAAAAAGTACACCAAATATGGGTTATATATACTGTAAATAAACTATCAAAAACTACAGTAATTTTATTTGATATACTGTACATAAAATACCAAAAATTACAGCAAATGTATATTATATACTGAAAATAAAATATCAAAAATTAGAGTAAATATATATTACACACTCTGTAAAATATCAAAAACTACACCAAATATATAGTATATAATTTACATAAAATATCAAAAGTTCTCAAAATACATATTATATACTGTACATAAAATATCAAAAAGTACAGTAAATATATATCATATATTGTACATATAATATTATCCAAAAGTACACCAAATACATTTTATGTACTGTAAATAAAATATCAAAATTACAGTAAATATATATTACATACTGTACATAAAATATCAAAAAGTACACCAAATATGGGTTATATATATTGTAACTAAACTCTCAAAAACTACAGTAATTATATTTAATATACTGTACATATAATGTCAAAAATTACTCCAAATGTATATTATATACTGTAAATAAAATATCAAAAAGTACAGTAAATATATTTCATATATTGTACATATAATATTATCCAAAAGTACACCAAATACATTTTATGTACTGTAAATAAAATATCAAAATTACAGTAAATATATATAACATACTGTACATAAAATATCAAAAAGTCAACCAAATATGGGTTATATATACTGTAAAGAAACTATCAAAAACTACAATAATTTTATTTAATATACTGTACATAAAATACCAAAAATTACAGCAAATGTATATTATATGCTGAAAATAAAATATCAAAAAGTACAGTAAATATATATTACACACTCTCTGTAAAATATCAAAAACTACACCAAATATATAGTGTATAATTTACATAAAATATCAAAAATTCTCAAAATACATATTATATACTGTACATAAAATATCAAAAAGTACAGTAAATATATTTCATATATTGTACATATAATATTATCCAAAAGTACACCAAATACATTTTATGTACTGTCAATAAAATATCAAAATTACAGTAAATATATATTACATACTGTACAGAAAATATCAAAAAGTACACCAAATATGGGTTATGTATACTGTAAATAAACTATCAAAAACTACAGTAATTATATTTAATATACTGTACATAAAATATCAAAAATTACACCAAATGTATATTATATGCTGAAAATAAAATATCAAAAATTACAGTAAATATATATTACACAATCTCTGTAAAATATCAAAAACTACACCAAATATATAGTTTACAATTTACATAAAATATCAAAAGTACTCCAAATACATATTATATACTGTACATAAAATATCAAAAGGTACAGTAAATATATTTCATATATTGTACATATATTATTATCCAAAAGTACACGAAATACATTTTATGTTCTGTAAATAAAATATCAAAATTACAGTAAATATATATTACATTCTGTACATAAAATATCAAAAAGTACACCAAATATGGTTATATATACTGTAAATAAACTATCAAATACTACAGTAATTATATTTAATATACTGTACATAAAATATCAAAAATTACACCAAATTTATATTATATACTGTAAATAAAATATCAAAAAGTACAGTAAATATATATTACACACTGTACATAAAATATCAAATGGTATACCAAATATGGGTTATATATACTGTAAATAAACTATCAAAAACTACAGTAATTATATTTAATATACTGTACATAAAATGTCAAATATTACACCAAATGTATATTATATACTGTAAATAAAATATCAAAAAGTACAGTAAATATATATTACACACTCTCTGTAATATATCAAAAACTACTCCAAATATATATTATATAATTTACATAAATATCAAAAGTACTCCAAATACATATTATATACTGTACATAAAATATCAAAAAGTACAGTAAATATATTTCATATATTGTACATATAATATTATCCAAAAGTACACCAAATACATTTTATGTACTGTAAATAAATTATCAAAATTACAGTAAATATATATTACATACTGTACATAAAATATCAAAAAGTACACCAAATATGGGTTATATATACTGTAAATAAACTATCAAAAACTACAGTAATGATATTTAATATACTGTACTTAAAATATAAAAAATTACTCCAAATGTATATTATAAACTGTAAATAAAATATCAAAAAGTACAGTAAACATATATTACACACTCTCTGTAATATATCAAAAACTACACCAAATATATATTATATAATTTACATAAAATATCAAAAGTACTCCAAATACATATTATATACTGTACATAAAATATCAAAAAGTACAGTAAATATATTTCATATATTGTATATATAATATTATCCAAAAGTACACCAAAGTTATTATATACGGTAAATAAAATATCAAAACGTACAGTAAATATATATAACATAGTGTACATAAAATATCAAAAAGTACACCAAAGATGGGTTATATATACTGTAAATAAACTATCAAAAACTACAGTAATTATATTTAATATACTCTACATAAAATGTCAGAAATTACACCAAATGTATATTATATAGTGTAAATAAAATATCAAAAAATACAGTAAATATATATTACACACACTCTGTAAAATATCAAAAACTACACGAAATATATATTTTATAATTTACATAAAATATCAAAAGTACTCCAAATACATATTATATACTGTACATAAAATATCAAAAAGTACAGTAAATATATTTCATATATTGTACATATAATATTATCCAAAAGTACACCTAATACATTTTATGTACTGTAAATAAAATATCAAAATTACAGTAAATATATATTACATACTGTACATAAAATATCAAAAAGTACACAAAATATGGGTTATATATACCGTAAAGAAACTATCAAAAACTACAGTAATTATATTTAATATACTGTACATAAAATATCAAACATTACACCAAATGTATATTATATACTGTAAATAAAATATCAAAAAGTACAGTAAATTTAGATTACACACTCTCTGTTAAATATCAAAAACTGCACCAAATATATAGTATATAATTTACATAAAATATCAAAAGTACTCCAAATACATATTATATACTGTACATAAACTATCAAAAAGTACAGTAAATATATTTCATATATTGTACATATAATATTATCCAAAACTACACCAAAGATAATATATACTGTAAATAAAATATCAAAAAGTACACCAAATATGGGTTATATATACTGTAAATAAACTATCAAAAACTACAGTAATTATATTTAATATACTGTACATAAAATACCAAAAATTACAGCAAATGTATATTATATACTGAAAATAAAATATCAAAAAGTACAGTAAAAATATATTACACAATCTCTGTAAAATATCAAAAACTACACCAAACATATAGTTTACAATTTACATAAAATATCAAAAGTACTCCAAATACATATTATATACTGTACATAAAATATCAAAAGGTACAGTAAATATATTTCATATATTGTACATATATTATTATCCAAAAGTACACCAAATACATTTTATGTTCTGTAAATAAAATATCAAAATTACAGTAAATATATATTACATTCTGTACATAAAATATCAAAAAGTACACCAAATATGGGTTATATATACTGTAACTAAACTCTCAAAAACTACAGTAATTATATTTAATATACTGTACATAAAATGTCAAAAATTACACCAAATGTATATTATATACTGTAAATAAAATATCAAAAAGTACAGTAAATATATATTACATACTCTCTGTAATCTATCAAAAACTACACCAAATATATATTATATAATTTACATAAAATATCAAAAGTTCTCCAAATACATATTATATACTGTACATAAAATATCAAAAAGTACAGTAAATATATTTCATATATTGTACATATAATATTATCCAAAAGTACACCAAATACATTTTATGTACTGTAAATAAAATATCAAAATTACAGTAAATATATATTACATACTGTACATAAAATATCAAAAAGTACACCAAATATGGGTTATATATACTGTAAAGAAACTATCAAAAACTACAGTAATTATATTTAATATACTGTACATAAAATATCAAAAATTACACGAAATGTATATTATATACTGTAAATAAAACATCAAAAAGTACAGTAAATATATATTACACACTCTCTGTAAAATATCAAAAATTACACCAAATATATAGTATATAATTTACATAAAATATCAAAAGTACTCCAAATACATATTATATACTGTACATAAAATATCAAAAAGTACAGTAAATATATTTCATATATTGTACATATAATATTATCCAAAAGTACACCTAATACATTTTATGTACTCTAAATAAAATATCAAAATTACAGTAAATATATATTACATACTGTACATAAAATATGAAAAAGTACACCAAATATGGGTTATATATACTGTAACTAAACTCTCAAAAACTACAGTAATTATATTTAATATACTGTACATAAAATGTCAAAAATTACACCAAATGTATATTATATACTGTAAATAAAATATCAAAAAGTACAGTAAATATATATTACACACTGTACATAAAATATCAAGTAGTACACCAAATATGGGTTATATATACTGTAAATAAACTATCAAAAACTACAGTAATTATATTTAATATACTGTACATAAAATATCAAAAATTACACCAAATGTGTATTATATACTGTAAATAAAATATCAAAAAGTACAGTAAATATATATTACACACTCTCTGTAATATATCAAAAACTACTCCAAATATATAGTATATAATTTACATAAAATATCAAAAGTACTCCAAATACATATTATATACTGTACATAAAATATCAAAAAGTACCGTAAATATATTTCATATATTGTACATATAATATTATCCAAAAGTACACCAAATACATTTTATGTACTGTAAATAAATTATCAAAATTACAGTATATATATATGACATACTGTACATAAAATATCAAAAAGTACACCAAATATGGGTTATATATACTGTAAATAAACTATCAAAAACTACATTAATGATATTTAATATACTGTACTTAAAATATCAAAAATTACTCCAAATGTATATTATAAACTGTAAATAAAATATCAAAAAGTACAGTAAATATATATTACACACTCTCTGTAATATATCAAAAACTACACCAAATATATATTATATAATTTACATAAAATATCAAAAGTACTCCAAATACATATTATATACTGTACATAAAATATCAAAAAGTACAGTAAATATATTTCATATATTGTATATATAATATTATCCAAAAGTACACCAAAGTTATTATATACGATAAATAAAATATCAAAACGTACAGTAAATATATATAACATAGTGTACATAAAATATCAAAAAGTACACCAAAGATGGGTTATATATACTGTAAATAAACTATCAAAAACTACAGTAATTATATTTAATATACTCTACATAAAATGTCAGAAATTACACCAAATGTATATTATATAGTGTAAATAAAATATCAAACAGTACAGTAAATATATATTACACACACTCTGTAAAATAAAAACTACACGAAATATATATTTTATAATTTACATAAAATATCAAAAGTACTCCAAATACATATTATATACTGTACATAAAATATCAAAAAGTACAGTAAATATATTTCATATATTGTACATATAATATTATCCAAAAGTACACCTAATACATTTTATGTACTGTAAATAAAATATCAAAATTACAGTAAAGATATATTACATACTGTACATAAAATATCAAAAAGTACACCAAATATGGGTTATATATACCGTAAAGAAACTCTCAAAAACTACAGAAATTATATTTAATATACTGTACATAAAATATCAAACATTACACCAAATGTATATTATATACTGTAAATAAAATATCAAAAAGTACAGTAAATATATTTCATATATTGTACATATAATATTATCCAAAAGTACACCAAATACATTTTATGTACTGTAAATAAAATATCAAAATTACAGTAAATATATATAACATACTGTACATAAAATATCAAAAAGTATACCAAATATGGGTTATATATACTGTAAAGAAACTATCAAAAACTACAATAATTTTATTTAATATACTGTACATAAAATACCAAAAATTACAACAAATGTATATTATATACTGAAAATAAAATATCAAAAAGTACAGTAAATACATATTACACACTCTCTGTAAAATATCAAAAACTACACCAAATATATAGTATATAATTTACATAAAATATCAAAAGTTCTCAAAATACATATTATATACTGTAAATAAAATATCAAAAAGTACAGTAAATATATTTCATATATTGTACATATAATATTATCCAAAAGTACACCAAATACATTTTATGTACTGTAAATAAAATATCAAAATTACAGTAAATATATATTACATACTGTACATAAAATATCAAAAAGTACACCAAATATGGGTTATATATACTGTAAAGAAACTATCAAAAACTACAGTAATTTTATTTAATATACTGTACATAAAATACCAAAAATTACAGCAAATGTATATTATATACTGAAAATAAAATATCAAAAATTAGAGTAAATATATATTACAAACACTCTGTAAAATATCAAAAACTACACCAAATATATAGTTTACAATTTACATAAAATATCAAAAGTACTCCAAATATATGTTATATACTGTACATAAAATATCAAAAGGTACAGTAAATATATTTCATATATTGTACATATATTATTATCCAAAAGTACACCAAATACATTTTATGTTCTGTAAATAAATTATCAAAATTACAGTAAATATATATTACATACTGTACATAAAATATCAAAAAGTACACCAAATATGGGTTATATATACTGTAAATAAACTATCAAAAACTACAGTAATGATATTTAATATACTGTACTTAAAATATCAAAAATTACTCCAAATGTATATTATAAACTGTAAATAAAATATCAAAAAGTACAGTAAATATATATTACACACTCTCTGTAATATATCAAAAACTACACCAAATATATATTATATAATTTACATAAAATATCAAAAGAATTCCAAATACATATTATATACTGTACATAAAATATCAAAAAGTACAGTAAATATATTTCATATATTGTACATATAATATTATCCTAAAGTACACCAAATACATTTTATGTACTGTAAATAAAATATCAAAATTACAGTAAATATATATTACATACTGTACATAAAATATCAAAAAGTACACCAAATATGGGTTATATATACTGTAAATAAACTATCAAAAACTACAGTAATTATATTTAATGTACTGTACATAAAATATCAAAAATTACACCAAATGTATATTATATACTGTAAATAAAATATCAAAAAGTACAGTAAATATATATTACACACTCTCTGTAAAATAACAAAAACTACACCAAATATATATTATATAATTTACATAAAACACCAAAATACAGTAAATATATGTAACATACTGTACTTAAAATATCAAAAAGTACACCAAATATGGATTATATATACTGTAAATAAACTATCAAAAACTACAGTAATTATATATAATATATTGTACATAAAATACCAAAAATTACAGCAAATGTATATTATATACTGAAAATAAAATATCAAAAAGTACAGTAAATATATAATACACAATCTCTGTAAAATATCAAAAACTACACCAAATATATAGTTTATAATTTACATAAAATATCAAAAGTACTCCAAATACATATTATATACTGTACATAAAATATCAAAAAGTACAGTAAATATATTTCATATATTGTACATATATTATTATCCAAAAGTACACCAAATACATTTTATGTACTGTAAATAATATATCAAAATTACAGTAAATATATATTACATTCTGTACATAAAATATCAAAAAGTACACCAAATATGGGTTATATATACTGTAACTAAACTCTCAAAAACTACAGTAATTATATTTAATATACTGTACATAAAATATCAAACATTACACCAAATGTATATTACATACTGTAAATAAAATATCAAAAAGTACAGTAAATATATATTACATACTCTCTGTAATCTATCAAAAACTACACCAAATTTATATTATATAATTTACATAAAATATCAAAAGTACTCCAAATACATATTATATACTGTACATAAAATATCAAAAACTACAGTAAATATATTTCATATACTGTACATATAATATTATCCAAAAGTACACCAAATACATTTTATGTACTGTAAATAAAATATCAAAATTTCAGTAAATATATATTACATATTGTACATAAAATATCAAAAAGTACACCAAATATGGGTTATATATACTGTAAAGAAACTATCAAAAACTACAGTAATTATATTTAATATACTGTACATAAAATATCAAAAATTACACGAAATGTATATTATATACTGTAAATAAAATATCAAAAACTACAGTAAATATATATTACACACTCTCTGTAAAATATCAAAAATTACACCAAATATATAGTATATAATTTACATAAAATATCAAAAGTACTCCAAATACATATTATATACTGTACATAAAATATCAAAAAGTACAGTAAATATATTTCATATATTGTACATATAATATTATCCAAAAGTACACCTAATACATTTTATGTACTGTAAATAAAATATCAAAATTACAGTAAATATATATTCCATACTGTACATAAAATATGAAAAAGTACACCAAATGTGGGTTATATATACTGTAACTAAACTCTCAAAAACTACAGTAATTATATTTAATATACTGTACATAAAATGTCAAAAATTACACCAAATGTATATTATATACTGTAAATAATATATCAAAAAGTCCAGTAAATATATATTACATACTGTACATAAAATATCAAAAAGTACAACAAATATGGGTTATATATACTGTAAATAAACTATCAAAAACTACAGTAATTATATTTAATATAATGTACATAAAATATCAAAAATTACACCAAATGTATATTATATACTGTAAATAAAATATCAAAAGTACAGTAAATATATATTACACAATCTCTGTAAAATATCAAAAACTACACCATATATATAGTTTACAATTTACAAAAAATATCAAAAGTACTCCAAATACATATTATATACTGTACATAAAATATCAAAAGGTACAGTAAATATATTTCATATATTGTACATATATTATTATCCAAAAGTACACCAAATACATTTTATGTACTGTAAATAAAATATCAAAATTACAGTAAATATATATTACATACTGTACATAAAATATCAAAAAGTACACCAAATATGGGTTATATATACTGTAAAGAAACTATCAAAAACTACAGTAATTATATTTAATATACTGTACATAAAATATCAAAAATTACACGAAATGTATATTATATACTGTAAATAAAATATCAAAAATACAGTAAATATATATTGCACACTCTCTGTAAAATATCAAAAATTACACCAAATATATAGTATATAATTTACATAAAATATCAAAAGTACTCCAAATACATATTATATACTGTACATAAAATATCAAAAAGTACAGTAAATATATTTCATATATTGTACATATAATATTATTCAAAAGTACACCTAATACATTTTATGTACTGTAAATAAAATATCAAAATTACAGTAAATATATATTACTTACTGTACATAAAATATCAAAAAGTACACCAAATATGGGTTATATATACTGTAACTAAACTCTCAAAAACTACAGTAATTATATTTAATATACTGTACATAAAATGTCAAAAATTACAACAAATGTAAATTATATACTGTAAATAAAATATCAAAAAGTACAGTAAATATATATTACATACTGTACATAAAATATCAAAAAGTACACCAAATATGGGTTATATATACGGTAAATAAACTATCAAAAACTACAGTAATTATATTTAATATACTGTACATAAAATATCAAAAATTACACGAAATGTATATTATATACTGTAAATAAAATATCACAAAGTACAGTAAATATATATTACACACTCTCTGTAATATATCAAAAACTACACCAAATATATAGTATATAATTTACATAAAATATCAAAAGTACTCCAAATACATATTATATACTGTACATAAAATATCAAAAAGTACAGTAAATATATTTCATATATTGTACATATAATATTATCCAAAAGTACACCAAATACATTTTATGTACTGTAAATAAAATATCAAAATTACAGTAAATATATATTACATACTGTACATAAAATATGAAAAAGTACACCAAATATGGGTTATATATACTGTAACTAAACTCTCAAAAACTACAGTAATTATATTTAATATACTGTACATAAAATGTCAAAAATTACACCAAATATATATTATATACTGTAAATAAAATATCAAAAAGTACAGTAAATATATATTACATACTGTACATAAAATATCAAAAAGTACACCAAATATGGGTTATATATACGGTGAATAAACTATCAAAAACTACAGTAATTATATTTAATATACTGTACATAAAATATCAAAAATTACACCAAATGTATATTATATACTGTAAATAAAATATCAAAAAGTACAGTAAATATATATAACACACTCTCTGTAATATATCAAAAACTACACCAAATATATAGTATATAATTTACGTAAAATATCAAAAGTACTCCAAATACATATTATATACTGTACATAAAATATCAAAAAGTACAGTAAATATATTTCATATATTGTACATATAATATTATCCAAAAGTACACCAAATACATTTTATGTACTGTAAATAAAATATCAAAATTACAGTAAATATATATTACATACTGTACATAAAATATCAAAAAGTACACCAAATATGGGTTATATATACTGTAAATAAACTATCAAAAACTACAGTAATTATATTTAATATACTGTACATAAAATATCAAAAATTACACCAAATGTATATTATATACTGTAAATAAAATATCAAAAAGTACAGTAAATATATATTACACACTCTCTGTAAAATAACAAAAACTACACCAAATATATATTATATAATTTACATAAAACACCAAAATACAGTAAATATATGTAACATACTGTACATAAAATATCAAAAAGTACACCAAATATGGATTATATATACTGTAAATAAACTATCAAAAACTACAGTAATTATATTTAATATATTGTACATAAAATACCAAAAATTACAGCAAATGTATATTATATACTGAAAATAAAATATCAAAATGTACAGTAAATATATATTACACAATCTCTGTAAAATATCAAAAACTACACCAAATATATAGTTTATAATTTACATAAAATATCAAAAGTACTCCAAATACATATTATATACTGTACATAAAATATCAAAAAGTACAGTAAATATATTTCATATATTGTACATATATTATTATCCAAAAGTACACCAAATACATTTTATGTACTGTAAATAATATATCAAAATTACAGTAAATATATATTACATTCTGCACATAAAATATCAAAAAGTACACCAAATATGGGTTATATATACTGTAACTAAACTCTCAAAAACTACAGTAATTATATTTAATATACTGTACATAAAATATCAAACATTACACCAAATGTATATTACATACTGTAAATAAAATATCAAAAAGTACAGTAAATATATATTACATACTCTCTGTAATCTATCAAAAACTACACCAAATATATATTATATAATTTACATAAAATATCAAAAGTACTCCAAATACATATTATATACTGTACATAAAATATCAAAAACTACAGTAAATATATTTCATATATTGTACATATAATATTATCCAAATGTACACCAAATACATTTTATGTACTGTAAATAAAATATCAAAATTACAGTAAATATATATTACATACTGTACATAAAATATCAAAAATACACCAAATATGGGTTATATATACTGTAAAGAAACTATCAAAAACTACAGTAATGATATTTAATATACTGTACTTAAAATATCAAAAATTACTCCAAATGTATATTATAAACTGTAAATAAAATATCAAAAAGTACACCAAATATGGGTTATATATACTGTAAAGAATCTATCAAAAACTACAGTAATTATATTTAATATACTGTACATAAAATATCAAAAATTACACGAAATGTATATTATATACTGTAAATAAAATATCAAAAATACAGTAAATATATATTGCACACTCTCTGTAAAATATCAAAAATTACACCAAATATATAGTATATAATTTACATAAAATATCAAAAGTACTCCAAATACATATTATATACTGTACATAAAATATCAAAAAGTACAGTAAATATATTTCATATATTGTACATATAATATTATTCAAAAGTACACCTAATACATTTTATGTACTGTAAATAAAATATCAAAATTACAGTAAATATATATTACTTACTGTACATAAAATATCAAAAAGTACACCAAATATGGGTTATATATACTGTAACTAAACTCTCAAAAACTACAGTAATTATATTTAATATACTGTACATAAAATGTCAAAAATTACAACAAATGTAAATTATATACTGTAAATAAAATATCAAAAAGTACAGTAAATATATATTACATACTGTACATAAAATATCAAAAAGTACACCAAATATGGGTTATATATACGGTAAATAAACTATCAAAAACTACAGTAATTATATTTAATATACTGTACATAAAATATCAAAAATTACACGAAATGTATATTATATACTGTAAATAAAATATCACAAAGTACAGTAAATATATATTACACACTCTCTGTAATATATCAAAAACTACACCAAATATATAGTATATAATTTACATAAAATATCAAAAGTACTCCAAATACATATTATATACTGTACATAAAATATCAAAAAGTACAGTAAATATATTTCATATATTGTACATATAATATTATCCAAAAGTACACCAAATACATTTTATGTACTGTAAATAAAATATCAAAATTACAGTAAATATATATTACATACTGTACATAAAATATGAAAAAGTACACCAAATATGGGTTATATATACTGTAACTAAACTCTCAAAAACTACAGTAATTATATTTAATATACTGTACATAAAATGTCAAAAATTACACCAAATATATATTATATACTGTAAATAAAATATCAAAAAGTACAGTAAATATATATTACATACTGTACATAAAATATCAAAAAGTACACCAAATATGGGTTATATATACGGTGAATAAACTATCAAAAACTACAGTAATTATATTTAATATACTGTACATAAAATATCAAAAATTACACCAAATGTATATTATATACTGTAAATAAAATATCAAAAAGTACAGTAAATATATATAACACACTCTCTGTAATATATCAAAAACTACACCAAATATATAGTATATAATTTACGTAAAATATCAAAAGTACTCCAAATACATATTATATACTGTACATAAAATATCAAAAAGTACAGTAAATATATTTCATATATTGTACATATAATATTATCCAAAAGTACACCAAATACATTTTATGTACTGTAAATAAAATATCAAAATTACAGTAAATATATATTACATACTGTACATAAAATATCAAAAAGTACACCAAATATGGGTTATATATACTGTAAATAAACTATCAAAAACTACAGTAATTATATTTAATATACTGTACATAAAATATCAAAAATTACACCAAATGTATATTATATACTGTAAATAAAATATCAAAAAGTACAGTAAATATATATTACACACTCTCTGTAAAATAACAAAAACTACACCAAATATATATTATATAATTTACATAAAACACCAAAATACAGTAAATATATGTAACATACTGTACATAAAATATCAAAAAGTACACCAAATATGGATTATATATACTGTAAATAAACTATCAAAAACTACAGTAATTATATTTAATATATTGTACATAAAATACCAAAAATTACAGCAAATGTATATTATATACTGAAAATAAAATATCAAAATGTACAGTAAATATATATTACACAATCTCTGTAAAATATCAAAAACTACACCAAATATATAGTTTATAATTTACATAAAATATCAAAAGTACTCCAAATACATATTATATACTGTACATAAAATATCAAAAAGTACAGTAAATATATTTCATATATTGTACATATATTATTATCCAAAAGTACACCAAATACATTTTATGTACTGTAAATAATATATCAAAATTACAGTAAATATATATTACATTCTGTACATAAAATATCAAAAAGTACACCAAATATGGGTTATATATACTGTAACTAAACTCTCAAAAACTACAGTAATTATATTTAATATACTGTACATAAAATATCAAACATTACACCAAATGTATATTACATACTGTAAATAAAATATCAAAAAGTACAGTAAATATATATTACATACTCTCTGTAATCTATCAAAAACTACACCAAATATATATTATATAATTTACATAAAATATCAAAAGTACTCCAAATACATATTATATACTGTACATAAAATATCAAAAACTACAGTAAATATATTTCATATATTGTACATATAATATTATCCAAATGTACACCAAATACATTTTATGTACTGTAAATAAAATATCAAAATTACAGTAAATATATATTACATACTGTACATAAAATATCAAAAATACACCAAATATGGGTTATATATACTGTAAAGAAACTATCAAAAACTACAGTAATGATATTTAATATACTGTACTTAAAATATCAAAAATTACTCCAAATGTATATTATAAACTGTAAATAAAATATCAAAAAGTACACCAAATATGGGTTATATATACTGTAAAGAATCTATCAAAAACTACAGTAATTATATTTAATATACTGTACATAAAATATCAAAAATTACACGAAATGTATATTATATACTGTAAATAAAATATCAAAAATACAGTAAATATATATTGCACACTCTCTGTAAAATATCAAAAATTACACCAAATATATAGTATATAATTTACATAAAATATCAAAAGTACTCCAAATACATATTATATACTGTACATAAAATATCAAAAAGTACAGTAAATATATTTCATATATTGTACATATAATATTATTCAAAAGTACACCTAATACATTTTATGTACTGTAAATAAAATATCAAAATTACACTAAATATATATTACTTACTGTATATAAAATATCAAAAAGTACACCAAATATGGGTTATATATACTGTAACTAAACTCTCAAAAACTACAGTAATTATATTTAATATACTGTACATAAAATGTCAAAAATTACAACAAATGTAAATTATATACTGTAAATAAAATATCAAAAAGTACAGTAAATATATATTACATACTGTACATAAAATATCAAAAAGTACACCAAATATGGGTTATATATACGGTAAATAAACTATCAAAAACTACAGTAATTATATTTAATATACTGTACATAAAATATCAAAAATTACACCAAATGTATATTATATACTGTAAATAAAATATCACAAAGTACAGTAAATATATATTACACACTCTCTGTAATATATCAAAATCTACACCAAATATATAGTATATAATTTACATAAAATATCAAAAGTACTCCAAATACATATTATATACTGTACATAAAATATCAAAAAGTACAGTAAATATATTTCATATATTGTACATATAATATTATCCAAAAGTACACCAAATACATTTTATGTACTGTAAATAAAATATCAAAATTACAGTAAATATATATTACATACTGTACATAAAATATGAAAAAGTACACCAAATATGGGTTATATATACTGTAACTAAACTCTCAAAAACTACAGTAATTATATTTAATATACTGTACATAAAATGTCAAAAATTACACCAAATATATATTATATACTGTAAATAAAATATCAAAAAGTACAGTAAATATATATTACATACTGTACATAAAATATCAAAAAGTACACCAAATATGGGTTATATATACGGTGAATAAACTATCAAAAACTACAGTAATTATATTTAATATACTGTACATAAAATATCAAAAATTACACCAAATGTATATTATATACTGTAAATAAAATATCAAAAAGTACAGTAAATATATATAACACACTCTCTGTAATATATCAAAAACTACACCAAATATATAGTATATAATTTACGTAAAATATCAAAAGTACTCCAAATACATATTATATACTGTACATAAAATATCAAAAAGTACAGTAAATATATTTCATATATTGTACATATAATATTATCCAAAAGTACACCAAATACATTTTATGTACTGTAAATAAAATATCAAAATTACAGTAAATATATATTACATACTGTACATAAAATATCAAAAAGTACACCAAATATGGGTTATATATACTGTAAATAAACTATCAAAAACTACAGTAATTATATTTAATATACTGTACATAAAATATCAAAAATTACACCAAATGTATATTATATACTGTAAATAAAATATCAAAAAGTACAGTAAATATATATTACACACTCTCTGTAAAATAACAAAAACTACACCAAATATATATTATATAATTTACATAAAACACCAAAATACAGTAAATATATGTAACATACTGTACATAAAATATCAAAAAGTACACCAAATATGGATTATATATACTGTAAATAAACTATCAAAAACTACAGTAATTATATTTAATATATTGTACATAAAATACCAAAAATTACAGCAAATGTATATTATATACTGAAAATAAAATATCAAAAAGTACAGTAAATATATATTACACAATCTCTGTAAAATATCAAAAACTACACCAAATATATAGTTTATAATTTACATAAAATATCAAAAGTACTCCAAATACATATTATATACTGTACATAAAATATCAAAAAGTACAGTAAATATATTTCATATATTGTACATATATTATTATCCAAAAGTACACCAAATACATTTTATGTACTGTAAATAATATATCAAAATTACAGTAAATATATATTACATTCTGTACATAAAATATCAAAAAGTACACCAAATATGGGTTATATATACTGTAACTAAACTCTCAAAAACTACAGTAATTATATTTAATATACTGTACATAAAATATCAAACATTACACCAAATGTATATTACATACTGTAAATAAAATATCAAAAAGTACAGTAAATATATATTACATACTCTCTGTAATCTATCAAAAACTACACCAAATATATATTATATAATTTACATAAAATATCAAAAGTACTCCAAATACATATTATATACTGTACATAAAATATCAAAAACTACAGTAAATATATTTCATATATTGTACATATAATATTATCCAAATGTACACCAAATACATTTTATGTACTGTAAATAAAATATCAAAATTACAGTAAATATATATTACATACTGTACATAAAATATCAAAAATACACCAAATATGGGTTATATATACTGTAAAGAAACTATCAAAAACTACAGTAATGATATTTAATATACTGTACTTAAAATATCAAAAATTACTCCAAATGTATATTATAAACTGTAAATAAAATATCAAAAAGTACAGTAAATATATATTACACACTCTCTGTAATATATCAAAAACTACACCAAATATATGTTATATAATTTACATAAAATATCAAAAGTACTCCAAATACATATTATATACTGTACATAAAATATCAAAAAGTACAGTAAATACATTTCATATATTGTACATATAATATTATCCAAAAGTACACCAAATACATTTTATGTACTGTAAATAAAATATCAAAATTACAGTAAATATATATTACATACTGTACATAAAATATGAAAAAGTACACCAAATATGGGTTATATATACTGTAACTAAACTCTCAAAAACTACAGTAATTATATTTAATATACTGTACATAAAATGTCAAAAATTACACCAAATGTATATTATATACTGTAAATAAAATATCAAAAAGTACAGTAAATATATATTACATACTGTACATAAAATATCAAAAAGTACACCAAATATGGGTTATATATACTGTAAATAAACTATCAAAAACTTCAGTAATTATATTTAATATACTGTACATAAAATATCAAAAATTACACCAAATGTATATTATATACTCTAAATAAAATATCAAAAAGTACAGTAAATATATATTACACACTCTCTGTAATATATCAAAAACTACACCAAATATATATTATATAATTTACATAAAATATCAAAAGAACTCCAAATACATATTATATACTGTACATAAAATATCAAAAACTACAGTAAATAGATCTCAGATATTGTACATATAATATTATCCAAAAGTACACCAAATACATTTTATGTACTGTAAATAAAATATCAAAATTACAGTAAATATATATTACATACTGTACATAAAATATCAAAAAGTACACCAAATATGGGTTATATATACTGTAAAGAAACTATCAAAAACTACAGTAATTATATTTAATATACTGTACATAAAATATCAAAAATTACACCAAATGTATATTATATACTGTAAAGAAAATATCAAAAATTCAGTAAATATATATTACACACTGTACATAAAATATCAAAAAGTACACCAAATATGGGTTATATATACTGTAAATAAACTATCAAAAACTACAGTAATTATATTTAATAAACTGTACATAAAATATCAAAAATTACACCAAATGTATATTATATACTCTAAATAAAATATCAAAAAGTACAGTAAATATATATTACACACTCTCTGTAATATATCAAAAACTACACCAAATATATATTATATAATTTACATAAAATTTCAAAAGTACTCCAAATACATATTATATACTGTACATTAAATATCAAAAAGTACAGTAAATATATATCAGATATTGTACATATAATATTATCCAAAAGTACACCAAATACATTTTATGTACTGTAAATAAAATATCAAAATTACACTAAATATATATTACATACTGTACATAAAATATCAAAAAGTACACCAAACATGGGGTATATATACTGTAAAGAAACTCTCAAAAACTACAGTAATTATATTTAATATACTGTACATGAAATGTCAAAAATTACACCAAATGTATATTATATACTGTAAATAAAATATCAAAAAGTCCAGGAAATATATATTACATACTGTACATAAAATATCAAAAAGTATACCAAATATGGGTTATATATACTGTAAATAAACTATCAAAAACTACAGTAATTATATTTAATATACTGTACATAAAATATCAAAAATTACACCAAATGTATATTATATACTGTAAATAAAATATCAAAAAGTACAGTAAATATATATTACACACTCTCTGTAATATATCAAAAACTGCACCAAATATATATTATATAATTTACATAAAATATCAAAAGTACTCCAAATACATATTATATACTGTACATAAAATATCAAAAAGTAAAGTAAATATATTTCATATATTCTACATATAATATTATCCAAAAGTACACCAAAGTTATTATATACAGTAAATAAAATATCAAAAAGTACAGTAAATATATATAACATAGTGTACATAAAATATCAAAAAGTACACCAAAGATGGGTTATATATACTGTAAAGAAACTATCAAAAACTACAGTAATTATATTTAATATACTGTACATAAAATATCAAAAATTACACCAAATGTATATTATATAGTGTAAATAAAATATCAAAAAGTACAGTAAATATATATTACACACTGTACATAAAATATCAAAAAGTACACCAAATATGGGTTATATATACTGTAAATAAACTATCAAAAACTACAGTAATTTTATTTAATATACTGTACATAAAATACCAAAAATTACAGCAAATGTATATTATATACTGAAAATAAAATATCAAAAATTAGAGTAAATATATATTACACACTCTGTAAAATATCAAAAACTACACCAAATATATAGTATATAATTTACATAAAATATCAAAAGTTCTCAAAATACATATTATATACTGTACATAAAATATCAAAAAGTACAGTAAATATATTTCATATATTGTACATATAATATTATCCAAAAGTACACCAAATACATTTTATGTACTGTAAATAAAATATCAAAATTACAGTAAATATATATTACATACTGTACATAAAATATCAAAAAGTACACCAAATATGGGTTATATATATTGTAACTAAACTCTCAAAAACTACAGTAATTATATTTAATATACTGTACACAAAATGTCAAAAATTACTCCAAATGTATATTATATACTG
Source organism: Pan troglodytes (assembly GCF_028858775.2). Classification (NCBI taxonomy): domain Eukaryota; kingdom Metazoa; phylum Chordata; class Mammalia; order Primates; family Hominidae; genus Pan; species Pan troglodytes. The sequence continues at coordinate 7,918,211 of NC_086016.1, forward strand.
TAAATAAAATATCAAAAAGTACAGTAAATATATTTCATATATTGTACATATAATATTATCCAAAAGTACACCAAATACATTTTATGTACTGTAAATAAAATATCAAAATTACAGTAAATATATATAACATACTGTACATAAAATATCAAAAAGTCAACCAAATATGGGTTATATATACTGTAAAGAAACTATCAAAAACTACAATAATTTTATTTAATATACTGTACATAAAATACCAAAAATTACAGCAAATGTATATTATATACTGAAAATAAAATATCAAAAAGTACAGTAAATATATATTACACACTCTCTGTAAAATATCAAAAACTACACCAAATATATAGTGTATAATTTACATAAAATATCAAAAATTCTCAAAATACATATTATATACTGTACATAAAATATCAAAAAGTACAGTAAATATATTTCATATATTGTACATATAATATTATCCAAAAGTACACCAAATACATTTTATGTACTGTCAATAAAATATCAAAATTACAGTAAATATATATTACATACTGTACATAAAATATCAAAAAGTACACCAAATATGGGTTATGTATACTGTAACTAAACTCTCAAAAACTACAGTAATTATATTTAATATACTGTACATAAAATATCAAAAATTACACCAAATGTATATTATATACTGAAAATAAAATATCAAAAAGTACAGTAAATATATATTACACAATCTCTGTAAAATATCAAAAACTACACCAAATATATAGTTTACAATTTACATAAAATAACAAAAGTACTCCAAATACATATTATATACTGTACATAAAATATCAAAAGGTACAGTAAATATATTTCATATATTGTACATATATTATTATCCAAAAGTACACGAAATACATTTTATGTTCTGTAAATAAAATATCAAAATTACAGTAAATATATATTACATTCTGTACATAAAATATCAAAAAGTACACCAAATATGGTTATATATACTGTAAATAAACTATCAAATACTACAGTAATTATATTTAATATACTGTACATAAAATATCAAAAATTACACCAAATTTATATTATATACTGTAAATAAAATATCAAAAAGTACAGTAAATATATATTACACACTGTACATAAAATATCAAATGGTATACCAAATATGGGTTATATATACTGTAAATAAACTATCAAAAACTACAGTAATTATATTTAATATACTGTACATAAAATATCAAAAATTACACCAAATGTGTATTATACACTGTAAATAAAATATCAAAAAGTACAGTAAATATATATTACACAATGTCTGTAATATATCAAAAACTACTCCAAATATATAGTATATAATTTACATAAAATATCAAAAGTACTCCAAATACATATTATATACTGTACATAAAATATCAAAAAGTACAGTAAATATATTTCATATATTGTACATATAATATTATCCAAAAGTACACCAAATACATTTTATGTTCTGTAAATAAATTATCAAAATTACAGTAAATATATATTACATACTGTACATAAAATATCAAAAAGTACACCAAATATGGGTTATATATACTGTAAATAAACTATCAAAAACTACAGTAATGATATTTAATATACTGTACTTAAAATATCAAAAATTACTCCAAATGTATATTATAAACTGTAAATAAAATATCAAAAAGTACAGTAAATATATATTACACACTCTCTGTAATATATCAAAAACTACACCAAATATATATTATATAATTTACATAAAATATCAAAAGTACTCCAAATACATATTATATACTGTACATAAAATATCAAAAAGTACAGTAAATATATTTCATATATTGTATATATAATATTATCCAAAAGTACACCAAAGTTATTATATACGGTAAATAAAATATCAAAACGTACAGTAAATATATATAACATAGTGTACATAAAATATCAAAAAGTACACCAAAGATGGGTTATATATACTGTAAATAAACTATCAAAAACTGCAGTAATTATATTTAATATACTCTACATAAAATGTCAGAAATTACACCAAATGTATATTATATAGTGTAAATAAAATATCAAAAAGTACAGTAAATATATATTACACACACTCTGTAAAATATCAAAAACTACACGAAATATATATTTTATAATTTACATAAAATATCAAAAGTACTCCAAATACATATTATATACTGTACATAAAATATCAAAAAGTACAGTAAATATATTTCATATATTGTACATATAATATTATCCAAAAGTACACCTAATACATTTTATGTACTGTAAATAAAATATCAAAATTACAGTAAATATATATTACATACTGTACATAAAATATCAAAAAGTACACCAAATATGGGTTATATATACCGTAAAGAAACTCTCAAAAACTACAGTAATTATATTTAATATACTGTACATAAAATATCAAACATTACACCAAATGTATATTATATACTGTAAATAAAATATCAAAAAGTACAGTAAATATATTTCATATATTGTACATATAATATTATCCAAAAGTACACCAAATACATTTTATGTACTGTAAATAAAATGTCAAAACTTCAGTAAATATATATAACATAGTGTACATAAAATATCAAAAAGTATACCAAATATGGGTTATATATACTGTAAAGAAACTATCAAAAACTACAATAATTTTATTTAATATACTGTTCATAAAATACCAAAAATTACAGCAAATGTATATTATATACTGAAAATAAAATATCAAAAAGTACAGTAAATATATATTACACTCTCTCTGTAAAATATCAAAAACTACACCAAATATATAGTGTATAATTTACATAAAATATCAAAAATTCTCAAAATACATATTATATACTGTACATAAAATATCAAAAAGTACAGTAAATATATTTCATATATTGTACATATAATATTATCCAAAAGTACACCAAATACATTTTATGTACTGTAAATAAAATGTCAAAATTACAGTAAATATATATTACATACTGTACATAAAATATCAAATGTACACAAAATATGGGTTATATATACTGTAACTAAACTCTCAAAAACTACAGTAATTATATTTAATATACTGTACATAAAATGTCAAAAATTACACCAAATGCATATTATATACTGTAAATAAAATATCAAAATTACAGTAAATATATATTACATACTGTACATAAAATATCAGAAACTACACCAAATATGGGTTATATATACTGTAAATAAACTATCAAAAACTACAGTAATTATATTTAATATACTGTATATAAAATATCAAAAATTACACCAAATGTATATTATATACTGAAAATAAAATATCAAAAAGTACAGTAAATATATATTACACAATCTCTGTAAAATATCAAAAACTACACCAAATATATAGTTTACAATTTACATAAAATATCAAAAGTACTCCAAATATATATTATATACTGTACTTAAAATATCAAAAGGTACAGTAAATATATTTCATATATTGTACATATATTATTATCCAAAAGTACACCAAATACATTTTATGTTCTGTAAATAAAATCAAAATTACAGTAAATATATATTACATTCTGTACATAAAATATCAAAAAGTACACCAAATATGGGTTATATATACTGTAACTAAACTCTCAAAAACTACAGTAATTATATTTAATATACTGTACATAAAATGTCAAAAATTACACCAAATGTATATTATATACTGTAAATAAAATATCAAAAAGTACAGTAAATATATATTACATACTCTCTGTAATCTATCAAAAACTACACCAAATATATATTATATAATTTACATAAAATATCAAAAGTTCTCCAAATACATATTATATACTGTACATAAAATATCAAAAAGTACAGTAAATATATTTCATATATTGTACATATAATATTATCCAAAAGTACACCAAATACATTTTATGTACTGTAAATAAAATATCAAAATTACAGTAAATATATATTACATACTGTACATAAAATATCAAAAAGTACACCAAATATGGGTTATATATACGGTAAATAAACTATCAAAAACTACAGTAATTATATTTAATATACTGTACATAAAATATCAAAAATTACACCAAATGTATATTATATACTGTAAATAAAATATCAAAAAGTACAGTAAATATATATTACACACTCTCTGTAAAATATCAAAAACTACACCAATATATAGTATATAATTTACATAAAATATCAAAAGTTCTCAAAATACATATTATATACTGTACATAAAATATCAAAAAGTACAGTAAATATATTTCATATATTGTACATATAATATTATCCAAAAGTACACCAAATACATTTTATGTACTGTAAATAAAATATCAAAATTACAGTAAATATATATTACATACTGTACATAAAATATCAAAAAGTACACCAAATATGGGTTATATATATTGTAACTAAATTCTCAAAAACTACAGTAATTATATTTAATATACTGTACATAAAATGTCAAAAATTACACCAAATGTATATTATATACTGTAAATAAAATACCAAAAAGTACAGTAAATATATATTACTCTCTGTAAAATATCAAAAACTACACCAAATATATATTATATAATTTAAACAAAATATCAAAAAGTACAGTAAATATATATAACATACTGTACATAAAATATTAAAAAGTACACCAAATATGGGTTATATATACTGTAAATAAACTATCAAAAACTACAGTAATTATATTTAATATACTGTACATAAAATATCAAAAATTACACCAAATGTATATTATATACTGTAAAGAAAATATCAAAAAGTACAGTAAATATATATTACACACTCTCTGTAAAATATCAAAAACTACACCAAATATATATTATATAATTTACATAAAATATCAAAGTACACCTAATACATATTATATACTGTACATAAAATATCAAAAAGTACAGTAAATATATTTCATATATTGTACATATATTATCCAAAAGTACACCAAACACATTTTATGTACTGTAAATAAACTATCAAAATTACAGTAAATATATATTACATACTGTACATAAAATATCAAAAATTACACCAAATATGGGTTATATATACTTTAACTAAACTCTCAAAAACTACAGTAATTATATTTAATATACTGTACATAAAATGTCAAAAATTACACCAAATGTATATTATATACTGTAAATAAAATATCAAAAAGTACAGTAAATATATATTACATACTGTACATAAAATATCAAAAATTACACCAAATATGGGTTATATATAATGTAAATAAACTATCAAAAACTGCAGGAATTATATTTAATATACTGTGCATAAAATGACAAAAATTACACCAAATGTATATTATATACTGTAAATAAAATATCAAAAAGTACAGTAAATATATATTACATAATGTACATAAAATATCAAAAAGTACACCAAATATGGGTTATATATACTGTAAATAAACTATCAAAAACTACAGTAATTATATTTAATATACTGTACATAAAATATCAAAAATTACACCAAATGTATATTATATACTGTAAATAAAATATCAAAAAGTACAGTAAATATATATTACACACTCTCTGTAATATATCAAAAACTACACCAAATATATATTATATAATTAACATAAAATATAAAAAGTACTCCAAATACATATTATATACTGTACATAGAATATCAAAAAGTACAGTAAATATATTTCATATATTGTACATATAATATTATACAAAAGTACACCAAAGTTATTTTATACACTAAATAAAATATCAAAATGTACAGTAAATATATATAACATAGTGTACATAAAATATCAAAAAGTACACCAAAGATGGGTTATATATACTGTAAATAAACTATCAAAAACTACAGTAATTACATTTAATATACTGTACATAAAATGTCAAAAATTACACCAAATGTATATTATATACTGTAAATAAAATATCAAAAGGTACACTAAATATATATTACACACTCTCTGTAATATATCAACAACTACACCAAATATATATTATATAATTTACATGAAAGATCAAAAGTACACCAAATACATATTATATACTGTAAATAAAATATCAAAAAGTACAGTAAATATATTTCATATATTGTACATATAATATTATCCAAAACTACACCAAATACATTTTATGTACTGTAAATAAAATATCAAAATTTCAGTAAATATATATTACATACTGTACATAAAATATCAAAAAGTACACCAAATATGGGTTATATATACTGTAAAGAACTATCAAAAACTACAGTAATTATATTTAATATACTTTACGTAAAATATCAAAAATTACACCAAATGTATATTATATACTGTAAATAAAATATCAAAAAGTACTGTAAATATATATTACACACTCTCTGTAATGTATCAAAAACTACACCAAATATATATTATATATTTACATAAAATATCAAAATTACTCCAAATACATATTATATACTGTACATAAAATATAAAAAAGTACAGTAAATATATTTCATATATATTACATATAATATTATCCAAAAGTACACCAAAGATATTATATACAGTAAATAAAATATCAAAAAGTACAGTAAATATATATAACATAGTGTACATAAAATATCAAAAAGTACACCAAAGATGGTTTATATATACTGTAAATAAACTATCAAAAACTATAGTAATTATATTTAATATACTGTATATAAAATGTCAACAATTACACCAAATGTATATTATATACTGTAAATAAAATATCAAAAAGTACAGTAAATATATATTACACACTCTCTGTTATATATCAAAAACTACACCAAATATATATTATATAATTTACATAAAATGTCAAAAGTACACCAAATACATATTATATACTGTACATTAAATATCAAAAATTACACCAAAAGTATATTATATAATGTAAATAAAATATCAAAAAGTACAGTAAATATATATTACACACTCTGTGTAAAATATCAAAAACTACACCAAATATATATTATATAATTTACATAAAATATCAAAAGTACACCTAATACATATTATATACTGTACATAAAATATCAAAAAGTACAGTAAATATATTTCATATATTCTACATATAATATTATCCAAAAGTACACCAAACACATTTTATGTACTGTAAATAAAATATCAAAATTACAGTAAATATATGTTACATACTGTACATAAAATATCAAAAAGTACACCAAATATGGGTTATATATACTGTAAAGAAACTATCAAAAACTACAGTAAGTATGTTTAATATACTGTACATAAAATATCAAAAATTACAACAAATGTATATTCTATACTGTAAATAAAATATCAAAAAGTACAGTAAATATATATTACACACTCTCTGTAAAATATCAAAAACTACACCAAATATATAGTGTATAATTTACATAAAATATCAAATGTACTCAAAATACATATTATATACTGTACATAAAATATCAAAAAGTACAGTAAATATATTTCATATATTGTACATATAATATTATCAAAAAGTACACCAAATACATTTTATGTACTGTAAATGAAATATCAAAATTACAGTAAATATATATTACATACTGTACATAAAATATCAAAAAGTACAACAAATATGGGTTATATATACTCTAAAGAAACTATCAAAAACTACAGTAATTATATTTAATATACTGTACATAAAATATCAAAAATTACAACAAATATATATTATATACTGTAAATAAAATATCAAAAAGTACAGTAAATATATATTACAGACTCTCTGTAAAATATCAAAAACTACACCAAATATATAGTATATAATTTACATAAAATATCAAAAGTACTCCAAATACATATTATATACTGTACATAGAATATCAAAAATACAGTAAATATATTTCATATATTGTACATATAATATTATCCAAAAGTACACCAAATACATTTTATGTACCGTAAATAATTTATCAAAATTACAGTATATATATTACATACTGTACATAAAATATCAAAAAGTACACCAAATATGGATTACATATACTGTAAATAAACTATCAAAAACTACAGTAATTATATTTAATATACTGCACATAAAATGTCAAAAATTACACCAAATGTATATTATATACTGTGAATAAAATATCAAAAAGTACAGTAAATATATATTACATACTGTACATAAAATATCAAAAAGTACACCAAATATGGGTTATATATACTGTAACTAAACTCTCAGAAACTACAGTAATTATATTTAATATACTGTACATAAAATATCAAAAATTACACCAAATGTATATTATATACTGTAAATAAAATATTAAAAAGTACAGTAAATATATATTACACACTCCCTGTAATATATCAAAAACTACCCCAAATATATATTATATAATTTACATAAAATATCAAAAGTACTCCACATACATATTATATACTGTACATAAAATATCAAAAAGTACAGTAAATATATTTCATATATTGTACATTTAATATTATCCAAAATTACACGAAATACATTTTATGTACTGTAAATAAAATATCAAAATTACAGTAAAAATATATGACATACTTTACATAAAATATCAAAAGTACACCAAATATGGGTTATATATACTGTAACTAAACTCTCAAAAACTACAGTAATTATATTTAATATACTGTACATAAAATGTCAAAAATTACAACAAATGAATATTATATACAGTAAAAAAATCAAAAAGTACAGTAAATATATATAACATAGTGTACATAAAATATCAAAAAGTAAACCAAAGTTGGGTTATATATACTGTAAGTAAACTATCAAAAACTACAGTAATTATATTTAATATACTGTACATAAAATTTAAAAAATTACACCAAATGTATATTATATACTGTAAATAAAATATCAAAAAGTACAGTAAATATATATTACACACTCTCTGTAATATATCAAAAACTACACCAAATATATATTATATAATTTACATAAAATATCAAAAAGTACAGTAAATATATATAACATACTGTACATAAAATATCAAAAAGTACACCAAATATCGGTTATATATACTGTAAATAAACTATCAAAAACTACAGTAATTTTATTTAATATAGAGTACATAAAATACCAAAAATTACAGCAAATGTATATTATATACTGAAAATAAAATATCAAAAATACAGTAAATATATATTACACACTCTCTGTAAAATATCAAAAACTACACCAAATATATAGTATATAATTTACATAAAATATCAAAAGTTCTCAAAATACAAATTATATACTGTACATAAAATATCAAAAAGTACAGTAAATATATTTAATATATTGTACATATAATATTATCCAAAAGTACACCAAATACATTTTATGTACTTTAAATAAAATATCCAAATTACAGTAAATATATATTACATACTGTACATAAAATATCAAAAAGTACACCAAATATGGGTTATATATATTGTAACTAAACTCTCAAAAACTACAGTAATTATATTTAATATACTGTACATAAAATGTCAAAAATTACACCAAATGTATATTATATACTCTAAATAAAATATCAAAAAGTACAGTAAATATATATTACATAGTGTACATAAAATATAAAAAAGTACACCAAATATGGGTTTTATATACTGTAAATAAACTATCAAAAACTACAGTAATTATATTTAATATACTGTACATAAAATATCAAAAATTACACCAAATGTATATTATATACTGTAAATAAAATATCAAAAAGTACAGTAAATATATATTACACACTCTCTGTAATGCATCAAAAACTACACCAAATATATATTATATAATTTACATAACATATCAAAAGTACACGAAATACATATTATATACTGTACATAAAATATCAAAAACTACAGTAAATATATTTCATATATTGTACATATAATATTATCCAAAAGTACACCAAGTACATTTTATGTACTGTAAATAAAATATCAAAATTACAGTAAATATATATTACATACTGTACATAAAATATCAAAATGTACACCAAATATGGGTTATATATACTGTAAAGAAACTATCAAAAACTACAGTAATTTTATTTAATATACTGTACATAAAATACCAAAAATTACAGCAAATGTATATTATATATTGAAAATAAAATATCAAAAAGTACAGTAAATATATATTACACACTCTCTGTAAAATATCAAAAATTACACCAAATATATAGTATATAATTTACATAAAATATCAAAAGTTCTCAAAATACATATTATATACTGCACATAAAATATCAAAAAGTACAGTAAATACATTTCATATATTGTACATATAATATTATCCAAAAGTACACCAAATAGATTTTATGTACTGTAAATAAAATATCAAAATACAGTAAATATATATTACATAATGTACATAAAATATCAAAAAGTACACCAAATATGGGTTATATATATTGTAACTAAACTCTCAAAAACTACAGTAATTATATTTAATATACTGTACATAAAATGTCAAAAATTACACCAAATGTATATTATATACTGTAAATAAATTATCAAAAACTACAGTAAATATATATTACATACTGTATATAAAATATCAAAAAGTACACCAAATATGGGTTATATATACTGTAAATAAACTATCAAAAACTACAGTAATTATATTTAATATACTGTACATAAAATATCAAAAATTACACCAAATGTATATTATATACTGTAAATAAAATATCAAATAGTACAGTAAATATATATTACACACTCTCTGTAATGCATCAAAAACTACACCAAATATATATTATATAATTTACATAAAATATCAAAAGTACACCAAATACATATTATATACTGTACATAAAATATCAAAAACTACAGTAAATATATTTCATATTTTGTACATATAATATTATCCAAAAGTACACCAAATACATTTTATGTACTGTAAATAAAATATGAAAAAGGACAGTAAATATATATTACATACTGTATATAAAATATCAAAATGTATACCAAATATGGGTTATATATATTGTAACTAAACTCTCAAAAACTACAGTAATTATATTTAACATACTGTACATAAAATGTCAAAAATTACACCAAATGTATATTATATACTGTAAATAAAATATCAAAAAGTGCAGTAAATATATATTACATACTGTACATAAAATATCAAAAAGTACAGCAAATATGGGTTATATATACTGTAAATAAACTATCAAAAACTACAGTAATTATATTTAATATACTGTACATAAAATGTCAAAAATTACTGCAAATGTATATTATATACTGTAAATAAAATATCAAAAAGTACAGTAAATATATTTCATATATTGTACATATAATATTATCCAAAAGTACACCAAATACATTTTATGTACTGTAAATAAAGTATCAAAATTACAGTAAATATATATAACATACTGTACATAAAATATCAAAAAGTACACCAAATATGGGTTATATATACTGTAAAGAAACTATCAAAACGTACAATAATTTTATTTAATATACTGTACATAAAATACCAAAAATTACAGCAAATATATATTATATACTGAAAATAAAATATCAAAAATTACAGTAAATATATATTACACACTCTCTGTAAAATATCAAAAACTACACCAAATATATAGTATATAATTTACATAATATACCAAAAGTTCTCAAAATACATATTATATACTGTACATAAAATATCAAAAAGTACAGTAAATATATTTCATATATTGTACATATAATATTATCCAAAAGTACACCAAATACATTTTATGTACTGTAAATAAAATATCAAAATTACAGTAAATATATATTACATACTGTACATAAAATATCAAAAAGTACACCAAATATGGGTTATATATATTGTAAATAAACTCTCAAAAACTACAGTAATTATATTTAATATACTGTACATAAAATGTCAAAAATTACTCCAAATGTATATTATATACTGTAAATAAAATATCAAAAAGTACAGTAAATATATTTCATATATTGTACATAAAATATTAACTAAAAGTACACCAAATACATTTTATATACTGTAAATAAAATATCAAAAAGTACAGTAAATATATATTATATACTGTATATAAAATATTAAAAAGTACAGTAAATGAATTTCATATATTGTACATATAATATTAACTAAAAGTACACCAAATACATTTTATATACTGCAAATAAAATATCAAAAAGTACACTAAATATATATTACATACAGTATAAAATATATTAAAATGTACAGTAAATGAATTTCATATATTGTACATATAATATTAACTAAAAGTACACCAAATTCATTTTATATACTGTAAAGAAAATATCGAAAAGTTCAGTAAATATATATTACGTACTATACATAATATATCAAAAAGTACACCAAATATGTGTTATATATACTGTAGATAAACTATCAAAAACTACAGTAATTTTATTTAATATACTGTACATAAACTATCTAAAATAACACCAGATGTATATTATATACTCTAAATAATATATCAAAAAGTACAGTAAATGTATATTGCACATCCTATGTAAAATATCAAAAACTACACCAAATATATATTATATAATTTACATAAACTATCAAAAGGACACCAAATGTATATTATATACTGTACATAAAATATCAAAATGTACAGTAAATATATTTCATATATTGTACATATAATATTAACTAAAAGTACACCAAATACATTTTATATACTGTAAATAAAATATCAAAACGTACAGTAAATATACATTACATACTGTTCATAAAATATCAAAAAGTACACCAAATATGTGTTATATATACTGTAAATAAACTATCAAAAACTACAGTAATTATATTTAATATACTGTACATAAAATATCAAAAATTAAACCAAATGTATATTATATACTGTAAATAAAATATCAAAAAGTATTCTAAGTATATATTACACACCCTATGTAAAATATCAAAAACTACACCATATATATATTACGTAATTTACATAAAATATCAAAAGGACAACAAATATATCTCATATACTGTACATAAAATATCAAAAAGTACAGTAAATATATTTCATATATTGTATATATAATATTTACTAAAACTACACCAAATACATTTTATATACTGTATACAAAATATCAAAAAGTACAGTAAATATATATTACATACTGTACATAAAATATCAAAAAGTACACCAAATATATGTTATATATACTGTAAATAAACTATCAAAAACTACAGTAATTATATTTAATATACTGTACATAAAATATCAAAAATTACACCAAATGTATATTATATACTCTAAATAAAATATCAAAAATGATAGTAAATGTATATTACACATTCTATGTAAAATATCAAAAACTACACCAATTATATATTATATAATTTACATAATATATCAAAAGTACACCAAATATATATTATATACTGTACATAAAATATCAAAAAGTACAGTAAATATATTTCACATATTGTACATATAATATTAACTAAAAGTACACCAAATACATTTTATATACTGTAATAAAATATCAAAAATTACAGTAAATATATATTACATACTGTACATAAAATATCAAAATGTACACCAAATATGTGTTATATATACTGTAAATAAACTATCAAAAACTACAGTAATTAAAGTTAATATACTGTACATAAAATATCAAAAATTACAACAAATGTATATTATATACTCTAAATAAAATATCAAAAATGATAGTAAATATATATTACACATTCTATGTAAAATATCAAAAACTACATCAATTATATATTATATAATTTACATAATATATCAAAAGTACACCAAATATATATTATATACTGTACATAAAATATCAAAAATTACAGTAAATATATTTCATATATTCTACATATAATATTAACTAAAAGTACACCAAATACATTTTATATACTGTAAATAAAATACCAAAAAGTACAGTAAATATATATTACCTACTGTACATAAAATATCAAAAAGTACACCAAATATGTGTTATATACACTGTAAATAAACTATCAAAAACTACAGTAATTATATTTAATATACTGCACCTAAAATAGCAAAAAGTACAAAAAATGTACACTTTATACTGTAAATAAAATATCAAAAACTACACCAAATATATATTATAGAATTTACATAAAATATGAAAAGTACACAGAATACATATTATATACTGTATGTAAAATATCAAAAAGTACAGTAAATATATTTCATACATTGTACATATAATATTATCCAGAAGTACGCTACATACATTTTATATACTGTAAATAAAATATAAAAATTACAGTAAATATATATTACATACTGTACATAAAATATCAAAAAGTACACCAAATATGGGTTATATATACTGTAAATAAAGTATGAAAAACTACAGTAATTATATTTAATATACTGTACATAAAATATCAAAAATTACACCAAACGTCTATTATATACTGTAAATAAAATATCAGAAAGTATAGTAAATATATATTACACACTCTCTGTAAAATATCAAAACTACACCAAATATATATTATAAAATTTACATAAAATATCAAAAGTACTCCAAATACATATTATATACTGTACATAAAATATCAGAAAGTGCAGTAAATAAATTTCATATATTGTACATATAATATTAACTAAAATTACACCAAATACATTTTATATACAGTAAATAAAATATAAAATATTACAGTAAAAATATATTACAAACTCTCTGTAAAATATCAAATACTACACCAAATATATATTATATAATTTACATGAAATATCAAAAAGTACAGTAAATATATTTCATATATTGTACATATAATATTATCCAAAAGTACACCAAATATATTTTATGTACAGTAAATAAAATATCAAAGTTACAGTAAATATATATTACATACTGTACATAAAATATCAAAAAGTACACCAAGTATGGGTTATATATACTGTAAATAAACTATCAAAAACTACAGTAAGTATATTTAATATACTGTACATAAAATATCAAAAATTACAACAAATGTATATTATATACTGTAAACAAAATATCAAAAAGTACAGTAAATATATATTACACACTCTCTGTAAAATATCAAAAACTACACCAAATATATAGTGTATAATTTACATAAAATATCAAAAGTACTCAAAATACATATTATATACTGTACATAAAATGTCAAAAAGTACAGTAAATATATTTCATATATTGTACATATAATATTATCCAAAAGTACACCAAATACATTTTATGTACTGTAAATAAAATATCAAAATTACAGTAAATATATATTACATACTGTACATAAAATATCAAAAAGTACACCAAATATGGGTTATATGTACTGTAAATAAACTATCAAAAACTACAGTAATTATATTTAATATACTGTACATAAAATACCAAAAATTACAGCAAATGTATATTATATACTGAAAATAAAATATCAAAAATTACCGTAAATATATATTACACAATCTCTGTAAAATATCAAAAACTACACGAAATATATAGTTTATAATTTACATGAAATATCAAAAGTACTCCAAATACATATTATATACTGTACATAAAATATCAAAAAGTACAGTAAATATATATTACACACTCTCTGTAATATATCAAAAACTACACCAAATATATATTATATAACTTACATAAAATATCAAAAGTACTCCAAATACATATTATATACTGTACATAAAATATCAAAAAGTACAGTAAATATATTTCATATATTGTACATATAATATTATCCCAAAGTACACCAAAGATATTATATACAGTAAATAAAATATCAAAAAGTACAGTAAATGTAAATAACCTACTGTACATAAAATATCAAAAAGTACACCAAAGATGGGTTATATATACCGTAAAGAAACTATCAAAAACTACAGTAATTATATTTAATATACTGTACATAAAATATCAAAAATTACACGAAATGTATATTATAGAATATAAAGAAAATATCAAAAAGTACAGTAAATATATATTACACACTCCCTGTAAAATATCAAAATCTACACAAAATATATATTATATAATTTACATAAAGTATCAAATGTACACCTAATACATATTATATACTGTACATAAAATATCAAAAAGTACAGTAAATATATTTCATATATTGTACATATAATATTATCCAAAAGTACACCAAACACATTTTATGTACTGTAAATAAAATATCAAAATTACAGTAAATATATATTACATACTGTACATAAAATATCAAAAAGTGCACCAAATATTGGTTATATATACTGTAAAGAAACTATCAAAAACTACAGTAATTATATTTAATATACTGTACATAAAATATCAAACATTACACCAAATGTATATTATATACTTTAAATAAAATATCGAAAAGTACAGTAAATATATATTACACACTCTGTAAAATATCAAAAACTACACCAAATATACATTACATAATTTAAATAAAATATCAAAAGTACTCCAAATACATATTATATACTGTACATAAACTATCAAAAAGTACAGTAAATATATTTCATATATTGTACATATAATATTATCCAAAAGTATACCAAACACATTTTATGTGCTGTAAATAAAATATCAAAATTACAGTAAATATATATCACATACTGTACATAAAATATCAAAAAGTACACCAAATATGGGTTATATATACTGTAAATAAACTATCAAAAACTACAGTAATTATATTTAATATACTGTACATAAAATGTCAAAAATTACACCAAATGTATATTATATATGGTAAAAAAAATATCAAAAAGTACAGTAAATATATATTACATACTGTACATAAAATATCAAAAAGTACACCAAATATGGGTTATATATACTGTAAATGAACTATGAAAAACTACAGTAATTATATTTACTATACTGTACATAAAATATCAAAAATTACACCAAAAGTATATTATATACTGTAAATAAAATATCAAAAATTACAGTAAATGTATATTACACACTCTCTGTAATATATCAAAAACTACACCAAATATATATTATATAATTTACGTAAATTGTCAAACGTACTCCAAATACATATTATATACTGTACATAAAATATCAAAAACTACAGTAAATATATTTCATATATTGTACATATAATATTATCCAAAAGTACACCAAATACATTTTATGTACTGTAAATAAAATATCAAAATTACAGTAAACATATATTACATATTGTACATAAAATATCAAAAAGTACACCAAATATGGGTTATATATACAGTAAAGAAACTATCAAAAACTACAGTAATTATATTTAATATACTGTACATAAAATATCAAACATTACACCAAATGTATATTATATACTGTAAATAAAATATCAAAAATTACAGTAAATATAGATTACACACTCTCTGTAAAATATCAAAAACTACACCAAATATATAGTATATAATTTACATAAAATATCAAAAGTACTCCAAATACATATTATATACTGTACATAAAATATCAAAAAGTACAGTAAATATATTTCATATATTGTACATATAATATTATCCAAAAGTACACCAAATACATTTTATGTACTGTCAATAAAATATCAAAATTACAGTAAATATATATTACATACTGTACATAAAATATCAAAAAGTACACCAAATATGGGTTATATATACTGTAACTAAACTCTCAAAAACTACAGTAATTATATTTAATATACTGTACATAAAATGTCAAAAATTACACCACATGTATATTATATACTGTAAATAAAATACCAAAAAGTACAGTAAATATATATTACTCTCTGTAAAATATCAAAAACTACACCAAATATATATTATATAATTTAAACAAAATATCAAAAAGTACACTAAATATATATAACATACTGTACATAAAATATCAAAAAGTACACCAAACATGGGTTATATATACTGTAAATAAACTATCAAAAACTACAGTAATTATATTTAATATACTGTACATAAAATACCAAAAATTACAGCAAATGTATATTATATACTGAAAATAAAATATCAAAAATTACAGTAAATATATATTACACAATCTCTGTAAAATATCAAAAACTACACCAAATATATAGTTTATAATTTACTTAAAATATCGAAAGTACTCCAAATAAATATTATATACTGTACATAAAATATCAAAAAGTACAGTAAATATATTTCATATATTGTACATATAATATTATCCAAAAGTACACCAAATACATTTTATGTACTGTAAATAAAATATCAAAATTACAGTAAATATATATTACATACTGTACATAAAATATCAAAAAGTACACCAAATATGGGTTATATATACTGTAAAGAAACTATCAAAAACTACAGTAATTATATTTAATATACTGTACATAAAATATCAAACATTACACCAAATGTATATTATATACTGTAAATAAAATATCAAAAAGTACAGTAAATATAGATTACACACTCTCTGTAAAATATCAAAAACTACACCAAATATATAGTATATAATTTACATAAAATATCAAAAGTACTCCAAATACATATTATATACTGTACATAAAATATCAAAAAGTACAGTAAATATATTTCATATATTGTACATATAATATTATCCAAAAGTACACCAAATACATTTTATGTGCTGTAAATAAAATATCAAAATTACAGTAAATATATATTACATACTGTACATAAAATATCAAAAAGTACACCAAATATGGGTTATATATACTGTAAATAAACTATCAAAAACTACAGTAATTATATTTAATATACTGTACATAAAATGTCAAAAATTACACCAAATGTATATTATATACGGTAAATAAAATATCAAAAAGTACAGTAAATATATACTACATACTGTACATAAAATATCAAAAAGTACACCAAATATGGGTTATATATACTGTAAATGAACTATGAAAAACTACAGTAATTATATTTACTATACTGTACATAAAATATCAAAAATTACACCAAAAGTATATTATATACTGTAAATAAAATATCAAAAATTACAGTAAATGTATATTACACACTCTCTGTAATATATCAAAAACTACACCAAATATATATTATATAATTTACGTAAAATGTCAAACGTACTCCAAATACATATTATATACTGTACATAAAATATCAAAAACTACAGTAAATATATTTCATATATTGTACATATAATATTATCCAAAAGTACACCAAATACATTTTATGTACTGTAAATAAAATATCAAAATTACAGTAAACATATATTACATATTGTACATAAAATATCAAAAAGTACACCAAATATGGGTTATATATACAGTAAAGAAACTATCAAAAACTACAGTAATTATATTTAATATACTGTACATAAAATATCAAACATTACACCAAATGTATATTATATACTGTAAATAAAATATCAAAAATTACAGTAAATATAGATTACACACTCTCTGTAAAATATCAAAAACTACACCAAATATATAGTATATAATTTACATAAAATATCAAAAGTACTCCAAATACATATTATATACTGTACATAAAATATCAAAATGTACAGTAAATATATTTCATATATTGTACATATAATATTATCCAAAAGTACACCAAATACATTTTATGTACTGTAAATAAAATATCAAAATTACAGTAAATATATATTACATACTGTACATAAAATATCAAAAAGTACACCAAATATGGGTTATATATACTGTAACTAAACTCTCAAAAACTACAGTAATTATATTTAATATACTGTACATAAAATGTCAAAAATTACACCACATGTATATTATATACTGTAAATAAAATACCAAAAAGTACAGTAAATATATATTACTCTCTGTAAAATATCAAAAACTACACCAAATATATATTATATAATTTAAACAAAATATCAAAAAGTACAGTAAATATATATAACATACTGTACATAAAATATCAAAAAGTACACCAAACATGGGTTATATATACTGTAAAGAAACTATCAAAAACTACAGTAATTATATTTAATATACTGTACATAAAATATCAAACATTACACCAAATGTATATTTTATACTGTAAAGAAAATATCAAAAGTACACTAAATATATATTACACACTCTCTGTAAAATATTAAAAACTACACCAAATATATATTGTATAATTTACATAAAATATCAAAAGTACTCCAAATACATATTATATACTGTACATAAAATATCAAAAAGTACAGTAAATATATTTCATATATTGTACATATAATATTATCCAAAAGTACACCAAAAATATTATATACAGTAAATAAAATATCAAAAAGTACAGTAAATATATATAACCTACTGTACATAAAATATCAAAAAGTACACCAAAGATGGGTTATATATACTGTAAAGAAACTATCAAAAACTACAGTAATTATATTTAATATACTGTAGATAAAATATCAAAAATTACACCAAATGTATATTATATACTGTAAAGAAAATATCAAAAAGTACAGTAAATATATATTACACACTCCCTGTAAAATATCAAAAACTACACCAAATATATATTATATAATTTACATAAAATATCAAAAGTACTCCAAATACCTATTATATACTGTACATAAAATATCAAAAATACAGTAAATAAATTTAATATATTGTACATATAATATTATCCAAAAGTACACCAAATACATTTTATGTACTGTAAATAAAATATCAAAATTACAGTCAATATATATTACATACTGTACATAAAATATCAAAAAGTACACCAAATATGGTTATATATACTGTAAATAAACTATCAAAAACTACAGTAATTATATTTAATATACTGTACATAAAATATCAAACATTACACCAAATGTATATTATATACCATAAAGAAAATATCAAAAAGTACAGTAAATATATATTACACACTCTCTGTAAAATATTAAAAACTACACCAAATATATATTGTATAATTAACATAAAATATCAAAAGAACACCAAATACATATTATATACTGTACATAAAATATCAAAAACTACAGTAAATATATTTTATATATTGTACATATAATATTATCCAAAAGTACACCAAACACATTTTATGTAATATAAATAAAATATCAAAATTACAGTATATATATATTACATACTGTACATAAAATATCAAAAAGTGCACCAAATATTGGTTATATATACTGTAAAGAAACTATCAAAAACTACAGTAATTATATTTAATATACTGTACATAAAATATCAAACATTACACCAAATGTATATTATATACTGTAAATAAAATATCAAAAAGTACAGTAAATATATATTACATACTGTACATAAAATATCAAAAAGTACACCAAATATGGGTTATATGTACTGTAAATAAACTATCAAAAACTACAGTAATTATATTTAATATACTGTACATAAAATATCAAAAATTACACCAAATGTATATTATATACTGTAAATAAAATATCAAAAAGTACAGGAAATATATATTACACACTCTCTGTAATATATCAAAAACTACACCAAATATATATTATATAACTTACATAAAATATCAAAAGTACTCCAAATACATATTATATACTGTACATAAAATATCAAAAAGTACAGTAAATATATTTCATATATTGTACATATAATATTATCCAAAAGTACACCAAATACATTTTATGTACTGTAAATAAAATATCAAAATTACAGTAAATATATATTACATACTGTACATAAAATATCAAAAAGTACACCAAATATGGATTATATATACTGTAAAGAAACTATCAAAAACTACAGTAATTATATTTAATATACTGTACATAAAATATCAAACATTACACCAAATGTATATTATATACTGTAAATAAAATATCAAAAAGTACAGTAAATATATATTACACACTCTCTGTAAAATATCAAAAACTACACCAAATATATATTATATAATTTACATAAAACACCAAAATACAGTAAATATATATAACATACTGTAGATAAAATATCAAAAAGTACACCAAATATGGGTTATATATACTGTAAATAAACTATCAAAAACTACAGTAATTATATTTAATATACTGTACATAAAATATCAATAATTACAGCAAATGCATATTATATACTGTAAATAAAAAATCAAAAAGTACACTAAATACATAGTACACAATCTCTGTAATATATCAAAAAGTACACCAAATATATATTATATAATTTACATAAAATATCAAAAGTACATCAAATACATATTATATACTGTACATTAAATATCAAAAAGTACAGTAAATATATTTCATATATTGTACACATAATATTAACTAAAAGAACACAAAATATATTTTATATACAGTAAATAAAATATCAAAAATTACAGTAAATATATATTACACACCCTCTGTAAAATATCAAAATCTACACCAAATATAAATTATATAATATACATAAAATATCAAAAAGTACAGTAAATATATATTACATACAGTATATAAAATATCAAGAAGTACACCAAATATGGGTTATATATACTGTAACTAAACTATCGAAAACTGCAGTCATTATATTTAATATACTGTATATAAAATATCAAAAATTACAACAAATGTATATTGTATACTGTATATAAAATATCAAAAAGTACAGTAAATATATATTACACACTCTCTGTAAAATATCAAAAACAACACCAAATATATAGTATATAATTTACATAAAATATCAAAAGTACTCCAAATACATATTATATACTGTATGTAAAATATCAAAGAGTACAGCAAATATATTTCATTTATTGTACATATATTATTATCCAAAAGTACACCAAAGATATTATATACAGTAAAAAAAATATCAAAATTACAGTAAATATATATTACATACTGTACATAAAATATCAAAAAGTACACCAAATATGGGTTATATATACTGTAAAGAAACTATCAAAAACTACAGTAATTATATTTAATATACCGTACGTAAAATATCAAAAATTACACCAAATATATATTATATACTGTAAATAAAATATCAAAAAGTACAGTAAATATATATTACACACTCTCTGTAATATATCAAAAACTACACCAAATATATATTATATAATTTACATAAAATATCAAAATTACTCCAAATACATATTATATACTGTACATAAAATATCAAAAAGTACAGTAAATATATTTCATATATTGTACATATAATATTATCCAAAAGTACACCAAATACATTTTATGTACTGTAAATAAAATATCAAAATTACAGTAAATATATATTACATACTGTACATAAAATATCAAAAAGTACACCAAATATGGGTTATATATACTGTAACTAAACTCTCAAAAACTACAGTAATTATATTTAATATACTGTACATAAAATGTCAAAAATTACACCAAATGAATATTATATACAGTAAAAAAAATCCAAAAGTACAGTAAATATATATAACATAGTGTACATAAAATATCAAAAAGTACACCAAAGTTGGGTTATATATACTGTAAGTAAACTATCAAAAACTACAATAATTATATTTAATATACTGTACATAAAATGTCAAAAATTACACCAAATGTATATTATATACTGTAAATAAAATATCAAAAAGTACAGTAAATATATATTACACACTCTCTGTAATATATCAAAAACTACACCAAATATATATTATATAATTTACATAAAATATCAAAAAGTACAGTAAATATATATAACATAGTGTACATAAAATATAAAAAGTACACCAAAGATGGTTTATATATACTGTAAATAAACTATAAAAAACTACAGTAATTATATTTAATATACTGTATATAAAATGTCAAAAATTACACCAAATGTATATTATATACTGTAAATAAAATATCAAAAAGTACAGTAAATATATATTACACCCTCTCTGTTATATATCAAATACTACACCAAATATATATTATATAATTTACATAAAATATCAAAAGAACACCAAATACATATTATATACTGTACATAAAATATCAAAAAGGACAGTAAATATATTTCATATATTGTACATATAATATTATCCAAAAGTACACCAAATACATTTTATGTACTGTAAATAAAATATCAAAATTACAGTAAATATATATTACATACTGCACATAAAATATCAAAAAGTACACCAAATATGGGTTATATATACTGGAAAGAATCTATCAAAAACTACAGTAATTATATTTAATATACTGTACAAAAATTATCAAAAATTACACCAAATGTATCTTATATACTGTAAATAAAATATCAAAAAGTACAGTAAATATATATTACACACTCTCTGTAAAATATCAAAAACTACACCAAATATATATTATATAATTTATATAAAATATCATAAGTACACCAAATACATATTATATACTGTACATAAAATATCAAAAACTACAGTAAATATATTTCATATATTGTAGATATAATATTTTCCAAAAGTACACCAAATTCATTTTATGTACTGTAAATAAAATATCAAAATTACAGTAAATATATATTACACACTGTACATAAAATATCAAAAAGTACACCAAATATGGGTTATATATGCTGTAAAGAAACTATCAAAATCTACAGTAATTATATTTAATATACTGTACATAAAATATCAAAAATTAAACCAAATATATATTATATACTGTAAATAAAATATCAAAAAGTACAGTAAATATATAGTACACACACTCTGTAATATATCAAAAACTACACCAAATATATATTATATAATTTATATAAAATATCAAAAGTACTCCAAATGCATATTATATACTGTACATAAAATATCAAAAAGTACAGTAGATATATTTCATATATTGTACATATAATATTATCCAAAAGTACACCAAATACATTTTATGTACTGTAAATAAATTATCAAAATTACAGTATATATATATTACATACTGTACATAAAATATTAAAAAGTACACCAAATATGGATTATATATACTGTAAATAAACTGTCAAAAACCACAGTAATTATATTTAATATACTGTACATAAAATGTCAAAAATTACACCAAATGTATATTATATACTGTAAATAAAGTATCAAAAAGTACAGTAAATATATATTACATACTGTACATAAAATATCAAAAAGTACACCAAATATGGGTTATATATACTGTAACTAAACTCTCAGAAACTACAGTAATTATATTTAATATACTGTACATAAAATATCAAAAATTACACCAAATGTATATTATATACTGTAAATAAAATATCAAAAAGTACAGTAAATATATATTACACACTCCCTGTAATATATCAAAAACTACCCCAAATATATATTATATAATTTACATAAAATATCAAAAGTACTCCACATACATATTATATACTGTACATAAAATATCAAAAAGTACAGTAAATATATTTCATATATTGTACATATAATATTATCCAAAAGTACACGAAATACATTTTATGTACTGTAAATAAAATATCAAAATTTCAGTAAAAATATATGACATACTTTACATAAAATATCAAAATTACACCAAATATGGGTTATATATACTGTAACTAAACTCTCAAAAACTACAGTAATTATACTTAATATACTGTACATAAAATGTCAAAAATTACACCAAATGTATATTATATACTGTAAATAAAATATCAAAAAGTACAGTAAATATATATTACATACTCTCTGTAATCTATCAAAAACTACACCAAATATATATTATATAATTTACATAAAATATCAAAAGTTCTCCAAATACATATTATATACTGTACATAAAATATCAAAAAGTACAGTAAATATATTTCATATATTGTACATATAATATTATCCAAAAGTACACCAAATACATTTTATGTACTGTAAATAAAATATCAAAATTACAGTAAATATATATTACATACTGTACATAAAATATCAAAAAGTACACAATATATGGGTTATATATACCGTAAAGAAACTATCAAAAACTACAGTAATTATATTTAATATACTGTACATAAAATATCAAACATTACACCAAATGTATATTATATACTGTAAATAAAATATCAAAAAGTACAGTAAATATAGATTACACACTCTCTGTTAAATATCAAAAACTGCACCAAATATATAGTATATAATTTACATAAAATATCAAAAGTACTCCAAATACATATTATATACTGTACATAAACTATCAAAAAGTACAGTAAATATATTTCATATATTGTACATATAATATTATCCAAAACTACACCAAAGATAATATATACTGTAAATAAAATATCAAAAAGTACACCAAATATGGGTTATATATACTGTAAATAAACTATCAAAAACTACAGTAATTATATTTAATATACTGTACATAAAATACCAAAAATTACAGCAAATGTATATTATATACTGAAAATAAAATATCAAAAAGTACAGTAAATATATATTACACAATCTCTGTAAAATATCAAAAACTACACCAAACATATAGTTTACAATTTACATAAAATATCAAAAGTACTCCAAATACATATTATATACTGTACATAAAATATCAAAAGGTACAGTAAATATATTTCATATATTGTACATATATTATTATCCAAAAGTACACCAAATACATTTTATGTTCTGTAAATAAAATATCAAAATTACAGTAAATATATATTACATTCTGTACATAAAATATCAAAAAGTACACCAAATATGGGTTATATATACTGTAACTAAACTCTCAAAAACTACAGTAATTATATTTAATATACTGTACATAAAATGTCAAAAATTACACCAAATGTATATTATATACTGTAAATAAAATATCAAAAAGTACAGTAAATATATATTACATACTGTACATAAAATATCAAAAAGTACACCAAATATTGGTTATATATACTGTAAATAAACTATCAAAAACTACAGTAATTATATCTAATATACTGTACATAAAATATCAAAAATTACACCAAATGTATATTATATACTGTGAATAAAATATCAAAAAGTACAGTAAATATATATTACACACTCTCTGTAATATATCAAAAACTACACCAAATATATATTATATAATTTACATAAAATATCAAAAGTACTCCAAATACATATTATATACTGTATATAAAATATCAAAAACTACAGTAAATATATTTCAGATATTGTACATATAATATTATCCAAAAGTACACCAAATACATTTTATGTACTGTAAATAAAATATCAAAATTACAGTAAATATATATTACATACTGTACATAAAATATCAAAAAGTACACCAAATATGGGTTATATATACCGTAAATAAACTATCAAAAACTACAGTAATTATATTTAATATACTGTACATAAAATATCAAAAATTACACCAAATGTATATTATATACTGTAAATAAAATATCAAAAATACAGTAAATATATATTACACACTGTACATAAAATATCAAAAAGTACACCAAATATGGGTTATATATACTGTAAATAAACTATCAAAAACTACAGTAATTATATTTAATATACTGTACATAAAATATCAAAAATTACACCAAATGTATATTATATACTGTAAATAAAATATCAAAAAGTACAGTAAATATATATTACACACTCTCTGTAATATATCAAAAACTACTCCAAATATATAGTATATAATTTACATAAAATATCAAAAGTACTCCAAATACATATTATAAACTCTATGTAAAATATCAAAAAGTACAGTAAATATATTTCATATATTATACATATAATATTATCTAAAGGTACACCAAATACATATTATATACTGTAAATAAAATATCAAAATTACAGTAAATATATATTACATACTGTAGATAGAATATCAAATACTACACCAAATATGGGTTATATATACTGTAAATAAACTATCAACAACTACAGCAATTATATTTAAGATACTGTACATAAAATATCAAAAATTACAGCAAATGTATATTATATAGTGTAAATAAAAAATCAAAAAGTACAGTAAATACATAGTACACAATCTCTGTAATATATCAAAAAGTACACCAAATATATATTATATAATTTACATAAAATATCAAAAGTACATCAAATACATATTATATACTGAACATTAAATGTCAAAAAGTACAGTAAATATATTTCATATATTGTACACATAATATTAACTAAAAGTACACAAAATACATTTTATATACAGTAAATAAAATATCAAAAATTACAGTAAATATATATTGCACACTCTCTGTAAAATATCAAAATCTACACCAAATATATATTATATAATATACATAAAATATCAAAAAGTACAGTAAATATATATTACATACAGTACATAAAATATCAAGAAGTACACCAAATATGGGTTATATATACTGTAACTAAACTATCGAAAACTGCAGTCATTATATTTAATATACTGTATATAAAATATCAAAAATTACACCAAATGTATATTATATACTGTATATAAAATATCAAAAAGTACAGTAAATATATATCACACACTCTCTGTAAAATATCAAAAACTACACCAAATATATAGTATATAATTTACATAAAATATCAAAAGTACTCAAAATACATATTATATACTGTACATAAAATGTCAAAAAGTACAGTAAATATATTTCATATATTGTACATATAATATTATCCAAAAGTACACCAAATACATTTTATGTACTGTAAATAAAATATCAAAATTACAGTAAATATATATTACATACTGTACATAAAATATCAAAAAGTACACCAAATATAGGTTATATGTACTGTAAATAAACTATCAAAAACTACAGTAATTATATTTAATATACTGTACATAAAATACCAAAAATTACAGCAAATGTATATTATATACTGAAAATAAAATATCAAAAATTACCGTAAATATATATTACACAATCTCTGTAAAATATCAAAAACTACACGAAATATATAGTTTATAATTTACATGAAATATCAAAAGTACTCCAAATACATATTATATACTGTACATAAAATATCAAAAAGTACAGTAAATATATATTACACACTCTCTGTAATATATCAAAAACTACACCAAATATATATTATATAACTTACATAAAATATCAAAAGTACTCCAAATACATATTATATACTGTACATAAAATATCAAAAAGTACAGTAAATATATTTCATATATTGTACATATAATATTATCCCAAAGTACACCAAAGATATTATATACAGTAAATAAAATATCAAAAAGTACAGTAAATGTAAATAACCTACTGTACATAAAATATCAAAAAGTACACCAAAGATGGGTTATATATACCGTAAAGAAACTATCAAAAACTACAGTAATTATATTTAATATACTGTACATAAAATATCAAAAATTACACGAAATGTATATTATAGAATATAAAGAAAATATCAAAAAGTACAGTAAATATATATTACACACTCCCTGTAAAATATCAAAATCTACACAAAATATATATTATATAATTTACATAAAGTATCAAAAGTACACCTAATACATATTATATACTGTACATAAAATATCAAAAAGTACAGTAAATATATTTCATATATTGTACATATAATATTATCCAAAAGTACACCAAACACATTTTATGTACTGTAAATAAAATATCAAAATTACAGTAAATATATATTACATACTGTACATAAAATATCAAAAAGTGCACCAAATATTGGTTATATATACTGTAAAGAAACTATCAAAAACTACAGTAATTATATTTAATATACTGTACATAAAATATCAAACATTACACCAAATGTATATTATATACTTTAAATAAAATATCGAAAAGTACAGTAAATATATATTACACACTCTGTAAAATATCAAAAACTACACCAAATATACATTACATAATTTAAATAAAATATCAAAAGTACTCCAAATACATATTATATACTGTACATAAACTATCAAAAAGTACAGTAAATATATTTCATATATTGTACATATAATATTATCCAAAAGTATACCAAACACATTTTATGTGCTGTAAATAAAATATCAAAATTACAGTAAATATATATTACATACTGTACATAAAATATCAAAAAGTACACCAAATATGGGTTATATATACTGTAAATAAACTATCAAAAACTACAGTAATTATATTTAATATACTGTACATAAAATGTCAAAAATTACACCAAATGTATATTATATACGGTAAATAAAATATCAAAAAGTACAGTAAATATATATTACATACTGTACATAAAATATCAAAAAGTACACCAAATATGGGTTATATATACTGTAAATGAACTATGAAAAACTACAGTAATTATATTTACTATTCTGTACATAAAATATCAAAAATTACACCAAAAGTATATTATATACTGTAAATAAAATATCAAAAATTACAGTAAATGTATATTACACACTCTCTGTAATATATCAAAAACTACACCAAATATATATTATATAATTTACGTAAATTGTCAAACGTACTCCAAATACATATTATATACTGTACATAAAATATCAAAAACTACAGTAAATATATTTCATATATTGTACATATAATATTATCCAAAAGTACACCAAATACATTTTATGTACTGTAAATAAAATATCAAAATTACAGTAAACATATATTACATATTGTACATAAAATATCAAAAAGTACACCAAATATGGGTTATATATACAGTAAAGAAACTATCAAAAACTACAGTAATTATATTTAATATACTGTACATAAAATATCAAACATTACACCAAATGTATATTATATACTGTAAATAAAATATCAAAAATTACAGTAAATATAGATTACACACTCTCTGTAAAATATCAAAAACTACACCAAATATATAGTATATAATTTACATAAAATATCAAAAGTACTCCAAATACATATTATATACTGTACATAAAATATCAAAAAGTACAGTAAATATATTTCATATATTGTACATATAATATTATCCAAAAGTACACCAAATACATTTTATGTACTGTCAATAAAATATCAAAATTACAGTAAATATATATTACATACTGTACATAAAATATCAAAAAGTACACCAAATATGGGTTATATATACTGTAACTAAACTCTCAAAAACTACAGTAATTATATTTAATATACTGTACATAAAATGTCAAAAATTACACCACATGTATATTATATACTGTAAATAAAATACCAAAAAGTACAGTAAATATATATTACTCTCTGTAAAATATCAAAAACTACACCAAATATATATTATATAATTTAAACAAAATATCAAAAAGTACACTAAATATATATAACATACTGTACATAAAATATCAAAAAGTACACCAAACATGGGTTATATATACTGTAAATAAACTATCAAAAACTACAGTAATTATATTTAATATACTGTACATAAAATACCAAAAATTACAGCAAATGTATATTATATACTGAAAATAAAATATCAAAAATTACAGTAAATATATATTACACAATCTCTGTAAAATATCAAAAACTACACCAAATATATAGTTTATAATTTACTTAAAATATCGAAAGTACTCCAAATAAATATTATATACTGTACATAAAATATCAAAAAGTACAGTAAATATATTTCATATATTGTACATATAATATTATCCAAAAGTACACCAAATACATTTTATGTACTGTAAATAAAATATCAAAATTACAGTAAATATATATTAAATACTGTACATAAAATATCAAAAAGTACACCAAATATGGGTTATATATACTGTAAAGAAACTATCAAAAATTACAGTAATTATATTTAATATACTGTACATAAAATATCAAACATTACACCAAATGTATATTATATACTGTAAATAAAATATCAAAAAGTACAGTAAATATAGATTACACACTCTCTGTAAAATATCAAAAACTACACCAAATATATAGTATATAATTTACATAAAATATCAAAAGTACTCCAAATACATATTATATACTGTACATAAAATATCAAAAAGTACAGTAAATATATTTCATATATTGTACATATAATATTATACAAAAGTACACCAAATACATTTTATGTGCTGTAAATAAAATATCAAAATTACAGTAAATATATATTACATACTGTACATAAAATATCAAAAAGTACACCAAATATGGGTTATATATACTGTAAATAAACTATCAAAAACTACAGTAATTATATTTAATATACTGTACATAAAATGTCAAAAATTACACCAAATGTATATTATATACGGTAAATAAAATATCAAAAAGTACAGTAAATATATACTACATACTGTACATAAAATATCAAAAAGTACACCAAATATGGGTTATATATACTGTAAATGAACTATGAAAAACTACAGTAATTATATTTACTATACTGTACATAAAATATCAAAAATTACACCAAAAGTATATTATATACTGTAAATAAAATATCAAAAATTACAGTAAATGTATATTGCACACTCTCTGTAATATATCAAAAACTACACCAAATATATATTATATAATTTACGTAAAATGTCAAACGTACTCCAAATACATATTATATACTGTACATAAAATATCAAAAACTACAGTAAATATATTTCATATATTGTACATATAATATTATCCAAAAGTACACCAAATACATTTTATGTACTGTAAATAAAATATCAAAATTACAGTAAACATATATTACATATTGTACATAAAATATCAAAAAGTACACCAAATATGGGTTATATATACAGTAAAGAAACTATCAAAAACTACAGTAATTATATTTAATATACTGTACATAAAATATCAAACATTACACCAAATGTATATTATATACTGTAAATAAAATATCAAAAATTACAGTAAATATAGATTACACACTCTCTGTAAAATATCAAAAACTACACCAAATATATAGTATATAATTTACATAAAATATCAAAAGTACTCCAAATACATATTATATACTGTACATAAAATATCAAAATGTACAGTAAATATATTTCATATATTGTACATATAATATTATCCAAAAGTACACCAAATACATTTTATGTACTGTAAATAAAATATCAAAATTACAGTAAATATATATTACATACTGTACATAAAATATCAAAAAGTACACCAAATATGGGTTATATATACTGTAACTAAACTCTCAAAACTACAGTAATTATATTTAATATACTGTACATAAAATGTCAAAAATTACACCAAATGTATATTATATACTGTAAATAAAATACCAAAAAGTACAGTAAATATATATTACTCTCTGTAAAATATCAAAAACTACACCAAATATATATTATATAATTTAAACAAAATATCAAAAAGTACAGTAAATATATATAACATACTGTACATAAAATATCAAAAAGTACACCAAACATGGGTTATATATACTGTAAAGAAACTATCAAAAACTACAGTAATTATATTTAATATACTGTACATAAAATATCAAACATTACACCAAATGTATATTTTATACTGTAAAGAAAATATCAAAAGTACACTAAATATATATTACACACTCTCTGTAAAATATTAAAAACTACACCAAATATATATTGTATAATTTACATAAAATATCAAAAGTACTCCAAATACATATTATATACTGTACATAAAATATCAAAAAGTACAGTAAATATATTTCATATATTGTACATATAATATTATCCAAAAGTACACCAAAAATATTATATACAGTAAATAAAATATCAAAAAGTACAGTAAATATATATAACCTACTGTACATAAAATATCAAAAAGTACACCAAAGATGGGTTATATATACTGTAAAGAAACTATCAAAAACTACAGTAATTATATTTAATATACTGTAGATAAAATATCAAAAATTACACCAAATGTATATTATATACTGTAAAGAAAATATCAAAAAGTACAGTAAATATATATTACACACTCCCTGTAAAATATCAAAAACTACACCAAATATATATTATATAATTTACATAAAATATCAAAAGTACTCCAAATACCTATTATATACTGTACATAAAATATCAAAAATACAGTAAATAAATTTAATATATTGTACATATAATATTATCCAAAAGTACACCAAATACATTTTATGTACTGTAAATAAAATATCAAAATTACAGTCAATATATATTACATACTGTACATAAAATATCAAAAAGTACACCAAATATGGTTATATATACTGTAAATAAACTATCAAAAACTACAGTAAGTATATTTAATATACTGTACATAAAATATCAAAAATTACAACAAATGTATATTATATACTGTAAATAAAATATCAAAAGGTACAGTAAATATATATTACACACTCTCTGTAAAATATCAAAAACTACACCAAATATATAGTGTATAATTTACAGAAAATATCAAAAGTACTCAAAATACATATTATATACTGTACATAAAATGTCAAAAAGTACAGTAAATATATTTCATATATTGTACATATAATATTATCCAAAATTACACCAAATACATTTTATGTACTGTAAATAAAATATCAAAATTACAGTAAATATATATTACATACTGTACATAAAATATCAAAAAGTACACCAAATATGGGTTATATATACTGTAAAGAAACTATCAAAAACTACAGTAATTATATTTAATATACTGTACATAAAATATCAAACATTACACCAAATGTATATTATATACCATAAAGAAAATATCAAAAAGTACAGTAAATATATATTACACACTCTCTGTAAAATATTAAAAACTACACCAAATATATATTGTATAATTAACATAAAATATCAAAAGAACACCAAATACATATTATATACTGTACATAAAATATCAAAAACTACAGTAAATATATTTTATATATTGTACATATAATATTATCCAAAAGTACACCAAACACATTTTATGTAATATAAATAAAATATCAAAATTACAGTATATATATATTACATACTGTACATAAAATATCAAAAAGTGCACCAAATATTGGTTATATATACTGTAAAGAAACTATCAAAAACTACAGTAATTATATTTAATATACTGTACATAAAATATCAAACATTACACCAAATGTATATTATATACTGTAAATAAAATATCAAAAAGTACAGTAAATATATATTACATACTGTACATAAAATATCAAAAAGTACACCAAATATGGGTTATATGTACTGTAAATAAACTATCAAAAACTACAGTAATTATATTTAATATACTGTACATAAAATATCAAAAATTACACCAAATGTATATTATATACTGTAAATAAAATATCAAAAAGTACAGGAAATATATATTACACACTCTCTGTAATATATCAAAAACTACACCAAATATATATTATATAACTTACATAAAATATCAAAAGTACTCCAAATACATATTATATACTGTACATAAAATATCAAAAAGTACAGTAAATATATTTCATATATTGTACATATAATATTATCCAAAAGTACACCAAATACATTTTATGTACTGTAAATAAAATATCAAAATTACAGTAAATATATATTACATACTGTACATAAAATATCAAAAAGTACACCAAATATGGATTATATATACTGTAAAGAAACTATCAAAAACTACAGTAATTATATTTAATATACTGTACATAAAATATCAAACATTACACCAAATGTATATTATATACTGTAAATAAAATATCAAAAAGTACAGTAAATATATATTACACACTCTCTGTAAAATATCAAAAACTACACCAAATATATATTATATAATTTACATAAAACACCAAAATACAGTAAATATATATAACATACTGTAAATAAAATATCAAAAAGTACGCCAAATATGGGTTATATATACTGTAAATAAACTATCAAAAACTACAGTAATTATATTTAATATACTGTACATAAAATATCAAAAATTACAGCAAATGCATATTATATACTGTAAATAAAAAATCAAAAATTACACTAAATACATAGTACACAATCTCTGTAATATATCAAAAAGTACACCAAATATATATTATATAATTTACATAAAATATCAAAAGTACATCAAATACATATTATATACTGTACATTAAATATCAAAAAGTACAGTAAATATATTTCATATATTGTACACATAATATTAACTAAAAGAACACAAAATATATTTTATATACAGTAAATAAAATATCAAAAATTACAGTAAATATATATTACACACCCTCTGTAAAATATCAAAATCTACACCAAATATAAATTATATAATATACATAAAATATCAAAAAGTACAGTAAATATATATTACATACAGTATATAAAATATCAAGAAGTACACCAAATATGGGTTATATATACTGTAACTAAACTATCGAAAACTGCAGTCATTATATTTAATATACTGTATATAAAATATCAAAAATTACAACAAATGTATATTGTATACTGTATATAAAATATCAAAAAGTACAGTAAATATATATTACACACTCTCTGTAAAATATCAAAAACAACACCAAATATATAGTATATAATTTACATAAAATATCAAAAGTACTCCAAATACATATTATATACTGTATGTAAAATATCAAAGAGTACAGCAAATATATTTCATTTATTGTACATATATTATTATCCAAAAGTACACCAAAGATATTATATACAGTAAAAAAAATATCAAAATTACAGTAAATATATATTACATACTGTACATAAAATATCAAAAAGTACACCAAATATGGGTTATATATACTGTAAAGAAACTATCAAAAACTACAGTAATTATATTTAATATACCGTACGTAAAATATCAAAAATTACACCAAATATATATTATATACTGTAAATAAAATATCAAAAAGTACAGTAAATATATATTACACACTCTCTGTAATATATCAAAAACTACACCAAATATATATTATATAATTTACATAAAATATCAAAATTACTCCAAATACATATTATATACTGTACATAAAATATCAAAAAGTACAGTAAATATATTTCATATATTGTACATATAATATTATCCAAAAGTACACCAAATACATTTTATGTACTGTAAATAAAATATCAAAATTACAGTAAATATATATTACATACTGTACATAAAATATCAAAAAGTACACCAAATATGGGTTATATATACTGTAACTAAACTCTCAAAAACTACAGTAATTATATTTAATATACTGTACATAAAATGTCAAAAATTACACCAAATGAATATTATATACAGTAAAAAAAATCCAAAAGTACAGTAAATATATATAACATAGTGTACATAAAATATCAAAAAGTACACCAAAGTTGGGTTATATATACTGTAAGTAAACTATCAAAAACTACAATAATTATATTTAATATACTGTACATAAAATGTCAAAAATTACACCAAATGTATATTATATACTGTAAATAAAATATCAAAAAGTACAGTAAATATATATTACACACTCTCTGTAATATATCAAAAACTACACCAAATATATATTATATAATTTACATAAAATATCAAAAAGTACAGTAAATATATATAACATAGTGTACATAAAATATCAAAAAGTACACCAAAGATGGTTTATATATACTGTAAATAAACTATAAAAAACTACAGTAATTATATTTAATATACTGTATATAAAATGTCAAAAATTACACCAAATGTATATTATATACTGTAAATAAAATATCAAAAAGTACAGTAAATATATATTACACCCTCTCTGTTATATATCAAATACTACACCAAATATATATTATATAATTTACATAAAATATCAAAAGAACACCAAATACATATTATATACTGTACATAAAATATCAAAAAGGACAGTAAATATATTTCATATATTGTACATATAATATTATCCAAAAGTACACCAAATACATTTTATGTACTGTAAATAAAATATCAAAATTACAGTAAATATATATTACATACTGCACATAAAATATCAAAAAGTACACCAAATATGGGTTATATATACTGGAAAGAATCTATCAAAAACTACAGTAATTATATTTAATATACTGTACAAAAATTATCAAAAATTACACCAAATGTATCTTATATACTGTAAATAAAATATCAAAAAGTACAGTAAATATATATTACACACTCTCTGTAAAATATCAAAAACTACACCAAATATATATTATATAATTTATATAAAATATCATAAGTACACCAAATACATATTATATACTGTACATAAAATATCAAAAACTACAGTAAATATATTTCATATATTGTAGATATAATATTTTCCAAAAGTACACCAAATTCATTTTATGTACTGTAAATAAAATATCAAAATTACAGTAAATATATATTACACACTGTACATAAAATATCAAAAAGTACACCAAATATGGGTTATATATACTGTAAAGAAACTATCAAAATCTACAGTAATTATATTTAATATACTGTACATAAAATATCAAAAATTAAACCAAATATATATTATATACTGTAAATAAAATATCAAAAAGTACAGTAAATATATAGTACACACACTCTGTAATATATCAAAAACTACACCAAATATATATTATATAATTTATATAAAATATCAAAAGTACTCCAAATGCATATTATATACTGTACATAAAATATCAAAAAGTACAGTAGATATATTTCATATATTGTACATATAATATTATCCAAAAGTACACCAAATACATTTTATGTACTGTAAATAAATTATCAAAATTACAGTATATATATATTACATACTGTACATAAAATATTAAAAAGTACACCAAATATGGATTATATATACTGTAAATAAACTGTCAAAAACCACAGTAATTATATTTAATATACTGTACATAAAATGTCAAAAATTACACCAAATGTATATTATATACTGTAAATAAAGTATCAAAAAGTACAGTAAATATATATTACATACTGTACATAAAATATCAAAAAGTACACCAAATATGGGTTATATATACTGTAACTAAACTCTCAGAAACTACAGTAATTATATTTAATATACTGTACATAAAATATCAAAAATTACACCAAATGTATATTATATACTGTAAATAAAATATCAAAAAGTACAGTAAATATATATTACACACTCCCTGTAATATATCAAAAACTACCCCAAATATATATTATATAATTTACATAAAATATCAAAAGTACTCCACATACATATTATATACTGTACATAAAATATCAAAAAGTACAGTAAATATATTTCATATATTGTACATATAATATTATCCAAAAGTACACGAAATACATTTTATGTACTGTAAATAAAATATCAAAATTTCAGTAAAAATATATGACATACTTTACATAAAATATCAAAATTACACCAAATATGGGTTATATATACTGTAACTAAACTCTCAAAAACTACAGTAATTATACTTAATATACTGTACATAAAATGTCAAAAATTACACCAAATGTATATTATATACTGTAAATAAAATATCAAAAAGTACAGTAAATATATATTACATACTCTCTGTAATCTATCAAAAACTACACCAAATATATATTATATAATTTACATAAAATATCAAAAGTTCTCCAAATACATATTATATACTGTACATAAAATATCAAAAAGTACAGTAAATATATTTCATATATTGTACATATAATATTATCCAAAAGTACACCAAATACATTTTATGTACTGTAAATAAAATATCAAAATTACAGTAAATATATATTACATACTGTACATAAAATATCAAAAAGTACACCAAATATGGGTTATATATACTGTAACTAAACTCTCAAAAACTACAGTAATTATATTTAATATACTGTACATAAAATGTCAAAAATTACACCAAATGAATATTATATACAGTAAAAAAAATCCAAAAGTACAGTAAATATATATAACATAGTGTACATAAAATATCAAAAAGTACACCAAAGTTGGGTTATATATACTGTAAGTAAACTATCAAAAACTACAATAATTATATTTAATATACTGTACATAAAATGTCAAAAATTACACCAAATGTATATTATATACTGTAAATAAAATATCAAAAAGTACAGTAAATATATATTACACACTCTCTGTAATATATCAAAAACTACACCAAATATATATTATATAATTTACATAAAATATCAAAAAGTACAGTAAATATATATAACATAGTGTACATAAAATATCAAAAAGTACACCAAAGATGGTTTATATATACTGTAAATAAACTATAAAAAACTACAGTAATTATATTTAATATACTGTATATAAAATGTCAAAAATTACACCAAATGTATATTATATACTGTAAATAAAATATCAAAAAGTACAGTAAATATATATTACACCCTCTCTGTTATATATCAAATACTACACCAAATATATATTATATAATTTACATAAAATATCAAAAGAACACCAAATACATATTATATACTGTACATAAAATATCAAAAAGGACAGTAAATATATTTCATATATTGTACATATAATATTATCCAAAAGTACACCAAATACATTTTATGTACTGTAAATAAAATATCAAAATTACAGTAAATATATATTACATACTGCACATAAAATATCAAAAAGTACACCAAATATGGGTTATATATACTGGAAAGAATCTATCAAAAACTACAGTAATTATATTTAATATACTGTACAAAAATTATCAAAAATTACACCAAATGTATCTTATATACTGTAAATAAAATATCAAAAAGTACAGTAAATATATATTACACACTCTCTGTAAAATATCAAAAACTACACCAAATATATATTATATAATTTATATAAAATATCATAAGT
This sequence comes from Pan troglodytes, assembly GCF_028858775.2. NCBI lineage: Eukaryota > Metazoa > Chordata > Mammalia > Primates > Hominidae > Pan > Pan troglodytes. Next base: position 7,958,744 of record NC_086016.1, read on the forward strand.
ACACCAAATACATATTATATACTGTACATAAAATATCAAAAACTACAGTAAATATATTTCATATATTGTAGATATAATATTTTCCAAAAGTACACCAAATTCATTTTATGTACTGTAAATAAAATATCAAAATTACAGTAAATATATATTACACACTGTACATAAAATATCAAAAAGTACACCAAATATGGGTTATATATACTGTAAAGAAACTATCAAAATCTACAGTAATTATATTTAATATACTGTACATAAAATATCAAAAATTAAACCAAATATATATTATATACTGTAAATAAAATATCAAAAAGTACAGTAAATATATAGTACACACACTCTGTAATATATCAAAAACTACACCAAATATGTATTATATAATTTATATAAAATATCAAAAGTACTCCAAATGCATATTATATACTGTACATAAAATATCAAAAAGTACAGTAGATATATTTCATATATTGTACATATAATATTATCCAAAAGTACACCAAATACATTTTATGTACTGTAAATAAATTATCAAAATTACAGTATATATATATTACATACTGTACATAAAATATTAAAAAGTACACCAAATATGGATTATATATACTGTAAATAAACTGTCAAAAACCACAGTAATTATATTTAATATACTGTACATAAAATGTCAAAAATTACACCAAATGTATATTATATACTGTAAATAAAGTATCAAAAAGTACAGTAAATATATATTACATACTGTACATAAAATATCAAAAAGTACACCAAATATGGGTTATATATACTGTAACTAAACTCTCAGAAACTACAGTAATTATATTTAATATACTGTACATAAAATATCAAAAATTACACCAAATGTATATTATATACTGTAAATAAAATATCAAAAAGTACAGTAAATATATATTACACACTCCCTGTAATATATCAAAAACTACCCCAAATATATATTATATAATTTACATAAAATATCAAAAGTACTCCACATACATATTATATACTGTACATAAAATATCAAAAAGTACAGTAAATATATTTCATATATTGTACATATAATATTATCCAAAAGTACACGAAATACATTTTATGTACTGTAAATAAAATATCAAAATTTCAGTAAAAATATATGACATACTTTACATAAAATATCAAAATTACACCAAATATGGGTTATATATACTGTAACTAAACTCTCAAAAACTACAGTAATTATACTTAATATACTGTACATAAAATGTCAAAAATTACACCAAATGTATATTATATACTGTAAATAAAATATCAAAAAGTACAGTAAATATATATTACATACTCTCTGTAATCTATCAAAAACTACACCAAATATATATTATATAATTTACATAAAATATCAAAAGTTCTCCAAATACATATTATATACTGTACATAAAATATCAAAAAGTACAGTAAATATATTTCATATATTGTACATATAATATTATCCAAAAGTACACCAAATACATTTTATGTACTGTAAATAAAATATCAAAATTACAGTAAATATATATTACATACTGCACATAAAATATCAAAAAGTACACAATATATGGGTTATATATACCGTAAAGAAACTATCAAAAACTACAGTAATTATATTTAATATACTGTACATAAAATATCAAACATTACACCAAATGTATATTATATACTGTAAATAAAATATCAAAAAGTACAGTAAATATAGATTACACACTCTCTGTTAAATATCAAAAACTGCACCAAATATATAGTATATAATTTACATAAAATATCAAAAGTACTCCAAATACATATTATATACTGTACATAAACTATCAAAAAGTGCAGTAAATATATTTCATATATTGTACATATAATATTATCCAAAACTACACCAAAGATAATATATACTGTAAATAAAATATCAAAAAGTACACCAAATATGGGTTATATATACTGTAAATAAACTATCAAAAACTACAGTAATTATATTTAATATACTGTACATAAAATACCAAAAATTACAGCAAATGTATATTATATACTGAAAATAAAATATCAAAAAGTACAGTAAATATATATTACACAATCTCTGTAAAATATCAAAAACTACACCAAACATATAGTTTACAATTTACATAAAATATCAAAAGTACTCCAAATACATATTATATACTGTACATAAAATATCAAAAGGTACAGTAAATATATTTCATATATTGTACATATATTATTATCCAAAAGTACACCAAATACATTTTATGTTCTGTAAATAAAATATCAAAATTACAGTAAATATATATTACATTCTGTACATAAAATATCAAAAAGTACACCAAATATGGGTTATATATACTGTAACTAAACTCTCAAAAACTACAGTAATTATATTTAATATACTGTACATAAAATGTCAAAAATTACACCAAATGTATATTATATACTGTAAATAAAATATCAAAAAGTACAGTAAATATATATTACATACTGTACATAAAATATCAAAAAGTACACCAAATATTGGTTATATATACTGTAAATAAACTATCAAAAACTACAGTAATTATATCTAATATACTGTACATAAAATATCAAAAATTACACCAAATGTATATTATATACTGTGAATAAAATATCAAAAAGTACAGTAAATATATATTACACACTCTCTGTAATATATCAAAAACTACACCAAATATATATTATATAATTTACATAAAATATCAAAAGTACTCCAAATACATATTATATACTGTATATAAAATATCAAAAACTACAGTAAATATATTTCAGATATTGTACATATAATATTATCCAAAAGTACACCAAATACATTTTATGTACTGTAAATAAAATATCAAAATTACAGTAAATATATATTACATACTGTACATAAAATATCAAAAAGTACACCAAATATGGGTTATATATACCGTAAATAAACTATCAAAAACTACAGTAATTATATTTAATATACTGTACATAAAATATCAAAAATTACACCAAATGTATATTATATACTGTAAATAAAATATCAAAAATACAGTAAATATATATTACACACTGTACATAAAATATCAAAAAGTACACCAAATATGGGTTATATATACTGTAAATAAACTATCAAAAACTACAGTAATTATATTTAATATACTGTACATAAAATATCAAAAATTACACCAAATGTATATTATATACTGTAAATAAAATATCAAAAAGTACAGTAAATATATATTACACACTCTCTGTAATATATCAAAAACTACTCCAAATATATAGTATATAATTTACATAAAATATCAAAAGTACTCCAAATACATATTATAAACTCTATGTAAAATATCAAAAAGTACAGTAAATATATTTCATATATTATACATATAATATTATCTAAAGGTACACCAAATACATATTATATACTGTAAATAAAATATCAAAATTACAGTAAATATATATTACATACTGTAGATAGAATATCAAATACTACACCAAATATGGGTTATATATACTGTAAATAAACTATCAACAACTACAGCAATTATATTTAAGATACTGTACATAAAATATCAAAAATTACAGCAAATGTATATTATATAGTGTAAATAAAAAATCAAAAAGTACAGTAAATACATAGTACACAATCTCTGTAATATATCAAAAAGTACACCAAATATATATTATATAATTTACATAAAATATCAAAAGTACATCAAATACATATTATATACTGAACATTAAATGTCAAAAAGTACAGTAAATATATTTCATATATTGTACACATAATATTAACTAAAAGTACACAAAATACATTTTATATACAGTAAATAAAATATCAAAAATTACAGTAAATATATATTGCACACTCTCTGTAAAATATCAAAATCTACACCAAATATATATTATATAATATACATAAAATATCAAAAAGTACAGTAAATATATATTACATACAGTACATAAAATATCAAGAAGTACACCAAATATGGGTTATATATACTGTAACTAAACTATCGAAAACTGCAGTCATTATATTTAATATACTGTATATAAAATATCAAAAATTACACCAAATGTATATTATATACTGTATATAAAATATCAAAAAGTACAGTAAATATATATCACACACTCTCTGTAAAATATCAAAAACTACACCAAATATATAGTATATAATTTACATAAAATATCAAAAGTACTCCAAATACATATTATATACTGTATGTAAAATATCAAAAAGTATAGTAAATATATTTCATTTATTGCACATATATTATTATCCAAAAGTACACCAAAGATATTATATACAGTAAATAAAATATCAAAAAGTCAAGTAAATATATATAACATAGTGTACATAAAATATCAAAAACTACACCAAAAATGGGTTATATATACTGTAAATAAACTATCAAAAACTACAGTAATTATATTTAATATACTGTACATAAAATGTCAAAAATTACACCAAATTTATATTATATACTGTAAATAAAATACCAAAAAGTACAGTAAATATATATTACTCTCTGTAAAATATCAAAAACTACACCAAGTATATATTATATAATTTAAAGAAAATATCAAAAAGTACACTAAATATATATAACATACTGTACATAAAATATCAAAAAGTACACCAAATATGGGTTATATAAACTGGAAATAAACTATCAAAAACTACAGTAATTATATTTAATATACTGTACATATAATACCAAAAATTACAGCAAATGTATATTATGTACTGAAAATAAAATATCAAAAAGTACAGTAAATATATATTACACACTCTGTAAAATATCAAAAAGTACACCAAATATATTGTATATAATTTACATAAAATATCAAAAGTACTCCAAATCCATATTATATACTGTACATAAAATATCAAAAAGTACAGTAAATATATTTCATATACTGTACATATAATATTATCCAAAAGTACACCAAATACATTTTATGTACTGTAAATAAAATATCAAAATTACAGTAAATATATATAACATAGTGTATATAAAATATCAAAAAGTACACCAAAGATGGGTTATATATACTTTAAATAAACTATCAAAAACTACAGTAATTATATTTAATATACTGTACATAAACTGTCAAAAATTACACCAAATGCATATTATATACTGTAAATAAAATATCAAAAAGTACAGTAAATATATACTACACACTCTCTGTAATATATCAAAAAGTACACCAAATATATATTATATAATTTACATACACTATGAAAAAGTACAGTAAATATATATAACATACTGTACATAAAATATCAAAAAGTACACCAAATATGGGTTATATATACTGCAAAGAAACTATCAAAAACTACAGTAATTTTATTTAATATACTGTACATAAACTACCAAAAATTACAGCAAATATATATTATATACTGAAAATAAAATATCAAAAAGTACAGTAAATATATATTACACACTCTCTGTAAAATATCAAAAACTACACCAATATATAGTATATAATTTACATAAAATATCAAAAGTTCTCAAAATACATATTATACACTGTACATAAAATATCAAAAAGTACAGTAAATATATTTCATATATTGTACATATAATATTATCCAAAAGTACACCAAATACATTTTATGTACTGTAAATAAAATATCAAAATTACAGTAAATATATATTACATACTGTACATAAAATATCAAAAAGTACACCAAATATGGGTTATATATATTGTAACTAAATTCTCAAAAACTACAGTAATTATATTTAATATACTGTACATAAAATGTCAAAAATTACACCAAATGTATATTATATACTGTAAATAAAATACCAAAAAGTACAGTAAATATATATTACTCTCTGTAAAATATCAAAAACTACACCAAATATATATTATATAATTTAAACAAAATATCAAAAAGTACAGTAAATATATATAACATACTGTACATAAAATATTAAAAAGTACACCAAATATGGGTTATATATACTGTAAGTAAACTATCAAAAACTACAGTAATTATATTTAATATACTGTACATAAAATATCAAAAATTACACCAAATGTATATTATATACTGTAAAGAAAATATCAAAAAGTACAGTAAATATATATTACACACTCTCTGTAAAATATCAAAAACTACACCAAATATATATTATATAATTTACATAAAATATCAAAAGTACACCTAATACATATTATATACTGTACATAAAATATCAAAAAGTACAGTAAATATATTTCATATATTGTACATATATTATCCAAAAGTACACCAAACACATTTTATGTACTGTAAATAAACTATCAAAATTACAGTAAATATATATTACATACTGTACATAAAATATCAAAAATTACACCAAATATGGGTTATATATACTTTAACTAAACTCTCAAAAACTACAGTAATTATATTTAATATACTGTACATAAAATGTCAAAAATTACACCAAATGTATATTATATACTGTAAATAAAATATCAAAAAGTACAGTAAATATATATTACATACTGTACATAAAATATCAAAAATTACACCAAATATGGGTTATATATAATGTAAATAAACTATCAAAAACTGCAGGAATTATATTTAATATACTGTGTATAAAATGACAAAAATTACACCAAATGTATATTATATACTGTAAATAAAATATCAAAAAGTACAGTAAATATATATTACATAATGTACATAAAATATCAAAAAGTACACCAAATATGGGTTATATATACTGTAAATAAACTATCAAAAACTACAGTAATTATATTTAATATACTGTACATAAAATATCAAAAATTACACCAAATGTATATTATATACTGTAAATAAAATATCAAAAAGTACAGTAAATATATATTACACACTCTCTGTAATATATCAAAAACTACACCAAATATATATTATATAATTTACATAAAATATAAAAAGTACTCCAAATACATATTATATACTGTACATAGAATATCAAAAAGTACAGTAAATATATTTCATATATTGTACATATAATATTATACAAAAGTACACCAAAGTTATTTTATACACTAAATAAAATATCAAAATGTACAGTAAATATATATAACATAGTGTACATAAAATATCAAAAAGTACACCAAAGATGGGTTATATATACTGTAAATAAACTATCAAAAACTACAGTAATTATATTTAATATACAGTACATAAAATGTCAAATATGACACCAAATGTATATTATATACCGTAAATAAAATATCAAAAAGTACAGTAAATATATATTACACACTCTCTGTAATATATCAACAACTACACCAAATATATATTATATAATTTACATGAAAGATCAAAAGTACACCAAATACATATTATATACTGTAAATAAAATATGAAAAAGTACAGTAAATATATTTCATATATTGTACATATAATATTATCCAAAAGTACACCAAATACATTTTATGTACTGTAAATAAAATATCAAAATTACAGTAAATATATATTACATACTGTACATAAAATATCAAAAAGTACAAGAAATATGGGTTATATATACTGTAAAGAAACTATCAAAAACTACAGTAATTATATTTAATATACTGTACGTAAAATATCAAAAATTACACCAAATGTATATTATATACTGTAAATAAAATATCAAAAAGTACAGTAAATATATATTACACACTCTCTGTAATATATCAAAAACTACACCAAATATATATTATATAATTTACATAAAATATCAAAATTACTCCAAATATATATTATATACTGTACATAAAATATCAAAAAGTACAGTAAATATATTTCATATATATTACATATAATATTATCCAAAAGTACACCAAAGATATTATATACAGTAAATAAAATATCAAAAAGTACAGTAAATATATATAACATAGTGTACATAAAATATCAAAAAGTACACCAAAGATGGTTTATATATACCGTAAATAAACTATCAAAAACTACAGTAATTATATTTAATATACTGTATATAAAATGTCAAAAATTACACCAAGTGTATATTATATACTGTAAAGAAAATATCAAAAAGTACAGTAAATATATATTACACACTCTCTGTTATATATCAAAAACTACACCAAATATATATTATATAATTTACATAAAATATCAAAAGTACACCAAATACATATTATATACTGTACATAAAATATCAAAAATTACACCAAAAGTATATTATATAATGTAAATAAAATATCAAAAAGTACAGTAAATATATATTACACACTCTGTGTAAAATATCAAAAACTACACCAAATATACATTATATAATTTACATAAAATATCAAAGTACACCTAATACATATTATATAATCTACATAAAATATCAAAATGTACAGTAAATATATTTCATATATTGTACATATATTATCCAAAAGTACACCAAACACATTTTATGTACTGTAAATAAAATATCAAAATTACAGTAAATATATATTACATACTGTACATAAAATATGAAAAATTACACCAAATATGGGTTATATATACTGTAACTAAACTCTCAAAAACTACAGTAATTATACTTAATATACTGTACATAAAATGTCAAAAATTACACCAAATGTATATTATATACTGTAAATAAAATATCAAAAAGTACAGTAAATATATATTACATACTGTACATAAAATATCAAAAATTACACCAAATATGGGTTATATATACTGTAAATAAACTATCAAAAACTGCAGTAATTATATTTAATATACTGTGCATAAAATGACAAAAATTACACCAAATGTATATTATATACTGTAAATAAAATATCAAAAATACAGTAAATATATATTACATACTGTACATAAAATATCAAAAAGTACACCAAAGATGGGTTATATATACTGTAAATAAACTATCAAAAACTACAGTAATTATATTTAATATACTGTACATAAAATGTCAAAAATTACACCAAATGTATATTATATACTGTAAATAAAATATCAAAAGGTACACTAAATATATATTACACACTCTCTGTAATATATCAACAACTACACAAAATATATATTATATAATTTACATGAAAGATCAAAAGTACACCAAATACATATTATATACTGTAAATAAAATATCAAAAAGTACAGTAAATATATTTCATATATTGTACATATAATATTATCCAAAACTACACCAAATACATTTTATGTACTGTAAATAAAATATCAAAATTTCAGTAAATATATATTACATACTGTACATAAAATATCAAAAAGTACACCAAATATGGGTTATATATACTGTAAAGAACTATCAAAAACTACAGTAATTATATTTAATATACTTTACGTAAAATATCAAAAATTACACCAAATGTATATTATATACTGTAAATAAAATATCAAAAAGTACTGTAAATATATATTACACACTCTCTGTAATATATCAAAAACTACACCAAATATATATTATATAATTTACATAAAATATCAAAATTACTCCAAATACATATTATATACTGTACATAAAATATAAAAAAGTACAGTAAATATATTTCATATATATTACATATAATATTATCCAAAAGTACACCAAAGATATTATATACAGTAAATAAAATATCAAAAAGTACAGTAAATATATATAACATAGTGTACATAAAATATCAAAAAGTACACCAAAGATGGTTTATATATACTGTAAATAAACTATCAAAAACTATAGTAATTATATTTAATATACTGTATATAAAATGTCAACAATTACACCAAATGTATATTATATACTGTAAATAAAATATCAAAAAGTACAGTAAATATATATTACACACTCTCTGTTATATATCAAAAACTACACCAAATATATATTATATAATTTACATAAAATGTCAAAAGTACACCAAATACATATTATATACTGTACATTAAATATCAAAAATAACACCAAAAGTATATTATATAATGTAAATAAAATATCAAAAAGTACAGTAAATATATATTACACACTCTGTGTAAAATATCAAAAACTACACCAAATATATATTATATAATTTACATAAAATATCAAAAGTACACCTAATACATATTATATACTGTACATAAAATATCAAAAAGTACAGTAAATATATTTCATATATTCTACATATAATATTATCCAAAAGTACACCAAACACATTTTATGTACTGTAAATAAAATATCAAAATTACAGTAAATATATGTTACATACTGTACATAAAATATCAAAAAGTACACCAAATATGGGTTATATATACTGTAAAGAAACTATCAAAAACTACAGTAAGTATGTTTAATATACTGTACATAAAATATCAAAAATTACAACAAATGTATATTCTATACTGTAAATAAAATATCAAAAAGTACAGTAAATATATATTACACACTCTCTGTAAAATATCAAAAACTACACCAAATATATAGTGTATAATTTACATAAAATATCAAATGTACTCAAAATACATATTATATACTGTACATAAAATATCAAAAAGTACAGTAAATATATTTCATATATTGTACATATAATATTATCAAAAAGTACACCAAATACATTTTATGTACTGTAAATGAAATATCAAAATTACAGTAAATATATATTACATACTGTACATAAAATATCAAAAAGTACAACAAATATGGGTTATATATACTCTAAAGAAACTATCAAAAACTACAGTAATTATATTTAATATACTGTACATAAAATATCAAAAATTACAACAAATATATATTATATACTGTAAATAAAATATCAAAAAGTACAGTAAATATATATTACAGACTCTCTGTAAAATATCAAAAACTACACCAAATATATAGTATATAATTTACATAAAATATCAAAAGTACTCCAAATACATATTATATACTGTACATAGAATATCAAAAAGTACAGTAAATATATTTCATATATTGTACATATAATATTATCCAAAAGTACACCAAATACATTTTATGTACCGTAAATAATTTATCAAAATTACAGTATATATATTACATACTGTACATAAAATATCAAAAAGTACACCAAATATGGATTACATATACTGTAAATACACTATCAAAAACTACAGTAATTATATTTAATATACTGCACATAAAATGTCAAAAATTACACCAAATGTATATTATATACTGTAAATAAAATATCAAAAAGTACAGTAAATATATATTACATACTGTACATAAAATATCAAAAAGTACACCAAATATGGGTTATATATACTGTAACTAAACTCTCAGAAACTACAGTAATTATATTTAATATACTGTACATAAAATATCAAAAATTACACCAAATGTATATTATATACTGTAAATAAAATATTAAAAAGTACAGTAAATATATATTACACACTCCCTGTAATATATCAAAAACTACCCCAAATATATATTATATAATTTACATAAAATATCAAAAGTACTCCACATACATATTATATACTGTACATAAAATATCAAAAAGTACAGTAAATATATTTCATATATTGTACATTTAATATTATCCAAAATTACACGAAATACATTTTATGTACTGTAAATAAAATATCAAAATTACAGTAAAAATATATGACATACTTTACATAAAATATCAAAAGTACACCAAATATGGGTTATATATACTGTAACTAAACTCTCAAAAACTACAGTAATTATATTTAATATACTGTACATAAAATGTCAAAAATTACAACAAATGAATATTATATACAGTAAAAAAATCAAAAAGTACAGTAAATATATATAACATAGTGTACATAAAATATCAAAAAGTAAACCAAAGTTGGGTTATATATACTGTAAGTAAACTATCAAAAACTACAGTAATTATATTTAATATACTGTACATAAAATTTAAAAAATTACACCAAATGTATATTATATACTGTAAATAAAATATCAAAAAGTACAGTAAATATATATTACACACTCTCTGTAATATATCAAAAACTACACCAAATATATATTATATAATTTACATAAAATATCAAAAAGTACAGTAAATATATATAACATACTGTACATAAAATATCAAAAAGTACACCAAATATCGGTTATATATACTGTAAATAAACTATCAAAAACTACAGTAATTTTATTTAATATAGTGTACATAAAATACCAAAAATTACAGCAAATGTATATTATATACTGAAAATAAAATATCAAAAATACAGTAAATATATATTACACACTCTCTGTAAAATATCAAAAACTACACCAAATATATAGTATATAATTTACATAAAATATCAAAAGTTCTCAAAATACAAATTATATACTGTACATAAAATATCAAAAAGTACAGTAAATATATTTAATATATTGTACATATAATATTATCCAAAAGTACACCAAATACATTTCATGTACTTTAAATAAAATATCCAAATTACAGTAAATATATATTACATACTGTACATAAAATATCAAAAAGTACACCAAATATGGGTTATATATATTGTAACTAAACTCTCAAAAACTACAGTAATTATATTTAATATACTGTACATAAAATGTCAAAAATTACACCAAATGTATATTATATACTCTAAATAAAATATCAAAAAGTACAGTAAATATATATTACATAGTGTACATAAAATATAAAAAAGTACACCAAATATGGGTTTTATATACTGTAAATAAACTATCAAAAACTACAGTAATTATATTTAATATACTGTACATAAAATATCAAAAATTACACCAAATGTATATTATATACTGTAAATAAAATATCAAAAAGTACAGTAAATATATATTACACACTCTCTGTAATGCATCAAAAACTACACCAAATATATATTATATAATTTACATAACATATCAAAAGTACACGAAATACATATTATATACTGTACATAAAATATCAAAAACTACAGTAAATATATTTCATATATTGTACATATAATATTATCCAAAAGTACACCAAGTACATTTTATGTACTGTAAATAAAATATCAAAATTACAGTAAATATATATTACATACTGTACATAAAATATCAAAATGTACACCAAATATGGGTTATATATACTGTAAAGAAACTATCAAAAACTACAGTAATTTTATTTAATATACTGTACATAAAATACCAAAAATTACAGCAAATGTATATTATATATTGAAAATAAAATATCAAAAAGTACAGTAAATATATATTACACACTCTCTGTAAAATATCAAAAATTACACCAAATATATAGTATATAATTTACATAAAATATCAAAAGTTCTCAAAATACATATTATATACTGCACATAAAATATCAAAAAGTACAGTAAATACATTTCATATATTGTACATATAATATTATCCAAAAGTACACCAAATAGATTTTATGTACTGTAAATAAAATATCAAAATACAGTAAATATATATTACATAATGTACATAAAATATCAAAAAGTACACCAAAAATGGGTTATATATATTGTAACTAAACTCTCAAAAACTACAGTAATTATATTTAATATACTGTACATAAAATGTCAAAAATTACACCAAATGTATATTATATACTGTAAATAAAATATCAAAAACTACAGTAAATATATATTACATACTGTATATAAAATATCAAAAAGTACACCAAATATGGGTTATATATACTGTAAAGAAACTATCAAAAACTACAGTAATTATATTTAATATACTGTACATAAAATATCAAAAATTACACCAAATGTATATTATATACTGTAAATAAAATATCAAATAGTACAGTAAATATATATTACACACTCTCTGTAATGCATCAAAAACTACACCAAATATATATTATATAATTTACATAAAATATCAAAAGTACACCAAATACATATTATATACTGTACATAAAATATCAAAAACTACAGTAAATATATTTCATATTTTGTACATATAATATTATCCAAAAGTACACCAAATACATTTTATGTACTGTAAAAAAATATCAAAATTACAGTAAATTTATATTACATACTGTACATAAAATATCAAAAAGTACACCAAATATGGGTTATATATACTGTAAAGAAACTATCAAAAACTACAGTAATTTTATTTAATATACTGTACATAAAATACCAAAAATTACAGGTAATGTATACAATATACTGAAAATAAAATATCAAAAAGTACAGTAAATATATATTACACACTCTCTGTAAAATATCACAAACTACACCAAATATATACTATATAATTTACATAAAATATCAAATGTTCTCAAAATACATATTATATACTGTACATAAAATATCAAAAAGTACAGTAAATATATTTCATATATTGTACATATAATATTATCCAAAAGTACACCAAATACATTTTATGTACTGTAAATAAAATATGAAAAAGGACAGTAAATATATATTACATACTGTATATAAAATATCAAAATGTATACCAAATATGGGTTATGTATATTGTAACTAAACTCTCAATAACTACAGTAATTATATTTAACATACTGTACATAAAATGTCAAAAATTACACCAAATGTATATTATATACTGTAAATAAAATATCAAAAAGTGCAGTAAATATATATTACATACTGTACATAAAATATCAAAAAGTACACCAAATATGGGTTATATATACTGTAAATAAACTATCAAAAACTACAGTAATTATATTTAATATACTGTACATAAAATATCAAAAATTACACCAGATCTATATTATATACTGTAAATAAAATATCAAAAATTACAGTAAATATATATTACACACTCTCTGTAATGCATCAAAAACTACACCAAATATATATTATATAATTTACATAAAATATCAAAAGTACACCAAATACATATTATATACTGTACATAAAATATCAAAAACTACAGTAAATATATTTCATATTTTGTACATATAATATTATCCAAAAGTACACCAAATACATTTTATGCACTGTAAAAAAAATATCAAAATTACAGTAAATGTATATTACATACTGTACATGAAATATCAAAAAGTACACCAAATATGGGTTATATATACTGTAAAGAAACTATGAAAAACTACAGTAATTTTATTTAATATACTGTACATAAAATACCAAAAATTACAGGTAATGTATACTATATACTGAAAATAAAATATCAAAAAGTACAGTAAATATATATTACACACTCTCTGTAGAATATCAAAAACTACACCAAATATATAGTATATAATTTACATAAAATATCAAAAGTTCTCAAAATACATATTATATACTGTACATAAAATATCAAAAAGTACAGTAAATATATTTCATATATTGTACATATAATATTATCCAAAAGTACACCAAATACATTTTATGTACTGTAAATAAAATATGAAAAAGGACAGCAAATATATATTACATACTGTACATAAAATATCAAAATGTACACCAAATATGGGTTATATATAGTGTAACTAAACTCTCAAAAACTACAGTAATTATATTTAATATACTGTACATAAAATGTCAAAACTTACACCAAATGTATATTATATACTGTAAATAAAATATCAAAGAGTACAATAAATATATATTACATACTGTACATAAAATATCAAAAAGTACACCAAATATGGGTTATATATACTGTAAAGAAACTATCAAAAACTACAGTAATTATATTTAATATACTGTACATAAAATATCAAAAATTACACCAGATGTATATTATATACTGTAAATAAAATATCAAAAAGTAAAGTAAATATATATTACACACTCTCTGTAATGCATCAAAAACTACACAAAATATATATTATATAATTTACATAAAATATCAAAGTACACCAAATACATATTATATACTGTACATAAAATATCAAAAACTACAGTAAATATATTTCATATATTGTACATATAATATTATCCAAAAGTACACCAAATACATTTTATGTACTGTAAATAAAATATCAAAATTACAGTAAATAAATATTAAATACTGTACATAAAATATCAAAAAGTACACCAAATAAGGTTAAATATACTGTAAAGAAACTATCAAAAACTATAGTAATTATATTTAATATACTGTACGTAAAATATCAAAAATTACACCAGATGTATATTATATACTGTAAATAAAATATCAAAAATTACAGTAAATATATATTACACACTCTCTGTAAAATATCAAAAACTACACCAAATGTATATTATTTAATTTACATAAAATATCAAAAGTAGTCCAAATACATATTATATACTGTACATAAAATATCAAAAACTACAGTAAATATATTTCATATATTGTGCATATAATATTATCCAAAAGTACACCAAATACATTTTATGTACTGTAAATAAAATATCAAAATTACAGTAAATATATATAACATACTGTACATAAAATATCAAAAAGTACACCAAATATGGGTTATATATACCATAAAGAAACTATCAAAAACTACAATAATTTTATTTAACATACTGTACATAAAATACCAAAAATTACAGCAAATGTATATTATATACTGAAAATAAAATATCAAAAAGTACAGTAAATATATATTACACACTCTCTGTAAAATATCAAAAACTACACCAAATATATACTATATAATTTACATAAAATATCAAAAGTTCTCAAAATACATATTATATACTGTACATAAAATATCAAAAAGTACAGTAAATATATTTCATATATTGTACATATAATATTATCCAAAAGTACACCAAATACATTTTATGTACTGTAAATAAAATATGAAAAAGGACAGTAAATATATATTACATACTGTATATAAAATATCAAAATGTATACCAAATATGGGTTATATATATTGTAACTAAACTCTCAAAAACTACAGTAATTATATTTAACATACTGTACATAAAATGTCAAAAATTACACCAAATGTATATTATATACTGTAAATAAAATATCAAAAAGTGCAGTAAATATATATTACATACTGTACATAAAATATCAAAAAGTACAGCAAATATGGGTTATATATACTGTAAATAAACTATCAAAAACTACAGTAATTATATTTAATATACTGTACATAAAATGTCAAAAATTACTGCAAATGTATATTATATACTGTAAATAAAATATCAAAAATACAGTAAATATATTTCATATATTGTACATATAATATTATCCAAAAGTACACCAAATACATTTTATGTACTGTAAATAAAGTATCAAAATTACAGTAAATATATATAACATACTGTACATAAAATATCAAAAAGTACACCAAATATGGGTTATAAATACTGTAAAGAAACTATCAAAAAGTACAATAATTTTATTTAATATACTGTACATAAAATACCAAAAATTACAGCAAATATATATTATATACTGAAAATAAAATATCAAAAAGTACAGTAAATATATATTACACACTCTCTGTAAAATATCAAAAACTACACCAAATATATAGTATATAATTTACATAATATACCAAAAGTTCTCAAAATACATATTATATACTGTACATAAAATATCAAAAAGTACAGTAAATATATTTCATATATTGTACATATAATATTATCCAAAAGTACACCAAATACATTTTATGTACTGTAAATAAAATATCAAAATTACAGTAAATATATATTACATACTGTACATAAAATATCAAAAAGTACACCAAATATGGGTTATATATATTGTAAATAAACTCTCAAAAACTACAGTAATTATATTTAATATACTGTACATAAAATGTCAAAAATTACTCCAAATGTATATTATATACTGTAAATAAAATATCAAAAAGTACAGTAAATATATTTCATATATTGTACATAAAATATTAACTAAAAGTACACCAAATACATTTTATATACTGTAAATAAAATATCAAAAAGTACAGTAAATATATATTATATACTGTATATAAAATATTAAAAAGTACAGTAAATGAATTTCATATATTGTACATATAATATTAACTAAAAGTACACCAAATACATTTTATATACTGCAAATAAAATATCAAAAAGTACACTAAATATATATTACATACAGTATAAAATATATTAAAATGTACAGTAAATGAATTTCATATATTGTACATATAATATTAACTAAAAGTACACCAAATTCATTTTATATACTGTAAAGAAAATATCGAAAAGTTCAGTAAATATATATTACGTACTATACATAATATATCAAAAAGTACACCAAATATGTGTTATATATACTGTAGATAAACTATCAAAAACTACAGTAATTTTATTTAATATACTGTACATAAACTATCTAAAATAACACCAGATGTATATTATATACTCTAAATAATATATCAAAAAGTACAGTAAATGTATATTGCACATCCTATGTAAAATATCAAAAACTACACCAAATATATATTATATAATTTACATAAACTATCAAAAGGACACCAAATGTATATTATATACTGTACATAAAATATCAAAATGTACAGTAAATATATTTCATATATTGTACATATAATATTAACTAAAAGTACACCAAATACATTTTATATACTGTAAATAAAATATCAAAACGTACAGTAAATATACATTACATACTGTTCATAAAATATCAAAAAGTACACCAAATATGTGTTATATATACTGTAAATAAACTATCAAAAACTACAGTAATTATATTTAATATACTGTACATAAAATATCAAAAATTAAACCAAATGTATATTATATACTGTAAATAAAATATCAAAAAGTATTCTAAGTATATATTACACACCCTATGTAAAATATCAAAAACTACACCATATATATATTACGTAATTTACATAAAATATCAAAAGGACAACAAATATATCTCATATACTGTACATAAAATATCAAAAAGTACAGTAAATATATTTCATATATTGTATATATAATATTTACTAAAACTACACCAAATACATTTTATATACTGTATACAAAATATCAAAAAGTACAGTAAATATATATTACATACTGTACATAAAATATCAAAAAGTACACCAAATATATGTTATATATACTGTAAATAAACTATCAAAAACTACAGTAATTATATTTAATATACTGTACATAAAATATCAAAAATTACACCAAATGTATATTATATACTCTAAATAAAATATCAAAAATGATAGTAAATGTATATTACACATTCTATGTAAAATATCAAAAACTACACCAATTATATATTATATAATTTACATAATATATCAAAAGTACACCAAATATATATTATATACTGTACATAAAATATCAAAAAGTACAGTAAATATATTTCACATATTGTACATATAATATTAACTAAAAGTACACCAAATACATTTTATATACTGTAATAAAATATCAAAAATTACAGTAAATATATATTACATACTGTACATAAAATATCAAAATGTACACCAAATATGTGTTATATATACTGTAAATAAACTATCAAAAACTACAGTAATTAAAGTTAATATACTGTACATAAAATATCAAAAATTACAACAAATGTATATTATATACTCTAAATAAAATATCAAAAATGATAGTAAATATATATTACACATTCTATGTAAAATATCAAAAACTACATCAATTATATATTATATAATTTACATAATATATCAAAAGTACACCAAATATATATTATATACTGTACATAAAATATCAAAAATTACAGTAAATATATTTCATATATTCTACATATAATATTAACTAAAAGTACACCAAATACATTTTATATACTGTAAATAAAATACCAAAAATACAGTAAATATATATTACCTACTGTACATAAAATATCAAAAAGTACACCAAATATGTGTTATATACACTGTAAATAAACTATCAAAAACTACAGTAATTATATTTAATATACTGCACCTAAAATAGCAAAAAGTACAAAAAATGTATACTTTATACTGTAAATAAAATATCAAAAACTACACCAAATATATATTATAGAATTTACATAAAATATGAAAAGTACACAGAATACATATTATATACTGTATGTAAAATATCAAAAAGTACAGTAAATATATTTCATACATTGTACATATAATATTATCCAGAAGTACGCTACATACATTTTATATACTGTAAATAAAATATAAAAATTACAGTAAATATATATTACATACTGTACATAAAATATCAAAAAGTACACCAAATATGGGTTATATATACTGTAAATAAACTATCATACACTACAATAATTATATTTAATATACAGTACATAAAATATCAAAAATTACACCAAATGTATATTATATACTCTTAATAAAATATCAAAAAGTACAGTAAATATATATTACACACTCTCTGTAAAATATCAGAAACTACACCAAATATATATCATATAATTTACATAAAATATCAAAAATACAGTAAATATATATTACATACTGTACATAAAATATCAAAAAGTACAGCAAATATGGGTTATATATACTGTAAATAAAGTATGAAAAACTACAGTAATTATATTTAATATACTGTACATAAAATATCAAAAATTACACCAAACGTCTATTATATACTGTAAATAAAATATCAGAAAGTATAGTAAATATATATTACACACTCTCTGTAAAATATCAAAACTACACCAAATATATATTATAAAATTTACATAAAATATCAAAAGTACTCCAAATACATATTATATACTGTACATAAAATATCAGAAAGTGCAGTAAATAAATTTCATATATTGTACATATAATATTAACTAAAATTACACCAAATACATTTTATATACAGTAAATAAAATATAAAATATTACAGTAAAAATATATTACAAACTCTCTGTAAAATATCAAATACTACACCAAATATATATTATATAATTTACAGGAAATATCAAAAAGTACAGTAAATATATTTCATATATTGTACATATAATATTAACTGAAAGTACACCAAATACATTTTATATACTGTAAATAAAATATCAAAAAGTAGAGTAAATATATATTACATACTGTACATAAAATATCAAAAAGTACACCAAATATGTGTTATATATACTGTAAATAAACTATCAAAAACTACAATAATTATATTTAATATACTGTACATAAAATATCAAAAATTATACCAAATGTATATTATATACTGTAAATAAAATATCAAAAAGTACACTAAGTATATATTACACACCCTATGTAAAATATCAAAAACTACACCATATATATATTACGTAATTTACATAAAATATCAAAAGGACAACAAATATATCTTATATACTGTACATAAAATATCAAAAAGTAGAGTAAATATATTTCATATATTGTACATATAATATTTACTAAAAGTACACCAAATACATTTTATATACTGTATATAAAATATCAAAAATAGAGTAAAAATATATTACATACTGTACATAAAATTTCAAAAAGTACAGCAAATATGTGTTATATATACTGTAAAAAAACTATCAAAAACTACAGTAATTAAATTAATATAATGTACATAAAACATCAAAAATTACACCAAATGTATATTATATACTGTAAATAAAATATCAAAAAGTTCAGTAAAGATATATTACACACCCTATGTAAATTATCAAAAACTACACCAAATATATATTATATAATTTACATAAAATATCAAAAGGACACCAAATATATCTTATATACAGTACATAATATATCAAAACTACAGTAAATATATTTCATATATTGTACATAAAATATTAACTAAAAGTACACCAAATACATTTTATATACTGTAAATAAAATATCAAAAAGTACAGTAAATATATATTACATACTGTATATAAAATATTAAAAAGTACAGTAAATGAATTTCATATATTTTACATAGAATATTAACTAAAAGTACACCAAATATATTTTATATACTGTAAATATAATATCAAAAAGTACAGTAAATATATATTACATAATGTATAAAAAATATTAAAAAGTACAGTAAATGAATTTCTTATATTGTACATATAATATTAACTAAAAGTACAGCAAATTCATTTGATATACTTTAAAGAAAATATCAAAAAGTACAGTAAATATATATTACATACTATAAATAATATATCAAAAAGTACACAAAATATGTGTTATATATACTGTAAATAAACTATCAAAACTACAGAAATTATATTTAATATACTGTACATAAAATATCAAAAATTACACAAAATGTATAATATATACTGTAAATAAATATGAAAAAGTATGGTAAATATATATTACACACTCTATGTAAAATATAAAAACTACACCATATGTATATGATATAATTGACATAAAATATCAAAATTACACCAAATATATATTATATACTGTACGTAAAATATCAAAAAGTACCGTAAATATATTTCATATATTGTACATATATTAACTAAAATTACACCAAATACATTTTATATACTGTAAATAAAATATCAAAAATAGAGTAAATATATATTACATACTGTACATAAAATATCAAAAAGTACACCAAATATGTGTTATATATACTGTAAATAAACTATCAAAAACTACAGTAATTATACTTAATATACTGTACTTAAAATATCAAAAATTACACCAAATGTATATTACATACTCTAAATACACTATCAAAAGTACAGTAAATATATATTACACACTCTATGTAAAATATCAAAAACTACACCAAATATATATTATATAATTTACAAAATATCAAAAGTACACCAAATATATATTATAAACTATACATAAAATATCAAAAAGTACAGTAAATATATTTCATATATTGTACATATAACATTAACTAAAGTTACACCAAATACATTTTATATACTGTAAATAAAGTATCAAAAAGTACAGTAAATATGTATTACATACTGTACATAAAATAGCAAATAGTACAGCAAATATGTGTTATATATACTGTAAATAAACTATCAAAAACTACAGTAATTATATTTAATATACAGTACACAAAATATCAAAAATTACACCAAATGTATATTATATACTGTAAATAAAATATCAAAAAGTACAGTAAATATATATTACACACTCTATGTTAAATATCAGAACTACACCAAAGATATATGATATAATTTACATAAAATATCAAAAGTACACCAAATATATACTATATTCTGTACGTAAAATATCAAAAAGCTCAGTAAATATATTTCATATATTGTGCATATAATATTAACTAAAAGTACACCAAATATATTTTATAAACTGTAAATAAAAGATCAAAATGTACAGTAAATATATATTACATTCTATACATAAAATATTTAAATGTACACCAAATATGTCTTATATATACTGTAAATAAACTATCAAAAACTACAGTAATTATATTTAATATACTGTACTTAAAATATCAAAAATTACACCAATGTATATTATATACACTAAATAATATATAAAAAATTACAGTAAATATATATTACACACCCTATAAATTACAACAAATGTATATTATATACAGTAAATAATATATAAAAAAGTACAGTAAATATATATTACACACTCTATGTGAAATATCAAAAACTACACCAAATATATTTGATATAATTTACATAAAATATCAAAAGTACACCAAATATATATTATATACGGTACATAAAATATTAAAAAGTACAGTAAATATATTTCATATATTGTACATATACTATTAACTAAAAGTACACCAAATACATTTTATATACAGTAAATAAAATATCCAAAACTAGTGGAAATATATATTACATACTGTACATTAAATATCAAAAAGTACACCAAATATGTGTTCTATATACTGTAAATAAACTATGAAAATCTATAGTAATTATATTTAACATACTGTACATAAAATATCAAAAATTACACCAAATGTATATTATATACTGTAAATAAAATATCAAAAACTACAGTGAATATATATTACACACTCTATGTAAAATATCGAAAACTACACCAAATATATATTATATAATTTACATAAAATGTCAAAAGTACACCAAATATATAGTATATATTGTACATAAAATATCAAAAAGTACAGTAAATATATTTAATATATTGTACATATAATATTAAATAAAAGTACACCAAATACATTTAATATACTCTAAATAAAATATGCAAATGTACAGCAAATATATATTACATACCATACATAAAATATCAAAAAGTACACCAAATATGTGTTATATATTCTGTAAATAAACTATCAAAAATTACAGTAATTATATTTAATATACGGTACATTAAATATCAAAAATTACACCAAATGTATATTATATACTCTAAATAAAATATCAAAAAGGACAGTAAATATATATTACACTATATGTAAAATATCAAAAACTCCACCAAATATATACTATATAATTTACAAAAATATCAAAAATACACCAAATATATATTATATACTGTACATAAAATATCAAAAAGTAGAGTAAATATGTGTTATATATACTGTAAATAAAATATCAAAAACTACAGTAATTATATTTAATATACTGTACATAAAATATCAAAAATTACACCAAATATATGTTATATACTGTAAATAAAATATCAAAAAGTACAGTAAATATATATTACACACCCTATGTAAAATATCAAAAACTTCACAAAATATATATTATATAATTTACATAAAATATCAAAAGGACACCAAATATATCTTATATACTGTACATAAAATATCAAAATGTACAGTAAATATATTTCATATATTCTACATATAATATTAACTAAAAGTACACCAAATACATTTTATATACTGTAAATAATATACCAAAAAGTAGAGTAAATATATATTACATACTGTACATAAAATATCAAAAAGTACACCAAATAAGTGTTATATATACTGTAAATAAAATATCAAAAACTACAGTAATTATATTTAATATACTGTACATAAAATATCAAAAATTACACAAAATGTATATTATATACTGTAAAGAAGATATCAAAAAGTACAGGAAATATATATTACACACTCTATATAAAATATGAAAAACTACACCAAATAGATATTATATAATTTACATAAAATATCAAATGTACACCAAATATATATTATATACTCTACATAAAATATGAAAAAGTACACTAAATATATTTCATATATTGTACATATAATATTAACTAAGAGAACACCAAATACATTTTATATAATGTAAATAATATATCAAAAATACAGTAAATATATATTACATACTGGACATAAAATATCAAAAGGTACACAAAATATGTCTTATATATACTGTAAATAAACTTACAAAAACTACAGTAATGATATTTAATATACTGTACATAAAATATCAAAAACTACTACAAATGTACATTGTATACCGTAAATAAAATATCAAAAAGTACAGTAAATATATATTACACACTCTATGTAAATTATCAAAAACTACATCAAATATATATTATATAAATTACATAAAATATCAAAAGTACACCAAATATATATTATATACTGTATATAAAATATCAAAAAGTACAGTAAATATGTTTCATATATTGTACATGTAATATTAAATTAAAGTACAAACAATCAATTTATGTACTGTGAATAAAATAACAAAAATTACCGCAAATATATATTACATACTGCACATAAATTATCAAAAATTACACAAAATATGAGTTATATATAACGTAAATAAACTATCAAAAACTACAGTATTTATATTTTATATACTGTATATAAAATGTTAAAAATTACACCAAATGTATATTATATACTGTAAATAAAATATCAAAAAGTACAGTAAATATATAGTACACACTGTATATAAAATATCAAAAACTATGAAAAATATATATTATATAATTTACATAAAATATCAAATGTACACCAAATACATATTATATACTGCAGATAAAATATCAAAAAGTACAGTAAATATATTTCATATATTGTACATATAATATTAAATAAAGTACACCAAATACATTTTATGTACTGTAAATAAAATATCAAAAAGTACAGTAAATATATATTACATACTGTACATAAAATATCAAAGAGTACACCAAATGTGGGTTATATATACTGTAAATAAACTATCAAAATCTACAGTAACTATATTTAATATACTGTACATAAAATGTCAAAAATTACAACAAATGTATATTATATACTGTAAATAATATATCAAAAAGTACAGTAACTATATATTACATACTGCACATAAAATATCAAAAAGTATACCAAATATGGGTTATATGTACTGTAAATAAACTATCAAAAACTACAGTAATTATATTTAATATACTGTACATAATATGTCAAAAATTACACCAAATGTATATTATATACTGTAAATAATATATCAAAAAGTACAGTAAATATATATTACATACTGTACATAAAATATCAAAAAGTACACCAAATATGGGTTATATATACTGTAAAGAAACTATCAAAAACTACAGTAATTATATTTAATATGCTGTACATAAAATATCAAAAATTACACCAAATGTATATTATATACTATAATAAAATATCAAAAAGTACAGTAAATATATATTACACACTCTGTAAAATATCAAAAACTGCACGAAATATATATTATATAATTTACATAAAATATCATAAGTACATCAAATAAATGTTATATACTGTACATAAAATATCAAAAAGTACAGTAAATATATTACATATATTGTACACATAATATTAAGTAAAAGTACACCAAATACATTTTATATACTGTACATAAAATATCCAAAATTACAGTAAATATATATTACACACTCTCTGTAAAATATCAAAAACTACACCAATATATATTATATAATTTACATAAAATATCAAAAAGTACAGTAAATATATATTACATACTGTACATAAAATTTCAAAAAGTACCCCAAATATGGGTTATATATACTGTAAATAAACTATCAAAAACTACAGTAATTATATTTAATATACAGTACATAAAATATCAAAAATTACACCAAATGTATATTATATACTGTAAATAAAATATCAAAAAGTACAGTAAATATATATTACACACTCTATGTAAAATATCAAAAACTACATCAAATATATATTATATAAATTACATAAAATATCAAAAGTACACCAAATACATATTATATACTGTACATAAAATATCAAAAACTACAATAAATATATTTCATATATTGTACATATAATATTATCCAAAAGTACACCAAATACATTTTATGTACTGTAAATAAAATATCAAATTTACAGTAAATATATATTACATACTGTACATAAAATATCAAAAAGTACACCAAATATGGGTTATATATACTGTTAAGAAACTATCAAAAACTACAGTAATTATATTTAATATACTGTACATAAACTATCAAAAATTACACAAAATGTATATTATATACTGTAAATAAAATATCAAAAAGTACAGTAAATATATATTACACACTCTCTGTAAAATATCAAAAACTACACCAAATATATAGTATATAATTTACATAAAATATCAAAAGTATTCCAAATACATATTATATACTGTACATAAAATATCAAGAAGTACAGTAAATATATTTCATATATTGTACATATAATATTATCCAAAAGTACACCTAATACATTTTATGTACTGTAAATAAAATATCAAAATTACAGTAAATATATATTACATACTGTACATAAAATATCAAAAAGTACACCAAATATGGGTTATATATACTGTAAAGAAACTATCAAAAACTACAGTAATTATATTTAATATACTGTCCATAAAATATCAAACATTACACCAAATGTATATTATATACTGTAAATAAAATATCAAAAAGTACAGTAAATATAGATTACACACTCTCTGTAAAATATCAAAAACTACACCAAATATATAGTATATAATTTACATAAAATATCAAAAGTACTCCAAATACATATTATATACTGTACATAAAATATCAAAAAGTACAGTAAATATATTTCATATATTGTACATATAATATTATACAAAAGTACACCAAATACATTTTATGTGCTGTAAATAAAATATCAAAAAGTACAGTAAATATATATTACACACTCTCTGTAATGCATCAAAAACTACACCAAATATATATTATATAACTTACATAAAATATCAAAAGTACTCCAAATACATATTATATACTGTACATAAAATATCAAAAAGTACAGTAAATATATTTCATATATTGTACGTATAATATTATCCAAAAGTACACCAAACACATTTTATGTACTCTAAATAAAATATCAAAATTACAGTAAATATATATTACATACTGTACATAAAATATCAAAAAGTGCACGAAATATTGGTTATATATACTGTAAAGAAACTATCAAAAACTACAGTAATTATATTTGATATACTGTAAATAAAATATCAAACATTACACCAAATGTATATTATATACTGTAAATAAAATATCGAAAAGTACAGTAAATATATATTACACACTCTCTGTAAAATATCAAAAACTACACCAAATATATATTATATAATTTACATAAAATATCAAAAGTACACATAATATATATTATATACTGTAAATAAAATATCAAAAAGTATAGTAAATATATTTCATATATTGTACATATAATATTATCCAAAAGTACGCCAAACACATTTTATGTACTGTAAATAAAATATCAAAATTACAGTAAATATATATTACCTACTGTACATAAAATATCAAAAAGTACACCAAATATGGGTTATATATACTGTAAAGAAACTATTAAAAACTACAGTAAGTATATTTAATATACTGTACATAAAATATCAAAAATTACAACAAATTTATATTATATACTGTAAATAAAATATCAAAAAGTACAGTAAATATATATTACACACTCTCTGTAAAATATCAAAAACTACACCAAATATATATTATATAATTTACATAAAATACCAAAATACAGTAAATATATATAACATACTGTACATAAAGTATCAAAAAGTACACCAAATATGTGTCATATATACTGTAAATAAACTATCAAAAACTACAGTAATTATATTTAATATACTGTACATAAAATACCAAAAATTACAGCAAATGTATATTATATACTGAAAATAAAATATCAAAAAGTACCGTAAATATATATTACACAATCTCTGTAAAATATCAAAAACTACACCAAATATATAGTTTATAATTTACATAAAATATCAAAAGTACTCCAAATACATATTATATACTGTACATAAAATATCAAAAAGTACAGTAAATATATTTCATATATTGTACATATAATATTATCCAAAAGTACTCCAAATATATTTTATGTACAGTAAATAAAATATCAAAGTTACAGTAAATATATATTACATACTGTACATAAAATATCAAAAAGTACACCAAGTATGGGTTATATATACTGTAAATAAACTATCAAAAACTACAGTAAGTATATTTAATATACTGTACATAAAATATCAAAAATTACAACAAATGTATATTATATACTGTAAACAAAATATCAAAAAGTACAGTAAATATATATTACACACTCTCTGTAAAATATCAAAAACTACACCAAATATATAGTGTATAATTTACATAAAATATCAAAAGTACTCAAAATACATATTATATACTGTACATAAAATGTCAAAAAGTACAGTAAATATATTTCATATATTGTACATATAATATTATCCAAAAGTACACCAAATACATTTTATGTACTGTAAATAAAATATCAAAATTACAGTAAATATATATTACATACTGTACATAAAATATCAAAAAGTACACCAAATATGGGTTATATGTACTGTAAATAAACTATCAAAAACTACAGTAATTATATTTAATATACTGTACATAAAATACCAAAAATTACAGCAAATGTATATTATATACTGAAAATAAAATATCAAAAATTACCGTAAATATATATTACACAATCTCTGTAAAATATCAAAAACTACACGAAATATATAGTTTATAATTTACATGAAATATCAAAAGTACTCCAAATACATATTATATACTGTACATAAAATATCAAAAAGTACAGTAAATATATATTACACACTCTCTGTAATATATCAAAAACTACACCAAATATATATTATATAACTTACATAAAATATCAAAAGTACTCCAAATACATATTATATACTGTACATAAAATATCAAAAAGTACAGTAAATATATTTCATATATTGTACATCTAATATTATCCCAAAGTACACCAAAGATATTATATACAGTAAATAAAATATCAAAAAGTACAGTAAATGTAAATAACCTACTGTACATAAAATATCAAAAAGTACACCAAAGATGGGTTATATATACCGTAAAGAAACTATCAAAAACTACAGTAATTATATTTAATATACTGTACATAAAATATCAAAAATTACACGAAATGTATATTATAGAATATAAAGAAAATATCAAAAAGTACAGTAAATATATATTACACACTCCCTGTAAAATATCAAAATCTACACAAAATATATATTATATAATTTACATAAAGTATCAAATGTACACCTAATACATATTATATACTGTACATAAAATATCAAAAAGTACAGTAAATATATTTCATATATTGTACATATAATATTATCCAAAAGTACACCAAACACATTTTATGTACTGTAAATAAAATATCAAAATTACAGTAAATATATATTACATACTGTACATAAAATATCAAAAAGTACACCAAAGATGGGTTATATATACTGTAAAGAAACTATCAAAAACTACAGTAATTATATTTAATATACTGTACATAAAATATCAAACATTACACCAAATGTATATTATATACTGTAAATAAAATATCAAAAAGTACAGTAAATATAGATTACGCACTCCCTGTAAAATATCAAAAACTACACCAAATATATAGTATATAATTTACATAAAATATCAAAAGTACTCCAAATACATATTATATACTGTACATAAAATATCAAAAAGTACAGTAAATATATTTCATATATTGTACATATAATATTATCCAAAAGTACACCAAATACATTTTATGTACTGTAAATAAAATATCAAAATTACAGTCAATATATATTACATACTGTACATAAAATATCAAAAAGTACACCAAATATGGTTATATATACTGTAAATAAATTATCAAAAACTACAGTAAGTATATTTAATATACTGTATATAAAATATCAAAAATTACAACAAATGTATATTATATACTGTAAATAAAATATCAAAAGGTACAGTAAATATATATTACACACTCTCTGTAAAATATCAAAAACTACACCAAATATATAGTGTATAATTTACAGAAAATATCAAAAGTACTCAAAATACATATTATATACTGTACATAAAATGTCAAAAAGTACAGTAAATATATTTCATATATTGTACATATAATATTATCCAAAATTACACCAAATACATTTTATGTACTGTAAATAAAATATCAAAATTACAGTAAATATATATTACATACTGTACATAAAATATCAAAAAGTACACCAAATATGGGTTATATATACTGTAAAGAAACTATCAAAAACTACAGTAATTATATTTAATATACTGTACATAAAATATCAAACATTACACCAAATGTATATTATATACCATAAAGAAAATATCAAAAAGTACAGTAAATATATATTACACACTCTCTGTAAAATATTAAAAACTACACCAAATATATATTGTATAATTAACATAAAATATCAAAAGAACACCAAATGCATATTATATACTGTACATAAAATATCAAAAACTACAGTAAATATATTTTATATATTGTACATATAATATTATCCA
The DNA here is from genome assembly GCF_028858775.2 of Pan troglodytes. Lineage (NCBI taxonomy): Eukaryota > Metazoa > Chordata > Mammalia > Primates > Hominidae > Pan > Pan troglodytes. The sequence continues at coordinate 7,990,349 of NC_086016.1, forward strand.
AAAGTACACAAAACACATTTTATGTAATATAAATAAAATATCAAAATTACAGTATATACATATTACATACTGTACATAAAATATCAAAAAGTGCACCAAATATTGGTTATATATACTGTAAAGAAACTATCAAAAACTACAGTAATTATATTTAATATACTGTACATAAAATATCAAACATTACACCAAATGTATATTATATACTGTAAATAAAATATCAAAAAGTACAGTAAATATATATTACATACTGTACATAAAATATCAAAAAGTACACCAAATATGGGTTATATGTACTGTAAATAAACTATCAAAAACTACAGTAATTATATTTAATATACTGTACATAAAATATCAAAAATTACACCAAATGTATATTATATACTGTAAATAAAATATCAAAAAGTACAGGAAATATATATTACACACTCTCTGTAATATATCAAAAACTACACCAAATATATATTATATAACTTACATAAAATATCAAAAGTACTCCAAATACATATTATATACTGTACATAAAATATCAAAAAGTACAGTAAATATATTTCATATATTGTACATATAATATTATCCAAAAGTACACCAAATACATTTTATGTACTGTAAATAAAATATCAAAATTACAGTAAATATATATTACATACTGTACATAAAATATCAAAAAGTACACCAAATATGGATTATATATACTGTAAAGAAACTATCAAAAACTACAGTAATTATATTTAATATACTGTACATAAAATATCAAACATTACACCAAATGTATATTATATACTGTAAATAAAATATCAAAAAGTACAGTAAATATATATTACACACTCTCTGTAAAATATCAAAAACTACACCAAATATATATTATATAATTTACATAAAATACCAAAATACAGTAAATATATATAACATACTGTAGATAAAATATCAAAAAGTACACCAAATATGGGTTATATATACTGTAAATAAACTATCAAAAACTACAGTAATTATATTTAATATACTGTACATAAAATATCAAAAATTACAGCAAATGCATATTATATACTGTAAATAAAAAATCAAAAAGTACACTAAATACATAGTACACAATCTCTGTAATATATCAAAAAGTACACCAAATATATATTATATAATTTACATAAAATATCAAAAGTACATCAAATACATATTATATACTGTACATTAAATATCAAAAAGTACAGTAAATATATTTCATATATTGTACACATAATATTAACTAAAAGAACACAAAATATATTTTATATACAGTAAATAAAATATCAAAAATTACAGTAAATATATATTACACACCCTCTGTAAAATATCAAAATCTACACCAAATATAAATTATATAATATACATAAAATATCAAAAAGTACAGTAAATATATATTACATACAGTATATAAAATATCAAGAAGTACACCAAATATGGGTTATATATACTGTAACCAAACTATCGAAAACTGCAGTCATTATATTTAATATACTGTATATAAAATATCAAAAATTACAACAAATGTATATTGTATACTGTATATAAAATATCAAAAAGTACAGTAAATATATATTACACACTCTCTGTAAAATATCAAAAACAACACCAAATATATAGTATATAATTTACATAAAATATCAAAAGTACTCCAAATACATATTATATACTGTATGTAAAATATCAAAGAGTACAGCAAATATATTTCATTTATTGTACATATATTATTATCCAAAAGTACACCAAAGATATTATATACAGTAAAAAAAATATCAAAATTACAGTAAATATATATTACATACTGTACATAAAATATCAAAAAGTACACCAAATATGGGTTATATATACTGTAAAGAAACTATCAAAAACTACAGTAATTATATTTAATATACCGTACGTAAAATATCAAAAATTACACCAAATATATATTATATACTGTAAATAAAATATCAAAAAGTACAGTAAATATATATTACACACTCTCTGTAATATATCAAAAACTACACCAAATATATATTATATAATTTACATAAAATATCAAAATTACTCCAAATACATATTATATACTGTACATAAAATATCAAAAAGTACAGTAAATATATTTCATATATTGTACATATAATATTATCCAAAAGTACACCAAATACATTTTATGTACTGTAAATAAAATATCAAAATTACAGTAAATATATATTACATACTGTACATAAAATATCAAAAAGTACACCAAATATGGGTTATATATACTGTAACTAAACTCTCAAAAACTACAGTAATTATATTTAATATACTGTACATAAAATGTCAAAAATTACACCAAATGAATATTATATACAGTAAAAAAAATCCAAAAGTACAGTAAATATATATAACATAGTGTACATAAAATATCAAAAAGTACACCAAAGTTGGGTTATATATACTGTAAGTAAACTATCAAAAACTACAATAATTATATTTAATATACTGTACATAAAATGTCAAAAATTACACCAAATGTATATTATATACTGTAAATAAAATATCAAAAAGTACAGTAAATATATATTACACACTCTCTGTAATATATCAAAAACTACACCAAATATATATTATATAATTTACATAAAATATCAAAAAGTACAGTAAATATATATAACATAGTGTACATAAAATATCAAAAAGTACACCAAAGATGGTTTATATATACTGTAAATAAACTATAAAAAACTACAGTAATTATATTTAATATACTGTATATAAAATGTCAAAAATTACACCAAATGTATATTATATACTGTAAATAAAATATCAAAAAGTACAGTAAATATATATTACACCCTCTCTGTTATATATCAAATACTACACCAAATATATATTATATAATTTACATAAAATATCAAAAGAACACCAAATACATATTATATACTGTACATAAAATATCAAAAAGGACAGTAAATATATTTCATATATTGTACATATAATATTATCCAAAAGTACACCAAATACATTTTATGTACTGTAAATAAAATATCAAAATTACAGTAAATATATATTACATACTGCACATAAAATATCAAAAAGTACACCAAATATGGGTTATATATACTGGAAAGAAACTATCAAAAACTACAGTAATTATATTTAATATACTGTACAAAAATTATCAAAAATTACACCAAATGTATCTTATATACTGTAAATAAAATATCAAAAAGTACAGTAAATATATATTACACACTCTCTGTAAAATATCAAAAACTACACCAAATATATATTATATAATTTATATAAAATATCATAAGTACACCAAATACATATTATATACTGTACATAAAATATCAAAAACTACAGTAAATATATTTCATATATTGTAGATATAATATTTTCCAAAAGTACACCAAATTCATTTTATGTACTGTAAATAAAATATCAAAATTACAGTAAATATATATTACACACTGTACATAAAATATCAAAAAGTACACCAAATATGGGTTATATATACTGTAAAGAAACTATCAAAATCTACAGTAATTATATTTAATATACTGTACATAAAATATCAAAAATTAAACCAAATATATATTATATACTGTAAATAAAATATCAAAAAGTACAGTAAATATAGAGTACACACACTCTGTAATATATCAAAAACTACACCAAATATATATTATATAATTTATATAAAATATCAAAAGTACTCCAAATGCATATTATATACTGTACATAAAATATCAAAAAGTACAGTAGATATATTTCATATATTGTACATATAATATTATCCAAAAGTACACCAAATACATTTTATGTACTGTAAATAAATTATCAAAATTACAGTATATATATATTACATACTGTACATAAAATATTAAAAAGTACACCAAATATGGATTATATATACTGTAAATAAACTGTCAAAAACCACAGTAATTATATTTAATATACTGTACATAAAATGTCAAAAATTACACCAAATGTATATTATATACTGTAAATAAAGTATCAAAAAGTACAGTAAATATATATTACATACTGTACATAAAATATCAAAAAGTACACCAAATATGGGTTATATATACTGTAACTAAACTCTCAGAAACTACAGTAATTATATTTAATATACTGTACATAAAATATCAAAAATTACACCAAATGTATATTATATACTGTAAATAAAATATCAAAAAGTACAGTAAATATATATTACACACTCCCTGTAATATATCAAAAACTACCCCAAATATATATTATATAATTTACATAAAATATCAAAAGTACTCCACATACATATTATATACTGTACATAAAATATCAAAAAGTACAGTAAATATATTTCATATATTGTACATATAATATTATCCAAAAGTACACGAAATACATTTTATGTACTGTAAATAAAATATCAAAATTTCAGTAAAAATATATGACATACTTTACATAAAATATCAAAATTACACCAAATATGGGTTATATATACTGTAACTAAACTCTCAGAAACTACAGTAATTATATTTAATATACTGTACATAAAATGTCAAAAATTACACCAAATGAATATTATATACAGTAAAAAAAATCCAAAAGTTCAGTAAATATATATAACATAGTGTACATAAAATATCAAAAAGTACACCAAAGTTGGGTTATATATACTGTAAGTAAACTATCAAAAACTACAGTAATTATATTTAATATACTGTACATAAAATGTCAAAAATTACACAAAATGTATATTATATACTGTAAATAAAATATCAAAAAGTACAGTAAATATATATTACACACTCTCTGTAATATATCAAAAACTACACCAAATATATATTATATAATTTACATAAAATATCAAAAAGTACAGTAAATATATATAACATACTGTACATAAAATATCAAAAAGTACACCAAATATGGGATATATATACTGTAAAGAAACTATCAAGAACTACAGTAATTTTATTTAATATACTGTACATAAAATACCAAAAATTACAGCAAATGTATATTATATATTGAAAATAAAATATCAAAAAGTACAGTAAATATATATTACACACTCTCTGTAAAATATCAAAAATTACACCAAATAAATAGTATATAATTTACATAAAATATCTAAAGTTCTCAAAATACATATTATATACTGTACATAAAATATCAAAAAGTACAGTAAATATATTTCATATATTGTACATATAATATTATCCAAAAGTACACCAAATACATTTTATGTACTGTAAATAAAATTTCAAAATTACAGTAAATATATATTACATAATGTACATAAAATATCAAAAAGTACACCAAATATGGGTTATATATATTGTAACTAAACTCTCAAAAACTACAGTAATTATATTTAATATACTGTACATAAAATGTCAAAAATTACACCAAATGTATATTATATACTGTAAATAAAATATCAAAAAGTACAGTAAATATATATTACATACTGTATATAAAATATCAAAAAGTACACCAAATATGGGTTATATATACTGTAAATAAACTATCAAAAACTACAGTAATTATATTTAATATAGTGTACATAAAATATCAAAAATTACACCAAATGTATATTATATACTGTAAATAAAATATTAAAAAGTACAGTAAATATATATTACACACTCTCTGTAATGCATCAAAAACTACACCAAATATATATTATATAATTTACATAAAATATCAAAAGTAGTCCAAATACATATTATATACTGTACATAAAATATCAAAAACTACAGTAAATATATTTCATATATTGTACATATAACATTATCCAAAAGTACACCAAATACATTTTATGTACTGTAAATAAAATATCAAAATTACAGTAAATATATATTACATACTGTACATAAAATATCAAAAAGTACACCAAATATGGGTTATATATACTGTAAAGAAACTATCAAAAACTACAGTAATTTTATTTAATATACTGTACGTAAAATACCAAAAATTACAGCAAATGTATATTATATACTGAAAATAAAATATCAAAAAGTACAGTAAATATATATTACACACTCTCTGTAAAATATCAAAAACTACACCAAATATATAGTATATAATTTACAGAAAATATCAAAAGTTCTCCAAATACATATTATATACTGTACATAAAATATCAAAAAGTAGAGTAAATATATTTCATATATTGTACATATAATATTATCCAAAACTACACCAAATACATTTTATGTACTGTAAATAAAATTTCAAAATTACAGTAAATATATATTACATAATGTACATAAAATATCAAAAAGTACACCAAACATGGGTTATATATACTGTAACTAAACTCTCAAAAACTACAGTAATTATATTTAATATACTGTACATAAAATGTCAAAAATTACACCAAATGTATATTATATACTGTAAATAAAATATCAAAAAGTACAGTAAATATATATTACATACTGTATATAAAATATCAAAAAGTACACCAAATATGGGTTATATATACTGTAAATAAACTATCAAAAACTACAGTAATTATATTTAATATAGTGTACATAAAATATCAAAAATTACACCAAATGTATATTATATACTGTAAATAAAATATTAAAAAGTACAGTAAATATATATTACACACTCTCTGTAATGCATCAAAAACTACACCAAATATATATTATATAATTTACATAAAATATCAAAAGTAGTCCAAATACATATTATATACTGTACATAAAATATCAAAAACTACAGTAAATATATTTCATATATTGTACATATAACATTATCCAAAAGTACACCAAATACATTTTATGTACTGTAAATAAAATATCAAAATTACAGTAAATATATATTACATACTGTACATAAAATATCAAAAAGTACACCAAATATGGGTTATATATACTGTAAAGAAACTATCAAAAACTACAGTAATTTTATTTAATATACTGTACGTAAAATACCAAAAATTACAGCAAATGTATATTATATACTGAAAATAAAATATCAAAAAGTACAGTAAATATATATTACACACTCTCTGTAAAATATCAAAAACTACACCAAATATATAGTATATAATTTACAGAAAATATCAAAAGTTCTCCAAATACATATTATATACTGTACATAAAATATCAAAAAGTAGAGTAAATATATTTCATATATTGTACATATAATATTATCCAAAACTACACCAAATACATTTTATGTACTGTAAATAAAATATCAAACTTACAGTAAATATATATTACATACTGTACATAAAATATCAAAAAGTACACCAAACATGGGTTATATATACTGTAACTAAACTCTCAAAAACTACAGTAATTATATTTAATATACTGTACATAAAATGTCAAAAATTACTCCAAATGTATATTATATACTGTAAATAAAATATCAAAAAGTACAGTAAATATATATTACATACTGTACATAAAATATCAAAAAGTACACCAAATATGGGTTATATATACTGTAAAGAAACTATCAAAAACAACAGTAATTGTATTTAATATACTGTACATAAAATATCAAAAATTACACCAAATGTATATTATATACTGTAAATAAAATATCAAAAAGTACAGTAAATATATATTGCACACTCTCTGTAATGCATCAAAAACTACACCAAATATATATTATATAATTTACATAAAATATCAAAAGTACACCAAATACATATTATATACTGTACATAAAATATCAAAAACTACAGTAAATATATTTCATATATTGTACATATAATATTATCCAAAAGTACACCAAATACATTTTATGTACTGTAAATAAAATATCAAAATTACAGTAAATATATATTACATACTATTCATAAAATATCAAAAAGTACACTAAATGTGGGTTATATATACTGTAAATAAACTATCAAAAACTACAGTAATTATATTTAATATACTGTACATAAAATATGAAAAATTACACCAGATGTATATTATATACTGTAAATAAAATATCAAAAAGTACAGTAAATATATATTACACACTGTCTGTAAAATATCAAAAACTACACCAAATATATATTATATAATTTACCTAAAATATCAAAAGTACACCTAATACATATTATATACTGTACATAAAATATCAAAAAGTACAGTAAATATATTTCATATATTGTACATATAATATTATCCAAAAGTACACCAAACACATTTTATGTACTGTAAATAAAATATCAAAATTACAGTAAATATATATAACATACTGTACATAAAATATCAAAAAGTACACCAAATATGGGTTATATATACTGTAAAGAAACTATCAAAAACTACAGTAAGTATATTTAATATACTGTACATAAAATATCAAAAATTACAACAAATATATATTATATACTGTAAATAAAATATCAAAAAGTACAGTAAATATATATTACACACTCTCTGTAAAATATCAAAAACTACACCAAATATATAGTATATAATTTACAGAAAATATCAAATGTTCTCCAAATACATATTATATACTGTACATAAAATATCAAAAATTACAGTAAATATATTTCATATATTGTGCATATAATATTATCCAAAACTACACCAAATACATTTTATGTACTGTAAATAAAATATCAAAATTTCAGTAAATATATATTACATACTGTACATAAAATATCAAAAAGTACACCAAATATGGGTTATATATACTGTAAAGAAACTATCAAAAACTACAGTAATTTTATTTAATATACTGTACGTAAAATACCAAAAATTACAGCAAATGTATATTATATACTGAAAATAAAATATCAAAAAGTACAGTAAATATATATTACACACTCTCTGTAAAATATCAAAAACTACACCAAATATATAGTATATAATTTACAGAAAATATCAAAAGTTCTCCAAATACATATTATATACTGTACATAAAATATCAAAAAGTAGAGTAAATATATTTCATATATTGTACATATAATATTATCCAAAACTACACCAAATACATTTTATGTACTGTAAATAAAATTTCAAAATTACAGTAAATATATATTACATAATGTACATAAAATATCAAAAAGTACACCAAACATGGGTTATATATACTGTAACTAAACTCTCAAAAACTACAGTAATTATATTTAATATACTGTACATAAAATGTCAAAAATTACACCAAATGTATATTATATACTGTAAATAAAATATCAAAAAGTACAGTAAATATATATTACATACTGTATATAAAATATCAAAAAGTACACCAAATATGGGTTATATATACTGTAAATAAACTATCAAAAACTACAGTAATTATATTTAATATAGTGTACATAAAATATCAAAAATTACACCAAATGTATATTATATACTGTAAATAAAATATTAAAAAGTACAGTAAATATATATTACACACTCTCTGTAATGCATCAAAAACTACACCAAATATATATTATATAATTTACATAAAATATCAAAAGTAGTCCAAATACATATTATATACTGTACATAAAATATCAAAAACTACAGTAAATATATTTCATATATTGTACATATAACATTATCCAAAAGTACACCAAATACATTTTATGTACTGTAAATAAAATATCAAAATTACAGTAAATATATATTACATACTGTACATAAAATATCAAAAAGTACACCAAATATGGGTTATATATACTGTAAAGAAACTATCAAAAACTACAGTAATTTTATTTAATATACTGTACGTAAAATACCAAAAATTACAGCAAATGTATATTATATACTGAAAATAAAATATCAAAAAGTACAGTAAATATATATTACACACTCTCTGTAAAATATCAAAAACTACACCAAATATATAGTATATAATTTACAGAAAATATCAAAAGTTCTCCAAATACATATTATATACTGTACATAAAATATCAAAAAGTAGAGTAAATATATTTCATATATTGTACATATAATATTATCCAAAACTACACCAAATACATTTTATGTACTGTAAATAAAATATCAAACTTACAGTAAATATATATTACATACTGTACATAAAATATCAAAAAGTACACCAAACATGGGTTATATATACTGTAACTAAACTCTCAAAAACTACAGTAATTATATTTAATATACTGTACATAAAATGTCAAAAATTACTCCAAATGTATATTATATACTGTAAATAAAATATCAAAAAGTACAGTAAATATATATTACATACTGTACATAAAATATCAAAAAGTACACCAAATATGGGTTATATATACTGTAAAGAAACTATCAAAAACAACAGTAATTGTATTTAATATACTGTACATAAAATATCAAAAATTACACCAAATGTATATTATATACTGTAAATAAAATATCAAAAAGTACAGTAAATATATATTGCACACTCTCTGTAATGCATCAAAAACTACACCAAATATATATTATATAATTTACATAAAATATCAAAAGTACACCAAATACATATTATATACTGTACATAAAATATCAAAAACTACAGTAAATATATTTCATATATTGTACATATAATATTATCCAAAAGTACACCAAATACATTTTATGTACTGTAAATAAAATATCAAAATTACAGTAAATATATATTACATACTATTCATAAAATATCAAAAAGTACACTAAATGTGGGTTATATATACTGTAAATAAACTATCAAAAACTACAGTAATTATATTTAATATACTGTACATAAAATATGAAAAATTACACCAGATGTATATTATATACTGTAAATAAAATATCAAAAAGTACAGTAAATATATATTACACACTGTCTGTAAAATATCAAAAACTACACCAAATATATATTATATAATTTACCTAAAATATCAAAAGTACACCTAATACATATTATATACTGTACATAAAATATCAAAAAGTACAGTAAATATATTTCATATATTGTACATATAATATTATCCAAAAGTACACCAAACACATTTTATGTACTGTAAATAAAATATCAAAATTACAGTAAATATATATAACATACTGTACATAAAATATCAAAAAGTACACCAAATATGGGTTATATATACTGTAAAGAAACTATCAAAAACTACAGTAAGTATATTTAATATACTGTACATAAAATATCAAAAATTACAACAAATATATATTATATACTGTAAATAAAATATCAAAAAGTACAGTAAATATATATTACACACTCTCTGTAAAATATCAAAAACTACACCAAATATATAGTATATAATTTACAGAAAATATCAAATGTTCTCCAAATACATATTATATACTGTACATAAAATATCAAAAATTACAGTAAATATATTTCATATATTGTGCATATAATATTATCCAAAACTACACCAAATACATTTTATGTACTGTAAATAAAATATCAAAATTACAGTAAATATATATTACATACTGTACATAAAATATCAAAAAGTACACCAAATATGGGTTATATATAGTGTAACTAAACTCTCAAAAACTACAGTAATTATATTTAATATACTGTACATAAAATGTCAAAAATTACACCAAATGTATATTATATACTGTAGATAAAATATCAAAAAGTACAGTAAATATATATTACATACTGTATATAAAATATCAAAAATTACACCAAATATGGGTTATATATACTGTAAAGAAACTATGAAAAACTACAGTAATTGTATTTATTATACTGTACATAAAATATCAAAAATTACACCAAATGTATATTATATACTGTAAATAAAATATCAAAAAGTACAGTAAATATATATTACACACTCTCTGTAATGCATCAAAAACTACACCAAATATATATTATATAATTTACATAAAATATCAAAAGTACACCTAATACATATTATATACTGTACATAAAATATCAAAAAGTACAGTAAATATATTTCATATATTGTACATATAATATTATCCAAAAGTACACCAAACACATTTTATGTACTGTAAATAAAATATCAAAATTACAGTAAATATATATTACATACTGTACATAAAATATCAAAAAGTACACCAAATATGGGTTATATATACTGTAAAGAAACTATCAAAAACTACAGTAAGTATATTTAATATACTGTACATAAAATATCAAAAATTACAACAAATATATATTATATACTGTAAATAAAGTATCAAAAAGTACAGTAAATATATATTGCACACTCTCTGTAAAATATCAAAAACTACACCAAATATATAGTGTATAATTTACATAAAAAATCAAAAGTACTCAAAATACATATTATATACTGTACATAAAATATCAAAATGTACAGTAAATATATTTCATATATTGTACATATAATATTATCCAAAAGTATACCAAATACATTTTATGTACTGTAAATAAAATATCAAAATTACAGTAAATATATATTACATACTGTACATAAAAATATCAAAAAGTACACCAAATATGGGTTATATATACTGTAAAGAAACTATCAAAAACTACAGTAATTTTATTTAATATACTGTACATAAAATATCAAAAATTACACCAAATGTATATTATATACTGTAAATAAAATATCAAAATTACAGTAAATATATATTACACACTCTCTGTAATGCATCAAAAACTATACCAAATATATATTATATAATTTACATAAAATATCAAAAGTACACCAAATACATATTATATACTGTACATAAAATATCAAAAACTACAGTAAATATATTTCATATATTGTACATATAATATTATCCAAAAGTACACCAAATACATTTTATGTACAGTAAATAAAATATCAAAATTACAGTAAATATATATTACATACTGTACTTAAAATATCAAAAAGTACACCAAATATGGGTTATATATACTGTAAAGAAACTATCAAAAACTACAGTAATTATATTTAATATACTGTACATAAAATATCAAAAATTACACCAAAAGTATATTATATACTGTAAATAAAATATCAAAAAGTACAGTAAATATATATTACACACTCTCTGTAAAATATCAAAAACTACACCAAATATATATTATATAATTTACATAAAATATCAAAAGTACACCTAATACATATTATATACTGTACATAAAATATCAAAAAGTACAGTAAATATATTTCATATATTGTACATATAATATTATCCAAAAGTACACCAAACACATTTTATGTACTGTAAATAAAATATCAAAATTACAGTAAATATATATTACATACTGTACATAAAATATCAAAAAGTACACCAAATATGGGTTATATATACTGTAACTAAACTCTCAAAAACTACAGTAATTATATTTAATATACTGTACATAAAATGTCAAAAATTACACCAAATGAATATTATATACAGTAAAAAAAATCCAAAAGTACAGTAAATATATGTAACATAGTGTACATAAAATATCAAAAAGTACACCAAAGTTGGGTTATATATACTGTAAGTAAACTATCAAAAACTACAATAATTATATTTAATATACTGTACATAAAATGTCAAAAATTACACCAAATGTATATTATATACTGTAAATAAAATATCAAAAAGTACAGTAAATATATATTACACACTCTCTGTAATATATCAAAAACTACACCAAATATATATTATATAATTTACATAAAATATCAAAAAGTACAGTAAATATATATAACATAGTGTACATAAAATATCAAAAAGTACACCAAAGATGGTTTATATATACTGTAAATAAACTATAAAAAACTACAGTAATTATATTTAATATACTGTATATAAAATGTCAAAAATTACACCAAATGTATATTATATACTGTAAATAAAATATCAAAAAGTACAGTAAATATATATTACACCCTCTCTGTTATATATCAAATACTACACCAAATATATATTATATAATTTACATAAAATATCAAAAGAACACCAAATACATATTATATACTGTACATAAAATATCAAAAAGGACAGTAAATATATTTCATATATTGTACATATAATATTATCCAAAAGTACACCAAATACATTTTATGTACTGTAAATAAAATATCAAAATTACAGTAAATATATATTACATACTGCACATAAAATATCAAAAAGTACACCAAATATGGGTTATATATACTGGAAAGAAACTATCAAAAACTACAGTAATTATATTTAATATACTGTACAAAAATTATCAAAAATTACACCAAATGTATCTTATATACTGTAAATAAAATATCAAAAAGTACAGTAAATATATATTACACACTCTCTGTAAAATATCAAAAACTACACCAAATATATATTATATAATTTATATAAAATATCATAAGTACACCAAATACATATTATATACTGTACATAAAATATCAAAAACTACAGTAAATATATTTCATATATTGTAGATATAATATTTTCCAAAAGTACACCAAATTCATTTTATGTACTGTAAATAAAATATCAAAATTACAGTAAATATATATTACACACTGTACATAAAATATCAAAAAGTACACCAAATATGGGTTATATATACTGTAAAGAAACTATCAAAATCTACAGTAATTATATTTAATATACTGTACATAAAATATCAAAAATTAAACCAAATATATATTATATACTGTAAATAAAATATCAAAAAGTACAGTAAATATATAGTACACACACTCTGTAATATATCAAAAACTACACCAAATATATATTATATAATTTATATAAAATATCAAAAGTACTCCAAATGCATATTATATACTGTACATAAAATATCAAAAAGTACAGTAGATATATTTCATATATTGTACATATAATATTATCCAAAAGTACACCAAATACATTTTATGTACTGTAAATAAATTATCAAAATTACAGTATATATATATTACATACGGTACATAAAATATTAAAAAGTACACCAAATATGGATTATATATACTGTAAATAAACTGTCAAAAACCACAGTAATTATATTTAATATACTGTACATAAAATGTCAAAAATTACACCAAATGTATATTATATACTGTAAATAAAGTATCAAAAAGTACAGTAAATATATATTACATACTGTACATAAAATATCAAAAAGTACACCAAATATGGGTTATATATACTGTAACTAAACTCTCAGAAACTACAGTAATTATATTTAATATACTGTACATAAAATATCAAAAATTACACCAAATGTATATTATATACTGTAAATAAAATATCAAAAAGTACAGTAAATATATATTACACACTCCCTGTAATATATCAAAAACTACCCCAAATATATATTATATAATTTACATAAAATATCAAAAGTACTCCACATACATATTATATACTGTACATAAAATATCAAAAAGTACAGTAAATATATTTCATATATTGTACATATAATATTATCCAAAAGTACACGAAATACATTTTATGTACTGTAAATAAAATATCAAAATTTCAGTAAAAATATATGACATACTTTACATAAAATATCAAAATTACACCAAATATGGGTTATATATACTGTAACTAAACTCTCAGGAACTACAGTAATTATATTTAATATACTGTACATAAAATGTCAAAAATTACACCAAATGAATATTATATACAGTAAAAAAAATCCAAAAGTTCAGTAAATATATATAACATAGTGTACATAAAATATCAAAAAGTACACCAAAGTTGGGTTATATATACTGTAAGTAAACTATCAAAAACTACAGTAATTATATTTAATATACTGTACATAAAATGTCAAAAATTACACAAAATGTATATTATATACTGTAAATAAAATATCAAAAAGTACAGTAAATATATATTACACACTCTCTGTAATATATCAAAAACTACACCAAATATATATTATATAATTTACATAAAATATCAAAAAGTACAGTAAATATATATAACATACTGTACATAAAATATCAAAAAGTACACCAAATATGGGATATATATACTGTAAAGAAACTATCAAGAACTACAGTAATTTTATTTAATATACTGTACATAAAATACCAAAAATTACAGCAAATGTATATTATATATTGAAAATAAAATATCAAAAAGTACAGTAAATATATATTACACACTCTCTGTAAAATATCAAAAATTACACCAAATAAATAGTATATAATTTACATAAAATATCTAAAGTTCTCAAAATACATATTATATACTGTACATAAAATATCAAAAAGTACAGTAAATATATTTCATATATTGTACATATAATATTATCCAAAAGTACACCAAATACATTTTATGTACTGTAAATAAAATTTCAAAATTACAGTAAATATATATTACATAATGTACATAAAATATCAAAAAGTACACCAAATATGGGTTATATATACTGTAAATAAACTATCAAAAACTACAGTAATTATATTTAATATACTGTACATAAAATATGAAAAATTACACCAGATGTATATTATATACTGTAAATAAAATATCAAAAAGTACAGTAAATATATATTACACACTGTCTGTAAAATATCAAAAACTACACCAAATATATATTATATAATTTACCTAAAATATCAAAAGTACACCTAATACATATTATATACTGTACATAAAATATCAAAAAGTACAGTAAATATATTTCATATATTGTACATATAATATTATCCAAAAGTACACCAAACACATTTTATGTACTGTAAATAAAATATCAAAATTACAGTAAATATATATAACATACTGTACATAAAATATCAAAAAGTACACCAAATATGGGTTATATATACTGTAAAGAAACTATCAAAAACTACAGTAAGTATATTTAATATACTGTACATAAAATATCAAAAATTACAACAAATATATATTATATACTGTAAATAAAATATCAAAAAGTACAGTAAATATATATTACACACTCTCTGTAAAATATCAAAAACTACACCAAATATATAGTATATAATTTACAGAAAATATCAAATGTTCTCCAAATACATATTATATACTGTACATAAAATATCAAAAATTACAGTAAATATATTTCATATATTGTGCATATAATATTATCCAAAACTACACCAAATACATTTTATGTACTGTAAATAAAATATCAAAATTACAGTAAATATATATTACATACTGTACATAAAATATCAAAAAGTACACCAAATATGGGTTATATATAGTGTAACTAAACTCTCAAAAACTACAGTAATTATATTTAATATACTGTACATAAAATGTCAAAAATTACACCAAATGTATATTATATACTGTAGATAAAATATCAAAAAGTACAGTAAATATATATTACATACTGTATATAAAATATCAAAAATTACACCAAATATGGGTTATATATACTGTAAAGAAACTATGAAAAACTACAGTAATTGTATTTATTATACTGTACATAAAATATCAAAAATTACACCAAATGTATATTATATACTGTAAATAAAATATCAAAAAGTACAGTAAATATATATTACACACTCTCTGTAATGCATCAAAAACTACACCAAATATATATTATATAATTTACATAAAATATCAAAAGTACACCTAATACATATTATATACTGTACATAAAATATCAAAAAGTACAGTAAATATATTTCATATATTGTACATATAATATTATCCAAAAGTACACCAAACACATTTTATGTACTGTAAATAAAATATCAAAATTACAGTAAATATATATTACATACTGTACATAAAATATCAAAAAGTACACCAAATATGGGTTATATATACTGTAAAGAAACTATCAAAAACTACAGTAAGTATATTTAATATACTGTACATAAAATATCAAAAATTACAACAAATATATATTATATACTGTAAATAAAGTATCAAAAAGTACAGTAAATATATATTGCACACTCTCTGTAAAATATCAAAAACTACACCAAATATATAGTGTATAATTTACATAAAAAATCAAAAGTACTCAAAATACATATTATATACTGTACATAAAATATCAAAATGTACAGTAAATATATTTCATATATTGTACATATAATATTATCCAAAAGTATACCAAATACATTTTATGTACTGTAAATAAAATATCAAAATTACAGTAAATATATATTACATACTGTACATAAAAATATCAAAAAGTACACCAAATATGGGTTATATATACTGTAAAGAAACTATCAAAAACTACAGTAATTTTATTTAATATACTGTACATAAAATATCAAAAATTACACCAAATGTATATTATATACTGTAAATAAAATATCAAAAAGTACAGTAAATATATATTACACCCTCTCTGTTATATATCAAATACTACACCAAATATATATTATATAATTTACATAAAATATCAAAAGAACACCAAATACATATTATATACTGTACATAAAATATCAAAAAGGACAGTAAATATATTTCATATATTGTACATATAATATTATCCAAAAGTACACCAAATACATTTTATGTACTGTAAATAAAATATCAAAATTACAGTAAATATATATTACATACTGCACATAAAATATCAAAAAGTACACCAAATATGGGTTATATATACTGGAAAGAAACTATCAAAAACTACAGTAATTATATTTAATATACTGTACAAAAATTATCAAAAATTACACCAAATGTATCTTATATACTGTAAATAAAATATCAAAAAGTACAGTAAATATATATTACACACTCTCTGTAAAATATCAAAAACTACACCAAATATATATTATATAATTTATATAAAATATCATAAGTACACCAAATACATATTATATACTGTACATAAAATATCAAAAACTACAGTAAATATATTTCATATATTGTAGATATAATATTTTCCAAAAGTACACCAAATTCATTTTATGTACTGTAAATAAAATATCAAAATTACAGTAAATATATATTACACACTGTACATAAAATATCAAAAAGTACACCAAATATGGGTTATATATACTGTAAAGAAACTATCAAAATCTACAGTAATTATATTTAATATACTGTACATAAAATATCAAAAATTAAACCAAATATATATTATATACTGTAAATAAAATATCAAAAAGTACAGTAAATATATAGTACACACACTCTGTAATATATCAAAAACTACACCAAATATATATTATATAATTTATATAAAATATCAAAAGTACTCCAAATGCATATTATATACTGTACATAAAATATCAAAAAGTACAGTAGATATATTTCATATATTGTACATATAATATTATCCAAAAGTACACCAAATACATTTTATGTACTGTAAATAAATTATCAAAATTACAGTATATATATATTACATACTGTACATAAAATATTAAAAAGTACACCAAATATGGATTATATATACTGTAAATAAACTGTCAAAAACCACAGTAATTATATTTAATATACTGTACATAAAATGTCAAAAATTACACCAAATGTATATTATATACTGTAAATAAAGTATCAAAAAGTACAGTAAATATATATTACATACTGTACATAAAATATCAAAAAGTACACCAAATATGGGTTATATATACTGTAACTAAACTCTCAGAAACTACAGTAATTATATTTAATATACTGTACATAAAATATCAAAAATTACACCAAATGTATATTATATACTGTAAATAAAATATCAAAAAGTACAGTAAATATATATTACACACTCCCTGTAATATATCAAAAACTACCCCAAATATATATTATATAATTTACATAAAATATCAAAAGTACTCCACATACATATTATATACTGTACATAAAATATCAAAAAGTACAGTAAATATATTTCATATATTGTACATATAATATTATCCAAAAGTACACGAAATACATTTTATGTACTGTAAATAAAATATCAAAATTTCAGTAAAAATATATGACATACTTTACATAAAATATCAAAATTACACCAAATATGGGTTATATATACTGTAACTAAACTCTCAGGAACTACAGTAATTATATTTAATATACTGTACATAAAATGTCAAAAATTACACCAAATGAATATTATATACAGTAAAAAAAATCCAAAAGTTCAGTAAATATATATAACATAGTGTACATAAAATATCAAAAAGTACACCAAAGTTGGGTTATATATACTGTAAGTAAACTATCAAAAACTACAGTAATTATATTTAATATACTGTACATAAAATGTCAAAAATTACACAAAATGTATATTATATACTGTAAATAAAATATCAAAAAGTACAGTAAATATATATTACACACTCTCTGTAATATATCAAAAACTACACCAAATATATATTATATAATTTACATAAAATATCAAAAAGTACAGTAAATATATATAACATACTGTACATAAAATATCAAAAAGTACACCAAATATGGGATATATATACTGTAAAGAAACTATCAAGAACTACAGTAATTTTATTTAATATACTGTACATAAAATACCAAAAATTACAGCAAATGTATATTATATATTGAAAATAAAATATCAAAAAGTACAGTAAATATATATTACACACTCTCTGTAAAATATCAAAAATTACACCAAATAAATAGTATATAATTTACATAAAATATCTAAAGTTCTCAAAATACATATTATATACTGTACATAAAATATCAAAAAGTACAGTAAATATATTTCATATATTGTACATATAATATTATCCAAAAGTACACCAAATACATTTTATGTACTGTAAATAAAATTTCAAAATTACAGTAAATATATATTACATAATGTACATAAAATATCAAAAAGTACACCAAATATGGGTTATATATATTGTAACTAAACTCTCAAAAACTACAGTAATTATATTTAATATACTGTACATAAAATGTCAAAAATTACACCAAATGTATATTATATACTGTAAATAAAATATCAAAAAGTACAGTAAATATATATTACATACTGTATATAAAATATCAAAAAGTACACCAAATATGGGTTATATATACTGTAAATAAACTATCAAAAACTACAGTAATTATATTTAATATAGTGTACATAAAATATCAAAAATTACACCAAATGTATATTATATACTGTAAATAAAATATTAAAAAGTACAGTAAATATATATTACACACTCTCTGTAATGCATCAAAAACTACACCAAATATATATTATATAATTTACATAAAATATCAAAAGTAGTCCAAATACATATTATATACTGTACATAAAATATCAAAAACTACAGTAAATATATTTCATATATTGTACATATAACATTATCCAAAAGTACACCAAATACATTTTATGTACTGTAAATAAAATATCAAAATTACAGTAAATATATATTACATACTGTACATAAAATATCAAAAAGTACACCAAATATGGGTTATATATACTGTAAAGAAACTATCAAAAACTACAGTAATTTTATTTAATATACTGTACGTAAAATACCAAAAATTACAGCAAATGTATAATATATACTGAAAATAAAATATCAAAAAGTACAGTAAATATATATTACACACTCTCTGTAAAATATCAAAAACTACACCAAATATATAGTATATAATTTACAGAAAATATCAAAAGTTCTCCAAATACATATTATATACTGTACATAAAATATCAAAAAGTAGAGTAAATATATTTCATATATTGTACATATAATATTATCCAAAACTACACCAAATACATTTTATGTACTGTAAATAAAATATCAAACTTACAGTAAATATATATTACATACTGTACATAAAATATCAAAAAGTACACCAAACATGGGTTATATATACTGTAACTAAACTCTCAAAAACTACAGTAATTATATTTAATGTACTGTACATAAAATGTCAAAAATTACTCCAAATGTATATTATATACTGTAAATAAAATATCAAAAAGTACAGTAAATATATATTACATACTGTACATAAAATATCAAAAAGTACACCAAATATGGGTTATATATACTGTAAAGAAACTATCAAAAACAACAGTAATTGTATTTAATATACTGTACATAAAATATCAAAAATTACACCAAATGTATATTATATACTGTAAATAAAATATCAAAAAGTACAGTAAATATATATTGCACACTCTCTGTAATGCATCAAAAACTACACCAAATATATATTATATAATTTACATAAAATATCAAAAGTACACCAAATACATATTATATACTGTACATAAAATATCAAAAAGTACAGTAAATATATTTCATATATTGTACATATAATATTATCCAAAAGTACACCAAACACATTTTATGTACTGTAAATAAAATATCAAAATTACAGTAAATATATATTACATACTGTACATAAAATATCAAAAAGTACACCAAATATGGGTTATATATACTGTAAAGAATCTATCAAAAACTACAGTAAGTATATTTAATATACTGTACATAAAATGTCAAAAAGTACACCAAATGTATATTATATACTGTAAATAAAATATCAAAAAGTACAGTAAATATATATTACACACTCTCTGTAATGCATCAAAAACTAAACCAAGTATATATTATATAATTTACATAAAATATCAAAAGTATACCAAATACATATTATATACTGTACATAAAATATCAAAAACTACAGTAAATATATTTCATATATTGTACATATAATATTATCCAAAAGTACACCAAATACATTTTATGTACTGTAAATAAAATATCAAAATTACAGTAAATATATATTACATACTGTACATAAAATATCAAAAAGTACACCAAATATGGGTTATATATACTGTAAAGAAACTATCAAAAACTACAGTAATTTTATTTAATATACTGTACATAAAATGCCAAAATTTACAGCAAATGTATATTATATACTGAAAATAAAATATCAAAAAGTACAGTAAATATATATTACACACTCTCTGTAAAATATCAAAAACTACACCAAATATATAGTATATAATTTACAGAAAATATCAAATGTTCTCCAAATACATATTATATACTGTACATAAAATATCAAAAATTACAGGAAATATATTTCATATATTGTACATATAATATTATCCAAAACTACACCAAATACA
The DNA here is from genome assembly GCF_028858775.2 of Pan troglodytes. Classification (NCBI taxonomy): domain Eukaryota; kingdom Metazoa; phylum Chordata; class Mammalia; order Primates; family Hominidae; genus Pan; species Pan troglodytes. Next base: position 8,013,194 of record NC_086016.1, read on the forward strand.
TTTTATGTACTGTAAATAAAATATCAAAGTTACAGTAAATATATATTACATACTGTACATAAAATATCAAAAAGTACACCAAATATGGGTTATATATAGTGTAACTAAACTCTCAAAAACTACAGTAATTATATTTAATATACTGTACATAAAATGTCAAAAATTACACCAAATGTATATTATATACTGTAGATAAAATATCAAAAAGTACAGTAAATATATATTACATACTGTATATAAAATATCAAAAATTACACCAAATATGGGTTATATATACTGTAAAGAAACTATGAAAAACTACAGTAATTGTATTTATTATACTGTACATAAAATATCAAAAATTACACCAAATGTATATTATATACTGTAAATAAAATATCAAAAAGTACAGTAAATATATATTACACACTCTCTGTAATGCATCAAAAACTACACCAAATATATATTATATAATTTACATAAAATATCAAAAGTACACCTATTACATATTATATACTGTACATAAAATATCAAAAAGTACAGTAAATATATTTCATATATTGTACATATAATATTATCCAAAAGTACACCAAACACATTTTATGTACTGTAAATAAAATATCAAAATTACAGTAAATATATATTACATACTGTACATAAAATATCAAAAAGTACACCAAATATGGGTTATATATACTGTAAAGAAACTATCAAAAACTACAGTAAGTATATTTAATATACTGTACATAAAATATCAAAAATTACAACAAATATATATTATATACTGTAAATAAAGTATCAAAAAGTACAGTAAATATATATTGCACACTCTCTGTAAAATATCAAAAACTACACCAAATATATAGTGTATAATTTACATAAAAAATCAAAAGTACTCAAAATACATATTATATACTGTACATAAAATATCAAAAAGTACAGTAAATATATTTCATATATTGTACATATAATATTATCCAAAAGTACACCAAACACATTTTATGTACTGTAAATAAAATATCAAAATTACAGTAAATATATATTACATACTGTACATAAAATAACAAAAAGTACACCAAATATGGGTTATATATACTGTAAAGAAACTATCAAAAACTACAGTAAGTATATTTAATATACTGTACATAAAGTGTCAAAAAGTACACCAAATGTATATTATATACTGTAAATAAAATATCAAAAAGTACAGTAAATATATATTACACACTCTCTGTAATGCATCAAAAACTAAACCAAGTATATATTATATAATTTACATAAAATATCAAAAGTATACCAAATACATATTATATACTGTACATAAAATATCAAAAACTACAGTAAATATATTTCATATATTGTACATATAATATTATCCAAAAGTACACCAAATACATTTTATGTACTGTAAATAAAATATCAAAATTACAGTAAATATATATTACATACTGTACATAAAATATCAAAAAGTACACCAAATATGGGTTATATATACTGTAAAGAAACTATCAAAAACTACAGTAATTTTATTTAATATACTGAACATAAAATAACAAAAATTACAGCAAATGTATATTATATACTGAAAATAAAATATCAAAAATTACAGTAAATATATATTAAACACTCTCTGTAAAATATCAAAAACTACACCAAATATATAGTATATAATTTACATAAAATATCAAAAGTTCTCCAAATTCATATTACATACTGTACATAAAATATCAAAAAGTACAGTAAATATATTTCATATATTCTACATATAATATTATCCAAAAGTACACCAAATACATTTTATGTACTGTAAATAAAGTATCAAAAAGTACAGTAAATATATATTACATACTGTTCATAAAATATCAAAAAGTACACCAAATATGGGTTATATATACTGTAACTAAACTCTCAGAAACTACAGTAATTATATTTAATATACTGTACATAAAATATCAAAAATTACACCAAATGTATATTATATACTGTAAATAAAATATCAAAAAGTACAGTAAATATATATTACACACTCCCTGTAATATATCAAAAACTACCCCAAATATATATTATATAATTTACATAAAATATCAAAAGTACTCCACATACATATTATATACTGTACATAAAATATCAAAAAGTACAGTAAATATATTTCATATATTGTACATATAATATTATCCAAAAGTACACGAAATACATTTTATGTACTGTAAATAAAATATCAAAATTTCAGTAAAAATATATGACATACTTTACATAAAATATCAAAATTACACCAAATATGGGTTATATATACTGTAACTAAACTCTCAAAAACTACAGTAATTATACTTAATATACTGTACATAAAATGTCAAAAATTACACCAAATGTATATTATATACTGTAAATAAAATATCAAAAAGTACAGTAAATATATATTACATACTCTCTGTAATCTATCAAAAACTACACCAAATATATATTATATAATTTACATAAAATATCAAAAGTTCTCCAAATACATATTATATACTGTACATAAAATATCAAAAAGTACAGTAAATATATTTCATATATTGTACATATAATATTATCCAAAAGTACACCAAATACATTTTATGTACTGTAAATAAAATATCAAAATTACAGTAAATATATATTACATACTGTACATAAAATATCAAAAAGTACACAATATATGGGTTATATATACCGTAAAGAAACTATCAAAAACTACAGTAATTATATTTAATATACTGTACATAAAATATCAAACATTACACCAAATGTATATTATATACTGTAAATAAAATATCAAAAAGTACAGTAAATATAGATTACACACTCTCTGTTAAATATCAAAAACTGCACCAAATATATAGTATATAATTTACATAAAATATCAAAAGTACTCCAAATACATATTATATACTGTACATAAACTATCAAAAAGTACAGTAAATATATTTCATATATTGTACATATAATATTATCCAAAACTACACCAAAGATAATATATACTGTAAATAAAATATCAAAAAGTACACCAAATATGGGTTATATATACTGTAAATAAACTATCAAAAACTACAGTAATTATATTTAATATACTGTACATAAAATACCAAAAATTACAGCAAATGTATATTATATACTGAAAATAAAATATCAAAAAGTACAGTAAATATATATTACACAATCTCTGTAAAATATCAAAAACTACACCAAACATATAGTTTACAATTTACATAAAATATCAAAAGTACTCCAAATACATATTATATACTGTACATAAAATATCAAAAGGTACAGTAAATATATTTCATATATTGTACATATATTATTATCCAAAAGTACACCAAATACATTTTATGTTCTGTAAATAAAATATCAAAATTACAGTAAATATATATTACATTCTGTACATAAAATATCAAAAAGTACACCAAATATGGGTTATATATACTGTAACTAAACTCTCAAAAACTACAGTAATTATATTTAATATACTGTACATAAAATGTCAAAAATTACACCAAATGTATATTATATACTGTAAATAAAATATCAAAAAGTACAGTAAATATATATTACATACTGTACATAAAATATCAAAAAGTACACCAAATATTGGTTATATATACTGTAAATAAACTATCAAAAACTACAGTAATTATATCTAATATACTGTACATAAAATATCAAAAATTACACCAAATGTATATTATATACTGTGAATAAAATATCAAAAAGTACAGTAAATATATATTACACACTCTCTGTAATATATCAAAAACTACACCAAATATATATTATATAATTTACATAAAATATCAAAAGTACTCCAAATACATATTATATACTGTATATAAAATATCAAAAACTACAGTAAATATATTTCAGATATTGTACATATAATATTATCCAAAAGTACACCAAATACATTTTATGTACTGTAAATAAAATATCAAAATTACAGTAAATATATATTACATACTGTACATAAAATATCAAAAAGTACACCAAATATGGGTTATATATACCGTAAATAAACTATCAAAAACTACAGTAATTATATTTAATATACTGTACATAAAATATCAAAAATTACACCAAATGTATATTATATACTGTAAATAAAATATCAAAAATACAGTAAATATATATTACACACTGTACATAAAATATCAAAAAGTACACCAAATATGGGTTATATATACTGTAAATAAACTATCAAAAACTACAGTAATTATATTTAATATACTGTACATAAAATATCAAAAATTACACCAAATGTATATTATATACTGTAAATAAAATATCAAAAAGTACAGTAAATATATATTACACACTCTCTGTAATATATCAAAAACTACTCCAAATATATAGTATATAATTTACATAAAATATCAAAAGTACTCCAAATACATATTATAAACTCTATGTAAAATATCAAAAAGTACAGTAAATATATTTCATATATTATACATATAATATTATCTAAAGGTACACCAAATACATATTATATACTGTAAATAAAATATCAAAATTACAGTAAATATATATTACATACTGTAGATAGAATATCAAATACTACACCAAATATGGGTTATATATACTGTAAATAAACTATCAACAACTACAGCAATTATATTTAAGATACTGTACATAAAATATCAAAAATTACAGCAAATGTATATTATATAGTGTAAATAAAAAATCAAAAAGTACAGTAAATACATAGTACACAATCTCTGTAATATATCAAAAAGTACACCAAATATATATTATATAATTTACATAAAATATCAAAAGTACATCAAATACATATTATATACTGAACATTAAATGTCAAAAAGTACAGTAAATATATTTCATATATTGTACACATAATATTAACTAAAAGTACACAAAATACATTTTATATACAGTAAATAAAATATCAAAAATTACAGTAAATATATATTGCACACTCTCTGTAAAATATCAAAATCTACACCAAATATATATTATATAATATACATAAAATATCAAAAAGTACAGTAAATATATATTACATACAGTACATAAAATATCAAGAAGTACACCAAATATGGGTTATATATACTGTAACTAAACTATCGAAAACTGCAGTCATTATATTTAATATACTGTATATAAAATATCAAAAATTACACCAAATGTATATTATATACTGTATATAAAATATCAAAAAGTACAGTAAATATATATCACACACTCTCTGTAAAATATCAAAAACTACACCAAATATATAGTATATAATTTACATAAAATATCAAAAGTACTCAAAATACATATTATATACTGTACATAAAATGTCAAAAAGTACAGTAAATATATTTCATATATTGTACATATAATATTATCCAAAAGTACACCAAATACATTTTATGTACTGTAAATAAAATATCAAAATTACAGTAAATATATATTACATACTGTACATAAAATATCAAAAAGTACACCAAATATAGGTTATATGTACTGTAAATAAACTATCAAAAACTACAGTAATTATATTTAATATACTGTACATAAAATACCAAAAATTACAGCAAATGTATATTATATACTGAAAATAAAATATCAAAAATTACCGTAAATATATATTACACAATCTCTGTAAAATATCAAAAACTACACGAAATATATAGTTTATAATTTACATGAAATATCAAAAGTACTCCAAATACATATTATATACTGTACATAAAATATCAAAAAGTACAGTAAATATATATTACACACTCTCTGTAATATATCAAAAACTACACCAAATATATATTATATAACTTACATAAAATATCAAAAGTACTCCAAATACATATTATATACTGTACATAAAATATCAAAAAGTACAGTAAATATATTTCATATATTGTACATATAATATTATCCCAAAGTACACCAAAGATATTATATACAGTAAATAAAATATCAAAAAGTACAGTAAATGTAAATAACCTACTGTACATAAAATATCAAAAAGTACACCAAAGATGGGTTATATATACCGTAAAGAAACTATCAAAAACTACAGTAATTATATTTAATATACTGTACATAAAATATCAAAAATTACACGAAATGTATATTATAGAATATAAAGAAAATATCAAAAAGTACAGTAAATATATATTACACACTCCCTGTAAAATATCAAAATCTACACAAAATATATATTATATAATTTACATAAAGTATCAAAAGTACACCTAATACATATTATATACTGTACATAAAATATCAAAAAGTACAGTAAATATATTTCATATATTGTACATATAATATTATCCAAAAGTACACCAAACACATTTTATGTACTGTAAATAAAATATCAAAATTACAGTAAATATATATTACATACTGTACATAAAATATCAAAAAGTGCACCAAATATTGGTTATATATACTGTAAAGAAACTATCAAAAACTACAGTAATTATATTTAATATACTGTACATAAAATATCAAACATTACACCAAATGTATATTATATACTTTAAATAAAATATCGAAAAGTACAGTAAATATATATTACACACTCTGTAAAATATCAAAAACTACACCAAATATACATTACATAATTTAAATAAAATATCAAAAGTACTCCAAATACATATTATATACTGTACATAAACTATCAAAAAGTACAGTAAATATATTTCATATATTGTACATATAATATTATCCAAAAGTATACCAAACACATTTTATGTGCTGTAAATAAAATATCAAAATTACAGTAAATATATATTACATACTGTACATAAAATATCAAAAAGTACACCAAATATGGGTTATATATACTGTAAATAAACTATCAAAAACTACAGTAATTATATTTAATATACTGTACATAAAATGTCAAAAATTACACCAAATGTATATTATATACGGTAAATAAAATATCAAAAAGTACAGTAAATATATATTACATACTGTACATAAAATATCAAAAAGTACACCAAATATGGGTTATATATACTGTAAATGAACTATGAAAAACTACAGTAATTATATTTACTATTCTGTACATAAAATATCAAAAATTACACCAAAAGTATATTATATACTGTAAATAAAATATCAAAAATTACAGTAAATGTATATTACACACTCTCTGTAATATATCAAAAACTACACCAAATATATATTATATAATTTACGTAAATTGTCAAACGTACTCCAAATACATATTATATACTGTACATAAAATATCAAAAACTACAGTAAATATATTTCATATATTGTACATATAATATTATCCAAAAGTACACCAAATACATTTTATGTACTGTAAATAAAATATGAAAAAGGACAGTAAATATATATTACATACTGTATATAAAATATCAAAATGTATACCAAATATGGGTTATATATATTGTAAATAAACTCTCAAAAACTACAGTAATTATATTTAACATACTGTACATAAAATGTCAAAAATTACACCAAATGTATATTATATACTGTAAATAAAATATCAAAAATTACAGTAAATATATATTACATACTGCACATAAAATATCAAAAAGTACACCAAATATGGGTTATATATACTGTAAATAAACTATCAAAAACTACAGTAATTATATTTAATATACTGTACATAAAATGTCAAAAATTACTCCAAATGTATATTATATACTGTAAATAAAATATGAAAAAGTACAGTAAATATATTTCATATATTGTACATATAATATTATCCAAAAGTACACCAAATACATTTTATGTACTGTAAATAAAATATCAAAATTACAGTAAATATATATAACATACTGTACATAAAATATCAAAAATTACACCAAATATGGGTTATATATACTGTAAAGAAGCTATCAAAAACTACAATAATTTTATTTAATATACTGTACATAAAATACCAAAAATTACAGCAAATATATATTATATACTGAAAATAAAATATCAAAAAGTACAGTAAATATATATTACACACTCTCTGTAAAATATCAAAAACTACACCAAATATATAGTGTATAATTTCCATAAAATATCAAAAGTTCTCAAAATACATATTATATACTGTACATAAAATATCAAAAAGTACAGTAAATATATTTCAAATATTGTACATATAATATTATCCAAAAGTACACCAAATACATTTTATGTACTGTAAATAAAATATCAAAATTACAGTAAATATATATTACATACTGTACATAAAATATCAAAAAGTACACCAAATATGGGTTATATATACTGTAAATAAACTATCAAAAACTACTGTAATTATATTTAATATACTGTACATAAAATATCAAAAATTACACCAAATGTATATTATATACTCTAAATAAAATATCAAAAAGTACAGTAAATATATATTACACACTCTCTGTAATATATCAAAAACTACACCAAATATATATTATATAATTTACATAAAATATCAAAAGTACTCCAAATACATATTATATACTGTACATAAAATATCAAAAACTACAGTAAATATATTTCAGATATTGTACATATAATATTATCCAAAAGTACACCAAATACATTTTATGTACTGTAAAAAAAAATCAAAATTACAGTAAATATATATTACATACTGTACATAAAATATCAAAAAGTACACCAAATATGGGTTATATATACTGTAAAGAAACTATCAAAAACTACAGTAATTATATTTCATATACTGTACATAAAATATCAAAAATTACACCAAATGTATATTATACACTGTAAATAAAATATCAAAAAGTACAGTAAATATATATTACACACTGTACATAAAATATCAAAATGTACACCAAATATGGTTTATATATACTGTAAATAAACTATCAAAAACTACAGTAATTATATTTAATATACTGTACATAAAATATCAAAAATTACACCAAATGTATATTATATACTGTAAATAAAATATCAAAAAGTACAGTAAATATATATTACACACTCTCTGTAATATATCAAAAACTACACCAAATATATAGTATATAATTTACATAAAATATCAAAAGTACTCCAAATACATATTATATAGTGTACATAAAATATCAAAAAGTACAGTAAATATATTTCATATATTGTACATATAATATTATCCAAAAGTACACCAAATACATTTTATGTACTGTAAATAAAACATCAAAATTACAGTAAATATATATTACATACTGTACATAAAATATCAAAAAGTACACCAAATATGGGTTATATATACTGTAACTAAACTCTCAAAAACTACAGTAATTATATTTAATATACTGTACATAAAATGTCAAAAATTACACCAAATGTATATTATATACTGTAAATAAAATATGAAAAAGTACAGTAAATATATATTACATTCTGTACATAAAATATCAAAAAGTACACCAAATATGGGTTATACATACTGTAAATAAACTATCAAAAACTACAGTAATTATATTTAATATACTGTACATAAAATATCAAAAGTTACACCAAATGTATATTATATACTGTAAATAAAATATCAAAAAGTACAGTAAATATATATTACACACTCTCTGTAAAATAACAAAAACTACACCAAATATATATTATATAATTTACATAAAACACCAAAATACAGTAAATATATGTAACATACTGTACATAAAATATCAAAAAGTACACCAAATATGGGTTATATATACGGTGAATAAACTATCAAAAACTACAGTAATTATATTTAATATACTGTACATAAAATACCAAAAATTACAGCAAATGTATATTATATACTGAAAATAAAATATCAAAAAGTACAGTAAATATATATTACACAATCTCTGTAAAATATCAAAAACTACACCAAATATATAGTTTATAATTTACATAAAATATCAAAAGTACTCCAAATACATATTATATACTGTACATAAAATATCAAAAAGTACAGTAAATATATTTCATATATTGTACATATATTATTATCCAAAAGTACACCAAATACATTTTATGTACTGTAAATAATATATCAAAATTACAGTAAATATATATTACATTCTGTACATAAAATATCAAAAAGTACACCAAATATGGGTTATATATACTGTAACTAAACTCTCAAAAACTACAGTAATTATATTTAATATACTGTACATAAAATATCAAACATTACACCAAATGTATATTACATACTGTAAATAAAATATCAAAAAGTACAGTAAATATATATTACATACTCTCTGTAATCTATCAAAAACTACACCAAATATATATTATATAATTTACATAAAATATCAAAAGTACTCCAAATACATATTATATACTGTACATAAAATATCAAAAACTACAGTAAATATATTTCATATATTGTACATATAATATTATCCAAAAGTACACCAAATACATTTTATGTACTGTAAATAAAATATCAAAATTACAGTAAATATATATTACATACTGTACATAAAATATCAAAATTACAGTAAATATATATTACATACTGTACATAAAATATCAAAAAGTACACCAAATATGGGTTATATATACTGTAAAGAAACTATCAAAAACTACAGTAATGATTTTTAATATACTGTACTTAAATATCAAAAATTACTCCAAATGTATATTATAAACTGTAAATAAAATATCAAAAAGTACAGTAAATATATATTACACACTCTCTGTAATATATCAAAAACTACACCAAATATATATAATATAATTTACATAAAATATCAAAAGTACTCCAAATACATATTATATACTGTACATAAAATATCAAAAAGTACAGTAAATATATTTCATATATTGTACATATAATATTATCCAAAAGTACACCAAATACATTTTATGTACTGTAAATAAAATATCAAAATTACAGTAAATATATATTACATACTGTACATAAAATATCAAAAAGTACACCAAATATGGGTTATATATACTGTAAATAAACTATCAAAAACTACAGTAATTATATTTAATATACTGTACATAAAATATCAAAAATTACACCAAATGTATATTATATACTGTAAATAAAATATCAAAAAGTACAGTAAATATATATTACACACTCTCTGTAAAATAACAAAAACTACACCAAATATATATTATATAATTTACATAAAACACCAAAATACAGTAAATATATGTAACATACTGTACATAAAATATCAAAAAGTACACCAAATATGGATTATATATACTGTAAATAAACTATCAAAAACTACAGTAATTATATTTAATATATTGTACATAAAATACCAAAAATTACAGCAAATGTATATTATATATTGTAAATAAAATATCAAAAAGTACAGTAAATATATATTACACACTCTCTGTAAAATATCAAAAATTACACCAAATATATAGTATATAATTTACATAAAATATCAAAAGTACTCCAAATACATATTATATACTGTACATAAAATATCAAAAAGTACAGTAAATATATTTCATATATTGTACATATAATATTATCCAAAAGTACACCTAATACATTTCATGTACTGTAAATAAAATATCAAAATTACAGTAAATATATATTACATACTGTACATAAAATATCAAAAAGTACACCAAATATGGGTTATATATACTGTAAAGAAACTATCAAAAACTACAGTAATTATATTTAATATACTGTACATAAAATATCAAAAATTACACGAAATGTATATTATATACTGTAAATAAAATATCAAAAATACAGTAAATATATATTACACACTCTCTGTAAAATATCAAAAATTACACAAAATATAGAGTATATAATTTACATAAAATATCAAAAGTACTCCAAATACATATTATATACTGTACATAAAATATCAAAAAGTACAGTAAATATATTTCATATATTGTACATATAATATTATTCAAAAGTACACCTAATACATTTTATGTACTGTAAATAAAATATCAAAATTACAGTAAATATATATTACTTACTGTACATAAAATATCAAAAAGTACACCAAATATGGGTTATATATACTGTAACTAAACTCTCAAAAACTACAGTAATTATATTTATTATACTGTACATAAAATGTCAAAAATTACAACAAATGTAAATTATATACTGTAATTAAAATATCAAATAGTACAGTAAATATATATTACACACTCTCTGTAATATATCAAAAACTACACCAAGTATATAGTATATAATTTACATAAAATATCAAAAGTACTCCAAATACATGTTATATACTGTTCATAAAATATCAAAAAGTACAGTAAATATATTTCATATATTGTACATATAATATTATCCAAAAGTACACCAAATACATTTTATGTACTGTAAATAAAATATCAAAATTACAGTAAATATATATTACATACTGTACATAAAATATGAAAAAGTACACCAAATATGGGTTATATATACTGTAACTAAACTCTCAAAAACTACAGTAATTATATTTAATATACTGTACATAAAATGTCAAAAAATACACCAAATGTATATTATATACTGTAAATAAAATATCAAAAAGTACAGTAAATATATATTACATACTGTACATAAAATATCAAAAAGTACACCAAATATGGGTTATATATACGGTAAATAAACTATCAAAAACTACACTAATTATATTTAATATACTGTACATAAAATATCAAAAATTACACCAAATGTATATTATATACTGTAAATAAAATATCAAAAAGTACAATAAATATATATAACACACTCTCTGTAATATATCAAAAACTACACCAAATATATAGTATATAATTTACATAAAATATCAAAAGTACTCCAAAAACATATTATATACTGTACATAAAATATCAAAAAGTACAGTAAATATATTTCATATATTGTACATATAATATTATCCAAAAGTACACCAAATACATTTTATGTACTGTAAATAAAATATCAATATTACAGTAAATATATATTACATACTGTACATAAAATATCAAAAAGTACACCAAATATGGGTTATATATACTGTAAATAAACTATCAAAAACTACAGTAGTTATATTTAATATACTGTACATAAAATATCAAAAATTACACCAAATGTATATTATAAACTGTAAATAAAATATCAAAAAGTACAGTAAATATATATTACACACTGTACATAAAATATCAAAAAGTACACCAAATATGGGTTATATACACTGTAAATAAACTATCAAAAACTACAGTAATTATATTTAATGTACTGTACATAAAATATCAAAAATTACACCAAATGTATATTATATACTGTAAATAAAATATCAAAAAGTACAGTAAATATATATTACACACTCTCTGTAATATATCAAAAACTACTCCAAATATATAGTATATAATTTACATAAAATATCAAAAGTACTCCAAATACATATTATATACTGTACATAAAATATCAAAAAGTACAGTAAAGATATTTCATATATTGTACATATAATATTATCCAAAAGTACACCAAATACATTTTATGTTCTGTAAATAAATTATCAAAATTACAGTAAATATATATTACATACTGTACATAAAATATCAAAAAGTACACCAAATATGGGTTATATATACTGTAAATAAACTATCAAAAACTACAGTAATGATATTTAATATACTGTACTTAAAATATCAAAAATTACTCCAAATGTATATTATAAACTGTAAATAAAATATCAAAAAGTACAGTAAATATATATTACACACTCTCTGTAATATATCAAAAACTACACCAAATATATATTATATAATTTACATAAAATATCAAAAGAATTCCAAATACATATTATATACTGTACATAAAATATGAAAAAGTACAGTAAATATATTTCATATATTGTACATATAATATTATCCAAAAGTACACCAAATACATTTTATGTACTGTAAATAAAATATCAAAATTACAGTAAATATATATTACATACTGTACATAAAATATCAAAAAGTACACCAAATATGGGTTATATATACTGTAAATAAACTATCAAAAACTACAGTAATTATATTAAATATACTGTACATAAAATATCAAAAATTACACCAAATGTATATTATATACTGTAAATAAAATATCAAAAAGTACAGTAAATATATATTACACACTCTCTGTAAAATAACAAAAACTACACCAAATATATATTATATAATTTACATAAAACACCAAAATACAGTAAATATATGTAACATAATGTACTTAAAATATCAAAAAGTACACCAAATATGGATTATATATACTGTAAATAAACTATCAAAAACTACAGTAATTATATATAATATATTGTACATAAAATACCAAAAATTACAGCAAATGTATATTATATACTGAAAATAAAATATCAAAAAGTACAGTAAATATATAATACACAATCTCTGTAAAATATCAAAAACTACACCAAATATATAGTTTATAATTTACATAAAATATCAAAAGTACTCCAAATACATATTATATACTGTACATAAAATATCAAAAAGTACAGTAAATATATTTCATATATTGTACATATATTATTATCCAAAAGTACACCAAATACATTTTATGTACTGTAAATAATATATCAAAATTACGGTAAATATATATTACATTCTGTACATAAAATATCAAAAAGTACAACAAATATGGGTTATATATACTGTAACTAAACTCTCAAAAACTACAGTAATTATATTTAATATACTGTACATAAAATATCAAACATTACACCAAATGTATATTACATACTGTAAATAAAATATCAAAAAGTACAGTAAATATATATTACATACTCTCTGTAATCTATCAAAAACTACACCAAATTTATATTATATAATTTACATAAGATATCAAAAGTACTCCAAATACATATTATATACTTTACATAAAATATCAAAAACTACAGTAAATATATTTCATATATTGTACATATAATATTATCCAAAAGTATACCAAATACATTTTATGTACTGTAAATAAAATATCAAAATTTCAGTAAATATATATTACATATTGTACATAAAATATCAAAAAGTACACCAAATATGGGTTATATATACTGTAAAGAAACTATCAAAAACTACAGTAATTATATTTAATATACTGTACATAAAATATCAAAAATTACACCAAATGTATATTATATACTGTAAATAAAATATCAAAAACTACAGTAAATATATATTACACACTCTCTGTAAAATATCAAAAATTACACCAAATATATAGTATATAATTTACATGAAATATCAAAAGTACTCCAAATACATATTATATACTGTACATAAAATATCAAAAAGTACAGTAAATATATTTCATATATTGTACATATAATATTATCCAAAAGTACACCTAATACATTTTATGTACTTTAAATAAAATATCAAAATTACAGTAAATATATATTCCATACTGTACATAAAATATGAAAAAGTACACCAAATGTGGGTTATATATACTGTAACTAAACTCTCAAAAACTACAGTAATTATATTTAATATACTGTACATAAAATGTCAAAAATTACACCAAATGTATATTATATACTGTAAATAAAATATCAAAAAGTCCAGTAAATATATATTACATACTGTACATAAAATATCAAAAAGTACAACAAATATGGGTTATATATACTGTAAATAAACTATCAAAAACTACAGTAATTATATTTAATATAATGTACATAAAATATCAAAAATTACACCAAATGTATATTATATACTGTAAATAAAATATCAAAAAGTACAGTAAATATATATTACACAATCTCTGTAAAATATCAAAAACTACACCATATATATAGTTTACAATTTACAAAAAATATCAAAAGTACTCCAAATACATATTATATACTGTACATAAAATATCAAAAGTACAGTAAATATATTTCATATATTGTACATATATTATTATCCAAAAGTACACCAAATACATTTTATGTACTGTAAATAAAATATCAAAATTACAGTAAATATATATTACATACTGTACATAAAATATCAAAAAGTACACCAAATATGGGTTATATATACTGTAAAGAAACTATCAAAAACTACAGTAATTATATTTAATATACTGTACATAAAATATCAAATTTACACGAAATGTATATTATATACTGTAAATAAAATATCAAAAATACAGTAAATATATATTGCACACTCTCTGTAAAATATCAAAAATTACACCAAATATATAGTATATAATTTACATAAAATATCAAAAGTACTCCAAATACATATTATATACTGTACATAAAATATCAAAAAGTACAGTAAATATATTTCATATATTGTACATATAATATTATTCAAAAGTACACCTAATACATTTTATGTACTGTAAATAAAATATCAAAATTACAGTAAATATATATTACTTACTGTACATAAAATATCAAAAAGTACACCAAATATGGGTTATATATACTGTAACTAAACTCTCAAAAACTACAGTAATTATATTTAATATACTGTACATAAAATATCAAACATTACACAAAATGTATATTACATACTGTAAATAAAATATCAAAAAGTACAGTAAATATATATTACATACTCTCTGTAATCTATCAAAAACTACACCAAATATATATTATATAATTTACATAAAATATCAAAAGTACTCCAAATACATATTATATACTGTACATAAAATATCAAAAACTACAGTAAATATATTTCATATATTGTACATATAATATTATCCAAATGTACACCAAATACATTTTATGTACTGTAAATAAAATATCAAAATTACAGTAAATATATATTACATACTGTACATAAAATATCAAAAATACACCAAATATGGGTTATATATACTGTAAAGAAACTATCAAAAACTACAGTAATGATATTTAATATACTGTACTTAAAATATCAAAAATTACTCCAAATGTATATTATAAACTGTAAATAAAATATCAAAAAGTACAGTAAATATATATTACACACTCTCTGTAATATATCAAAAACTACACCAAATATATATTATATAATTTACATAAAATATCAAAAGTACTCCAAATACATATTATATACTGTACATAAAATATCAAAAAGTACAGTAAATATATTTCATATATTGTACATATAATATTATCCAAAAGTACACCAAATACATTTTATGTACTGTAAATAAAATATCAAAATTACAGTAAATATATATTACATACTGTACATAAAATATCAAAAAGTACACCAAATATGGGTTATATATACTGTAAATAAACTATCAAAAACTACAGTAATTATATTTAATATACTGTACATAAAATATCAAAAATTACACCAAATGTATATTATATACTGTAAATAAAATATCAAAAAGTACAGTAAATATATATTACACACTCTCTATAAAATAACAAAAACTACACCAAATATATATTATATAATTTACATAAAACACCAAAATACAGTAAATATATGTAACATACTGTACATAAAATATCAAAAAGTACACCAAATATGGATTATATATACTGTAAATAAACTATCAAAAACTACAGTAATTATATTTAATATATTGTACATAAAATACCAAAAATTACAGCAAATGTATATTATATACTGTAAATAAAATATCAAAAAGTACAGTAAATATATATTACACACTCTCTGTAAAATATCAAAAATTACACCAAATATATAGTATATAATTTACATAAAATATCAAAAGTACTCCAAATACATATTATATACTGTACATAAAATATCAAAAAGTACAGTAAATATATTTCATATATTGTACATATAATATTATCCAAAAGTACACCTAATACATTTTATGTACTGTAAATAAAATATCAAAATTACAGTAAATATATATTCCATACTGTACATAAAATATGAAAAAGTACACCAAATGTGGATTATATATACTGTAACTAAACTCTCAAAAACTACAGTAATTATATTTAATATACTGTACATAAAATGTCAAAAATTACACCAAATGTATATTATATACTGTAAATAAAATATCAAAAAGTCCAGTAAATATATATTACATACTGTACATAAAATATCAAAAAGTACACCAAATATGGGTTATATATACTGTAAATAAACTATCAAAAACTACAGTAATTATATTTAATATAATGTACATAAAATATCAAAAATTACACCAAATGTATATTATATACTGTAAATAAAATATCAAAAAGTACAGTAAATATATATTACACAATCTCTGTAAAATATCAAAAACTACACCATATATATAGTTTACAATTTACAAAAAATATCAAAAGTACTCCAAATACATATTTTATACTGTACATAAAATATCAAAAGGTACAGTAAATATATTTCATATATTGTACATATATTATTATCCAAAAGTACACCAAATACATTTTATGTTCTGTAAATAAAATATCAAAATTACAGTAAATATATATTACATTCTGTACATAAAATATCAAAAAGTACACCAAATATGGGTTATATATACTGTAACTAAACTCTCAAAGACTACAGTAATTATATTTAATATACTGTACATAAAATGTCAAAAATTACACCAAATGTATATTATATAGTGTAAATAAAATATCAAAAAGTACAGTAAATATATATTACATACTCTCTGTAATCTATCAAAAACTACACCAAATATATATTATATAATTTACATAAAATATCAAAAGTTCTCCAAATACATATTATATAGTGTACATAAAATATCAAAAAGTACAGTAAATATATTTCATATATTGTACAGATAATATTATCCAGAAGTACACCAAATACATTTTATGTACTGTAAATAAAATATCAAAATTACAGTAAATATATATTACATACTGTACATAAAATATCAAAAAGTACACGAAATATGGGTTATATATACTGTAACTAAACTCTCAAAAACTACAGTAATTATATTTCATATACTGTACATAAAATGTCAAAAATTACACCAAATGTATATTATATACTGTAAATAAAATATCAAAAAGTACAGTAAATATATATTACATACTGTACATAAAATATCAAAAAGTACACCAAATATGGGTTATATATACTCTAAATAAACTATCAAAAACTACAGTAATTATATTTAATATACTGTACATAAAATATCAAAAATTACAACAAATGTATATTATATACTGTAAATAAAATATCAAAAAGTACAGTAAATATATATTACACACTCTTTGTAATATATCAAAAACTACACCAAATATATAGTATATAATTTACATAAAATATCAAAAGTACTCCAAATACATATTATATACTGTACATAAAATATCAAAAAGTACAGTAAATACATTTCATATATTGTACATATAATATTATCCAAAAGTACACCAAATACATTTTATGTACTGTAAATAAAATATCAAAATTACAGTAAATATATATTACATACTGTACATAAAATATCAAAAAGTACACCAAATATGGGTTATATATACTGTAACTAAACTCTCAAAAACTACAGTAATTATATTTAATATACTGTACATAAAATGTCAAAAATTACACCAAATGTATATTATATACTGTAAATAAAATATCAAAAAGTACAGTAAATATATATTACATACTGTACATAAAATATCAAAAAGTACACCAAATATGGGTTATATATACTGTAAATAAACTATCAAAAACTTCAGTAATTATATTTAATATACTGTACATAAAATATCAAAAATTACACAAAATGTATATTATATACTCTAAATAAAATATCAAAAAGTACAGTAAATATATATTACACACTCTCTGTAATATATCAAAAACTACACCAAATATATATTATATAATTTACATAAAATATCAAAAGTACTCCAAATACATATTATATACTGTACATAAAATATCAAAAACTACAGTAAATAGATCTCAGATATTGTACATATAATATTATCCAAAATTACACCAAATACATTTTATGTACTGTAAATAAAATATCAAAATTACAGTAAATATATATTACATACTGTACATAAAATATCAAAAAGTACACCAAATATGGGTTATATATACTGTAAAGAAACTATCAAAAACTACAGTAATTATATTTAATATACTGTACATAAAATATCAAAAATTACACCAAATGTATATTATATACTGTAAAGAAAATATCAAAAATTCAGTAAATATATATTACACACTGTACATAAAATATCAAAAAGTACACCGAATATGGGTTATATATACTGTAAATAAACTATCAAAAACTACAGTAATTATATTTAATAAACTGTACATAAAATATCAAAAATTACACCAAATGTATATTATATACTCTAAATAAAATATCAAAAAGTACAGTAAATATATATTACACACTCTCTGTAATGTATCAAAACTACACCAAATATATATTATATAATTTACATAAAATTTCAAAAGTACTCCAAATACATATTATATACTGTACATTAAATATCAAAAAGTACAGTAAATATATTTCAGATATTGTACATATAATATTATCCAAAAGTACACCAAATACATTTTATGTACTGTAAATAAAATATCAAAATTACACTAAATATATATTACATACTGTACATAAAATATCAAAAAGTACACCAAACATGGGGTATATATACTGTAAAGAAACTCTCAAAAACTACAGTAATTATATTTAATATACTGTACATAAAATATCAAAAATTACACCAAATGTATATTATATAGTGTAAATAAAATATCAAAAAGTACAGTAAATATATATTACACACTGTACATAAAATATCAAAAAGTACACCAAATATGGGTTATATATACTGTAAATAAACTATCAAAAACTACAGTAATTTTATTTAATATACTGTACATAAAATACCAAAAATTACAGCAAATGTATATTATATACTGAAAATAAAATATCAAAAATTAGAGTAAATATATATTACACACTCTGTAAAATATCAAAAACTACACCAAATATATAGTATATAATTTACATAAAATATCAAAAGTTCTCAAAATACATATTATATACTGTACATAAAATATCAAAAAGTACAGTAAATATATTTCATATATTGTACATATAATATTATCCAAAAGTACACCAAATACATTTTATGTACTGTAAATAAAATATCAAAATTACAGTAAATATATATTACATACTGTACATAAAATATCAAAAAGTACACCAAATATGGGTTATATATATTGTAACTAAACTCTCAAAAACTACAGTAATTATATTTAATATACTGTACATATAATGTCAAAAATTACTCCAAATGTATATTATATACTGTAAATAAAATATCAAAAAGTACAGTAAATATATTTCATATATTGTACATATAATATTATCCAAAAGTACACCAAATACATTTTATGTACTGTAAATAAAATATCAAAATTACAGTAAATATATATAACATACTGTACATAAAATATCAAAAAGTCAACCAAATATGGGTTATATATACTGTAAAGAAACTATCAAAAACTACAATAATTTTATTTAATATACTGTACATAAAATACCAAAAATTACAGCAAATGTATATTATATACTGAAAATAAAATATCAAAAAGTACAGTAAATATATATTACACACTCTCTGTAAAATATCAAAAACTACACCAAATATATAGTGTATAATTTACATAAAATATCAAAAATTCTCAAAATACATATTATATACTGTACATAAAATATCAAAAAGTACAGTAAATATATTTCATATATTGTACATATAATATTATCCAAAAGTACACCAAATACATTTTATGTACTGTCAATAAAATATCAAAATTACAGTAAATATATATTACATACTGTACATAAAATATCAAAAAGTACACCAAATATGGGTTATGTATACTGTAAATAAACTATCAAAAACTACAGTAATTATATTTAATATACTGTATATAAAATGTCAAAAATTACACCAAATGTATATTATATACTGTAAATAAAATATCAAAAAGTACAGTAAATATATATTACACACTCTCTGTAATATATCAAAAACTACTCCAAATATATATTATATAATTTACATAAATATGAAAAGTACTCCAAATACATATTATATACTGTACATAAAATATCAAAAAGTACAGTAAATATATTTCATATATTGTATATATAATATTATCCAAAAGTACACCAAAGTTATTATATACGGTAAATAAAATATCAAAACGTACACTAAATATATATAACATAGTGTACATAAAATATCAAAAAGTACACCAAAGATGGGTTATATATACTGTAAATAAACTATCAAAAACTACAGTAATTATATTTAATATACTCTACATAAAATGTCAGAAATTACACCAAATGTATATTATATAGTGTAAATAAAATATCAAAAAATACAGTAAATATATATTACACACACTCTGTAAAATATCAAAAACTACACGAAATATATATTTTATAATTTACATAAAATATCAAAAGTACTCCAAATACATATTATATACTGTACATAAAATATCAAAAAGTACAGTAAATATATTTCATATATTGTACATATAATATTATCCAAAAGTACACCTAATACATTTTATGTACTGTAAATAAAATATCAAAATTACAGTAAATATATATTACATACTGTACATAAAATATCAAAAAGTACACAAAATATGGGTTATATATACCGTAAAGAAACTATCAAAAACTACAGTAATTATATTTAATATACTGTACATAAAATATCAAACATTACACCAAATGTATATTATATACTGTAAATAAAATATCAAAAAGTACAGTAAATATAGATTACACACTCTCTGTTAAATATCAAAAACTGCACCAAATATATAGTATATAATTTACATAAAATATCAAAAGTACTCCAAATACATATTATATACTGTACATAAACTATCAAAAAGTACAGTAAATATATTTCATATATTGTACATATAATATTATCCAAAACTACACCAAAGATAATATATACTGTAAATAAAATATCAAAAAGTACACCAAATATGGGTTATATATACTGTAAATAAACTATCAAAAACTACAGTAATTATATTTAATATACTGTACATAAAATACCAAAAATTACAGCAAATGTATATTATATACTGAAAATAAAATATCAAAAAGTACAGTAAATATATATTACACAATCTCTGTAAAATATCAAAAACTACACCAAACATATAGTTTACAATTTACATAAAATATCAAAAGTACTCCAAATACATATTATATACTGTACATAAAATATCAAAAGGTACAGTAAATATATTTCATATATTGTACATATATTATTATCGAAAAGTACACCAAATACATTTTATGTTCTGTAAATAAAATATCAAAATTACAGTAAATATATATTACATTCTGTACATAAAATATCAAAAAGTACACCAAATATGGGTTATATATACTGTAACTAAACTCTCAAAAACTACAGTAATTATATTTAATATACTGTACATAAAATGTCAAAAATTACACCAAATGTATATTATATACTGTAAATAAAATATCAAAAAGTACAGTAAATATATATTACATACTCTCTGTAATCTATCAAAAACTACACCAAATATATATTATATAATTTACATAAAATATCAAAAGTTCTCCAAATACATATTATATACTGTACATAAAATATCAAAAAGTACAGTAAATATATTTCATATATTGTACATATAATATTATCCAAAAGTACACCAAATACATTTTATGTACTGTAAATAAAATATCAAAATTACAGTAAATATATATTACATACTGTACATAAAATATCAAAAAGTACACCAAATATGGGTTATATATACTGTAAAGAAACTATCAAAAACTACAGTAATTATATTTAATATACTGTACATAAAATATCAAAAATTACACGAAATGTATATTATATACTGTAAATAATATATCAAAAAGTACAGTAAATATATATTACACACTCTCTGTAAAATATCAAAAATTACACCAAATATATAGTATATAATTTACATAAAATATCAAAAGTACTCCAAATACATATTATATACTGTGCATAAAATGTCAAAAAGTACAGTAAATGTATTTCATATATTGTACATATAATATTATCCAAAAGTACACCAAATACATTTTATGTACTGTAAATAAAATATCAAAATTATAGTAAATATATATTACATACTGTACATAAAATATCAAAAAGTACACCAAATATGGGTTATATACACTGTAACTAAACTCTCAAAAACTACAGTAATTATATTTAATATACTGTACATAAAATGTCAAAAATTACACCAAATGTATATTATATACTGTAAATAAAATATCAAAAAGTACAGTAAATATATATTACATACTGTACATAAAATATCAAAAAGTACACCAAATATGGGTTATATATACTGTAAATAAACTATCAAAAACTACAGTAATTATATTTAATATACTGTACATAAAATATCAAAAATTACACCAAATGTATATTATATACTGTAAATAAAATATCAAAATTACAGTAAATATATATTACACACTCTCTGTAATATATCAAAAACTACACCAAATATATAGTATATAATTTACATAAAATATCAAAAGTACTCCAAATACATATTATATACTGTACATAAAATATCAAAAAGTACAGTAAATATATTTCATATATTGTACATATAATATTATCCAAAAGTACACCAAAGTTATTATATACAGTAAATAAAATATCAAAAAGTACAGTAAATATATATAACATAGTGTACATAAAATATCAAAAAGTACACCAAAGATGGGTTATATATACTGTAAATAAACTATCAAAAACTACAGTAATTATATTTAATATACTGTACATAAAATGTCAAAAATTACACCAAATGTATATTATATACTGTAAATAAAATATCAAAAAGTACAGCAAATATATATTACATACTCTCTGTAATCTATCAAAAACTACACCAAATATATATTATATAATTTACATAAAATATCAAAAGTACTCCAAATACATATTATATACTGTACATAAAATATCAAAAACTACAGTAAATATATTTCATATATTGTACATATAATATTATCCAAAAGTACACCAAATACATTTTATGTACTGTAAATAAAATATCAAAATTACAGTAAATATATATTACATATTGTACATAAAATATCAAAAAGTACACCAAATATGGGTTATATATACTGTAAAGAATCTATCAAAAACTACAGTAATTATATTTAATATACTGTACATAAAATATCAAAAATTACACGAAATGTATATTATATACTGTAAATAAAACATCAAAAAGTACAGTAAATATATATTACACACTCTCTGTAAAATATCAAAAATTACACCAAATATATAGTATATAATTTACATAAAATATCAAAAGTACTCCAAATACATATTATATACTGTACATAAAATATCAAAAAGTACAGTAAATATATTTCATATATTGTACATATAATATTATCCAAAAGTACACCTAATACATTTTATGTACTCTAAATAAAATATCAAAATTACAGTAAATATATATTACATACTGTACATAAAATATGAAAAAGTACACCAAATATGGGTTATATATACTGTAAATAAACTATCAAAAACTACAGTAATTATATTTAATATACTGTACATAAAATATCAAAAATTACACCAAATGTATATTATATACTATAAATAAAATATCAAAAAGTACAGTAAATATATATTACACACTCTCTGTAAAATAACAAAAACTACACCAAATATATATTATATAATTTACATAAAACACCAAAATACAGTAAATATATGTAACATACTGTACATAAAATATCAAAAAGTACACCAAATATGGATTATATATACTGTAAATAAACTATCAAAAACTACAGTAATTATATTTAATATATTGTACATAAAATACCAAAAATTACAGCAAATGTATATTATATACTGAAAATAAAATATCAAAAAGTACAGTAAATATATATTACACAATCTCTGTAAAATATCAAAAACTACACCCAATATATAGTTTATAATTTACATAAAATATCAAAAGTACTCCAAATACATATTATATACTGTACATAAAATATCAAAAAGTACAGTAAATATATTTCATATATTGTACATATATTATTATCCAAAAGTACACCAAATACATTTTATGTACTGTAAATAATATATCAAAATTACAGTAAATATATATTACATTCTGTACATAAAATATCAAAAAGTACACCAAATATGGGTTATATATACTGTAACTAAACTCTCAAAAACTACAGTAATTATATTTAATATACTGTACATAAAATATCAAACATTACACCAAATGTATATTACATACTGTAAATAAAATATCAAAAAGTACAGTAAATATATATTACATACTCTCTGTAATCTATCAAAAACTACACCAAATATATATTATATAATTTACATAAAATATCAAAAGTACTCCAAATACATATTATATACTGTACATAAAATATCAAAAACTACAGTAAATATATTTCATATATTGTACATATAATATTATCCAAATGTACACCAAATACATTTTATGTACTGTAAATAAAATATCAAAATTACAGTAAATATATATTACATACTGTACATAAAATATCAAAAATACACCAAATATGGGTTATATATACTGTAAAGAAACTATCAAAAACTACAGTAATGATATTTAATATACTGTACTTAAAATATCAAAAATTACTCCAAATGTATATTATAAACTGTAAATAAAATATCAAAAAGTACAGTAAATATATATTACACACTCTCTGTAATATATCAAAAACTACACCAAATATATATTATATAATTTACATAAAATATCAAAAGTACTCCAAATACATATTATATACTGTACATAAAATATCAAAAAGTACAGTAAATATATTTCATATATTGTACATATAATATTATCCAAAAGTACACCAAATACATTTTATGTACTGTAAATAAAATATCAAAATTACAGTAAATATATATTACATACTGTACATAAAATATCAAAAAGTACACCAAATATGGGTTATATATACTGTAAATAAACTATCAAAAACTACAGTAATTATATTTAATATACTGTACATAAAATATCAAAAATTACACCAAATGTATATTATATACTGTAAATAAAATATCAAAAAGTACAGTAAATATATATTACACACTCTCTGTAAAATAACAAAAACTACACCAAATATATATTATATAATTTACATAAAACACCAAAATACAGTAAATATATGTAACATACTGTACACAAAATATCAAAAAGTACACCAAATATGGATTATATATACTGTAAATAAACTATCAAAAACTACAGTAATTATATTTAATATATTGTACATAAAATACCAAAAATTACAGCAAATGTATATTATATACTGTAAATAAAATATCAAAAAGTACAGTAAATATATATTACACACTCTCTGTAAAATATCAAAAATTACACCAAATATATAGTATATAATTTACATAAAATATCAAAAGTACTCCAAATACATATTATATACTGTACATAAAATATCAAAAAGTAGAGTAAATATATTTCATATATTGTACATATAATATTATCCAAAAGTACACCTAATACATTTTATGTACTGTAAATAAAATATCAAAATTACAGTAAATATATATTCCATACTGTACATAAAATATGAAAAAGTACACCAAATGTGGATTATATATACTGTAACTAAACTCTCAAAAACTACAGTAATTATATTTAATATACTGTACATAAAATGTCAAAAATTACACCAAATGTATATTATATACTGTAAATAAAATATCAAAAAGTCCAGTAAATATATATTACATACTGTACATAAAATATCAAAAAGTACACCAAATATGGGTTATATATACTGTAAATAAACTATCAAAATCTACAGTAATTATATTTAATATAATGTACATAAAATATCAAAAATTACACCAAATGTATATTATATACTGTAAATAAAATATCAAAAAGTACAGTAAATATATATTACACAATCTCTGTAAAATATCAAAAACTACACCATATATATAGTTTACAATTTACAAAAAATATCAAAAGTACTCCAAATACATATTTTATACTGTACATAAAATATCAAAAGTTACAGTAAATATATTTCATATATTGTACATATATTATTATCCAAAAGTACACCAAATACATTTTATGTTCTGTAAATACAATATCAAAATTACAGTAAATATATATTACATTCTGTACATAAAATATCAAAAAGTACACCAAATATGGGTTATATATACTGTAACTAAACTCTCAAAGACTACAGTAATTATATTTAATATACTGTACATAAAATGTCAAAAATTACACCAAATGTATATTATATAGTGTAAATAAAATATCAAAAAGTACAGTAAATATATATTACATACTCTCTGTAATCTATCAAAAACTACACCAAATATATATTATATAATTTACATAAAATATCAAAAGTTCTCCAAATACATATTATATAGTGTACATAAAATATCAAAAAGTACAGTAAATATATTTCATATATTGTACAGATAATATTATCCAGAAGTACACCAAATACATTTTATGTACTGTAAATAAAATATCAAAATTTCAGTAAATATATATTACATACTGTACATAAAATATCAAAAAGTACACCAAATATGGGTTATATATACTGTAACTAAACTCTCAAAAACTACAGTAATTATATTTCATATACTGTACATAAAATGTCAAAAATTACACCAAATGTATATTATATACTGTAAATAAAATATCAAAAAGTACAGTAAATATATATTACATACTGTACATAAAATATCAAAAAGTACACCAAATATGGGTTATATATACTCTAAATAAACTATCAAAAACTACAGTAATTATATTTAATATACTGTACATAAAATATCAAAAATTACAACAAATGTATATTATATACTGTAAATAAAATATCAAAAAGTACAGTAAATATATATTACACACTCTTTGTAATATATCAAAAACTACACCAAATATATAGTATATAATTTACATAAAATATCAAAAGTACTCCAAATACATATTATATACTGTACATAAAATATCAAAAAGTACAGTAAATACATTTCATATATTGTACATATAATATTATCCAAAAGTACACCAAATACATTTTATGTACTGTAAATAAAATATCAAAATTTCAGTAAATATATATTACATACTGTACATAAAATATCAAAAAGTACACCAAATATGGGTTATATATACTGTAAAGAAACTATCAAAAACTACAGTAATTATATTTAATATACTGTACATAAAATATCAAAAATTACACCAAATGTATATTATATACTGTAAAGAAAATATCAAAAATTCAGTAAATATATATTACACACTGTACATAAAATATCAAAAAGTACACCGAATATGGGTTATATATACTGTAAATAAACTATCAAAAACTACAGTAATTATATTTAATTAACTGTACATAAAATATCAAAAATTACACCAAATGTATATTATATACTCTAAATAAAATATCAAAAAGTACAGTAAATATATATTACACACTCTCTGTAATATATCAAAAACTACACCAAATATATATTATATAATTTACATAAAATTTCAAAAGTACTCCAAATACATATTATATACTGTACATTAAATATCAAAAAGTACAGTAAATATATTTCAGATATTGTACATATAATATTATCCAAAAGTACACCAAATACATTTTATGTACTGTAAATAAAATATCAAAATTACACTAAATATATATTACATACTGTACATAAAATATCAAAAAGTACACCAAACATGGGGTATATATACTGTAAAGAAACTCTCAAAAACTACAGTAATTATATTTAATATACTGTACATAAAATATCAAAAATTACACCAAATGTATATTATATAGTGTAAATAAAATATCAAAAAGTACAGTAAATATATATTACACACTGTACATAAAATATCAAAAAGTACACCAAATATGGGTTATATATACTGTAAATAAACTATCAAAAACTACAGTAATTTTATTTAATATACTGTACATAAAATACCAAAAATTACAGCAAATGTATATTATATACTGAAAATAAAATATCAAAAATTAGAGTAAATATATATTACACACTCTGTAAAATATCAAAAACTACACCAAATATATAGTATATAATTTACATAAAATATCAAAAGTTCTCAAAATACATATTATATACTGTACATAAAATATCAAAAAGTACAGTAAATATATTTCATATATTGTACATATAATATTATCCAAAAGTACACCAAATACATTTTATGTACTGTAAATAAAATATCAAAATTACAGTAAATATATATTACATACTGTACATAAAATATCAAAAAGTACACCAAATATGGGTTATATATATTGTAACTAAACTCTCAAAAACTACAGTAATTATATTTAATATACTGTACATATAATGTCAAAAATTACTCCAAATGTATATTATATACTGTAAATAAAATATCAAAAAGTACAGTAAATATATTTCATATATTGTACATATAATATTATCCAAAAGTACACCAAATACATTTTATGTACTGTAAATAAAATATCAAAATTACAGTAAATATATATAACATACTGTACATAAAATATCAAAAAGTCAACCAAATATGGGTTATATATACTGTAAAGAAACTATCAAAAACTACAATAATTTTATTTAATATACTGTACATAAAATACCAAAAATTACAGCAAATGTATATTATATACTGAAAATAAAATATCAAAAAGTACAGTAAATATATATTACACACTCTCTGTAAAATATCAAAAACTACACCAAATATATAGTGTATAATTTACATAAAATATCAAAAATTCTCAAAATACATATTATATACTGTACATAAAATATCAAAAAGTACAGTAAATATATTTCATATATTGTACATATAATATTATCCAAAAGTACACCAAATACATTTTATGTACTGTCAATAAAATATCAAAATTACAGTAAATATATATTACATACTGTACATAAAATATCAAAAAGTACACCAAATATGGGTTATGTATACTGTAAATAAACTATCAAAAACTACAGTAATTATATTTAATATACTGTACATAAAATGTCAAAAATTACACCAAATGTATATTATATACTGTAAATAAAATATCAAAAAGTACAGTAAATATATATTACACACTCTCTGTAATATATCAAAAACTACTCCAAATATATATTATATAATTTACATAAATATCAAAAGTACTCCAAATACATATTATATACTGTACATAAAATATCGAAAAGTACAGTAAATATATTTCATATATTGTACATATAATATTATCCAAAAGTACACCAAATACATTTTATGTACTGTAAATAAATTATCAAAATTACAGTAAATATATATTACATACTGTACATAAAATATCAAAAAGTACACCAAATATGGGTTATATATACTGTAAATAAACTATCAAAAACTACAGTAATGATATTTAATATACTGTACTTAAAATATCAAAAATTACTCCAAATGTATATTATAAACTGTAAATAAAATATCAAAAAGTACAGTAAACATATATTACACACTCTCTGTAATATATCAAAAACTACACCAAATATATATTATATAATTTACATAAAATATCAAAAGTACTCCAAATACATATTATATACTGTACATAAAATATCAAAAAGTACAGTAAATATATTTCATATATTGTATATATAATATTATCCAAAAGTACACCAAAGTTATTATATACGGTAAATAAAATATCAAAACGTACAGTAAATATATATAACATAGTGTACATAAAATATCAAAAAGTACACCAAAGATGGGTTATATATACTGTAAATAAACTATCAAAAACTACAGTAATTATATTTAATATACTCTACATAAAATGTCAGAAATTACACCAAATGTATATTATATAGTGTAAATAAAATATCAAAAAATACAGTAAATATATATTACACACACTCTGTAAAATATCAAAAACTACACGAAATATATATTTTATAATTTACATAAAATATCAAAAGTACTCCAAATACATATTATATACTGTACATAAAATATCAAAAAGTACAGTAAATATATTTCATATATTGTACATATAATATTATCCAAAAGTACACCTAATACATTTTATGTACTGTAAATAAAATATCAAAATTACAGTAAATATATATTACATACTGTACATAAAATATCAAAAAGTACACAAAATATGGGTTATATATACCGTAAAGAAACTATCAAAAACTACAGTAATTATATTTAATATACTGTACATAAAATATCAAACATTACACCAAATGTATATTATATACTGTAAATAAAATATCAAAAAGTACAGTAAATATAGATTACACACTCTCTGTTAAATATCAAAAACTGCACCAAATATATAGTATATAATTTACATAAAATATCAAAAGTACTCCAAATACATATTATATACTGTACATAAACTATCAAAAAGTACAGTAAATATATTTCATATATTGTACATATAATATTATCCAAAACTACACCAAAGATAATATATACTGTAAATAAAATATCAAAAAGTACACCAAATATGGGTTATATATACTGTAAATAAACTATCAAAAACTACAGTAATTATATTTAATATACTGTACATAAAATACCAAAAATTACAGCAAATGTATATTATATACTGAAAATAAAATATCAAAAAGTACAGTAAATATATATTACACAATCTCTGTAAAATATCAAAAACTACACCAAACATATAGTTTACAATTTACATAAAATATCAAAAGTACTCCAAATACATATTATATACTGTACATAAAATATCAAAAGGTACAGTAAATATATTTCATATATTGTACATATATTATTATCCAAAAGTACACCAAATACATTTTATGTTCTGTAAATAAAATATCAAAATTACAGTAAATATATATTACATTCTGTACATAAAATATCAAAAAGTACACCAAATATGGGTTATATATACTGTAACTAAACTCTCAAAAACTACAGTAATTATATTTAATATACTGTACATAAAATGTCAAAAATTACACCAAATGTATATTATATACTGTAAATAAAATATCAAAAAGTACAGTAAATATATATTACATACTCTCTGTAATCTATCAAAAACTACACCAAATATATATTATATAATTTACATAAAATATCAAAAGTTCTCCAAATACATATTATATACTGTACATAAAATATCAAAAAGTACAGTAAATATATTTCATATATTGTACATATAATATTATCCAAAAGTACACCAAATACATTTTATGTACTGTAAATAAAATATCAAAATTACAGTAAATATATATTACATACTGTACATAAAATATCAAAAAGTACACCAAATATGGGTTATATATACTGTAAAGAAACTATCAAAAACTACAGTAATTATATTTAATATACTGTACATAAAATATCAAAAATTACACGAAATGTATATTATATACTGTAAATAATATATCAAAAAGTACAGTAAATATATATTACACACTCTCTGTAAAATATCAAAAATTACACCAAATATATAGTATATAATTTACATAAAATATCAAAAGTACTCCAAATACATATTATATACTGTGCATAAAATGTCAAAAAGTACAGTAAATGTATTTCATATATTGTACATATAATATTATCCAAAAGTACACCAAATACATTTTATGTACTGTAAATAAAATATCAAAATTATAGTAAATATATATTACATACTGTACATAAAATATCAAAAAGTACACCAAATATGGGTTATATATACTGTAACTAAACTCTCAAAAACTACAGTAATTATATTTAATATACTGTACATAAAATGTCAAAAATTACACCAAATGTATATTATATACTGTAAATAAAATATCAAAAAGTACAGTAAATATATATTACATACTGTACATAAAATATCAAAAAGTACACCAAATATGGGTTATATATACTGTAAATAAACTATCAAAAACTACAGTAATTATATTTAATATACTGTACATAAAATATCAAAAATTACACCAAATGTATATTATATACTGTAAATAAAATATCAAAATTACAGTAAATATATATTACACACTCTCTGTAATATATCAAAAACTACACCAAATATATAGTATATAATTTACATAAAATATCAAAAGTACTCCAAATACATATTATATACTGTACATAAAATATCAAAAAGTACAGTAAATATATTTCATATATTGTACATATAATATTATCCAAAAGTACACCAAAGTTATTATATACAGTAAATAAAATATCAAAAAGTACAGTAAATATATATAACATAGTGTACATAAAATATCAAAAAGTAC
The DNA here is from genome assembly GCF_028858775.2 of Pan troglodytes. Taxonomy (NCBI): domain Eukaryota; kingdom Metazoa; phylum Chordata; class Mammalia; order Primates; family Hominidae; genus Pan; species Pan troglodytes. Next base: position 8,047,429 of record NC_086016.1, read on the forward strand.
ACCAAAGATGGGTTATATATACTGTAAATAAACTATCAAAAACTACAGTAATTATATTTAATATACTGTACATAAAATGTCAAAAATTACACCAAATGTATATTATATACTGTAAATAAAATATCAAAAAGTACAGTAAATATATATTACATACTCTCTGTAATCTATCAAAAACTACACCAAATATATATTATATAATTTACATAAAATATCAAAAGTACTCCAAATACATATTATATACTGTACATAAAATATCAAAAACTACAGTAAATATATTTCATATATTGTACATATAATATTATCCAAAAGTACACCAAATACATTTTATGTACTGTAAATAAAATATCAAAATTACAGTAAATATATATTACATATTGTACATAAAATATCAAAAAGTACACCAAATATGGGTTATATATACTGTAAAGAATCTATCAAAAACTACAGTAATTATATTTAATATACTGTACATAAAATATCAAAAATTACACGAAATGTATATTATATACTGTAAATAAAACATCAAAAAGTACAGTAAATATATATTACACACTCTCTGTAAAATATCAAAAATTACACCAAATATATAGTATATAATTTACATAAAATATCAAAAGTACTCCAAATACATATTATATACTGTACATAAAATATCAAAAAGTACAGTAAATATATTTCATATATTGTACATATAATATTATCCAAAAGTACACCTAATACATTTTATGTACTCTAAATAAAATATCAAAATTACAGTAAATATATATTACATACTGTACATAAAATATGAAAAAGTACACCAAATATGGGTTATATATACTGTAAATAAACTATCAAAAACTACAGTAATTATATTTAATATACTGTACATAAAATATCAAAAATTACACCAAATGTATATTATATACTATAAATAAAATATCAAAAAGTACAGTAAATATATATTACACACTCTCTGTAAAATAACAAAAACTACACCAAATATATATTATATAATTTACATAAAACACCAAAATACAGTAAATATATGTAACATACTGTACATAAAATATCAAAAAGTACACCAAATATGGATTATATATACTGTAAATAAACTATCAAAAACTACAGTAATTATATTTAATATATTGTACATAAAATACCAAAAATTACAGCAAATGTATATTATATACTGAAAATAAAATATCAAAAAGTACAGTAAATATATATTACACAATCTCTGTAAAATATCAAAAACTACACCAAATATATAGTTTATAATTTACATAAAATATCAAAAGTACTCCAAATACATATTATATACTGTACATAAAATATCAAAAAGTACAGTAAATATATTTCATATATTGTACATATATTATTATCCAAAAGTACACCAAATACATTTTATGTACTGTAAATAATATATCAAAATTACAGTAAATATATATTACATTCTGTACATAAAATATCAAAAAGTACACCAAATATGGGTTATATATACTGTAACTAAACTCTCAAAAACTACAGTAATTATATTTAATATACTGTACATAAAATATCAAACATTACACCAAATGTATATTACATACTGTAAATAAAATATCAAAAAGTACAGTAAATATATATTACATACTCTCTGTAATCTATCAAAAACTACACCAAATATATATTATATAATTTACATAAAATATCAAAAGTACTCCAAATACATATTATATACTGTACATAAAATATCAAAAACTGCAGTAAATATATTTCATATATTGTACATATAATATTATCCAAATGTACACCAAATACATTTTATGTACTGTAAATAAAATATCAAAATTACAGTAAATATATATTACATACTGTACATAAAATATCAAAAATACACCAAATATGGGTTATATATACTGTAAAGAAACTATCAAAAACTACAGTAATGATATTTAATATACTGTACTTAAAATATCAAAAATTACTCCAAATGTATATTATAAACTGTAAATAAAATATCAAAAAGTACAGTAAATATATATTACACACTCTCTGTAATATATCAAAAACTACACAAAATATATATTATATAATTTACATAAAATATCAAAAGTACTCCAAATACATATTATATACTGTACATAAAATATCAAAAAGTACAGTAAATATATTTCATATATTGTACATATAATATTATCCAAAAGTACACCAAATACATTTTATGTACTGTAAATAAAATATCAAAATTACAGTAAATATATATTACATACTGTACATAAAATATCAAAAAGTACACCAAATATGGGTTATATATACTGTAAATAAACTATCAAAAACTACAGTAATTATATTTAATATACTGTACATAAAATATCAAAAATTACACCAAATGTATATTATATACTGTAAATAAAATATCAAAAAGTACAGTAAATATATATTACACACTCTCTGTAAAATAACAAAAACTACACCAAATATATATTATATAATTTACATAAAACACCAAAATACAGTAAATATATGTAACATACTGTACATAAAATATCAAAAAGTACACCAAATATGGATTATATATACTGTAAATAAACTATCAAAAACTACAGTAATTATATTTAATATATTGTACATAAAATACCAAAAATTACAGCAAATGTATATTATATACTGTAAATAAAATATCAAAAAGTACAGTAAATATATATTACACACTCTCTGTAAAATATCAAAAATTACACCAAATATATAGTATATAATTTACATAAAATATCAAAAGTACTCCAAATACATATTATATACTGTACATAAAATATCAAAAAGTACAGTAAATATATTTCATATATTGTACATATAATATTATCCAAAAGTACACCTAATACATTTTATGTACTGTAAATAAAATATCAAAATTACAGTAAATATATATTCCATACTGTACATAAAATATGAAAAAGTACACCAAATGTGGATTATATATACTGTAACTAAACTCTCAAAAACTACAGTAATTATATTTAATATACTGTACATAAAATGTCAAAAATTACACCAAATGTATATTATATACTGTAAATAAAATATCAAAAAGTCCAGTAAATATATATTACATACTGTACCTAAAATATCAAAAAGTACACCAAATATGGGTTATATATACTGTAAATAAACTATCAAAAACTACAGTAATTATATTTAATATAATGTACATAAAATATCAAAAATTACACCAAATGTATATTATATACTGTAAATAAAATATCAAAAAGTACAGTAAATATATATTACACAATCTCTGTAAAATATCAAAAACTACACCATATATATAGTTTACAATTTACAAAAAATATCAAAAGTACTCCAAATACATATTTTATACTGTACATAAAATATCAAAAGTTACAGTAAATATATTTCATATATTGTACATATAATATTATCCAAAAGTACACCAAATACATTTTATGTTCTGTAAATACAATATCAAAATTACAGTAAATATATATTACATTCTGTACATAAAATATCAAAAAGTACACCAAATATGGGTTATATATACTGTAACTAAACTCTCAAAGACTACAGTAATTATATTTAATATACTGTACATAAAATGTCAAAAATTACACCAAATGTATATTATATAGTGTAAATAAAATATCAAAAAGTACAGTAAATATATATTACATACTCTCTGTAATCTATCAAAAACTACACCAAATATATATTATATAATTTACATAAAATATCAAAAGTTCTCCAAATACATATTATATAGTGTACATAAAATATCAAAAAGCACAGTAAATATATTTCATATATTGTACAGATAATATTATCCAGAAGTACACCAAATACATTTTATGTACTGTAAATAAAATATCAAAATTTCAGTAAATATATATTACATACTGTACATAAAATATCAAAAAGTACACCAAATATGGGTTATATATACTGTAACTGAACTCTCAAAAACTACAGTAATTATATTTCATATACTGTACATAAAATGTCAAAAATTACACCAAATGTATATTATATACTGTAAATAAAATATCAAAAAGTACAGTAAATATATATTACATACTGTACATAAAATATCAAAAAGTACACCAAATATGGGTTATATATACTCTAAATAAACTATCAAAAACTACAGTAATTATATTTAATATACTGTACATAAAATATCAAAAATTACAACAAATGTATATTATATACTGTAAATAAAATATCAAAAAGTACAGTAAATATATATTACACACTCTTTGTAATATATCAAAAACTACACCAAATATATAGTATATAATTTACATAAAATATCAAAAGTACTCCAAATACATATTATATACTGTACATAAAATATCAAAAAGTACAGTAAATACATTTCATATATTGTACATATAATATTATCCAAAAGTACACCAAATACATTTTATGTACTGTAAATAAAATATCAAAATTACAGTAAATATATATTACATACTGTACATAAAATATCAAAAAGTACACCAAATATGGGTTATATATACTGTAACTAAACTCTCAAAAACTACAGTAATTATATTTAATATACTGTACATAAAATGTCAAAAATTACACCAAATGTATATTATATACTGTAAATAAAATATCAAAAAGTACAGTAAATATATATTACATACTGTACATAAAATATCAAAAAGTACACCAAATATGGGTTATATATACTGTAAATAAACTATCAAAAACTTCAGTAAGTATATTTAATATACTGTACATAAAATATCAAAAATTACACCAAATGTATATTATATACTCTAAATAAAATATCAAAAAGTACAGTAAATATATATTACACACTCTCTGTAATATATCAAAAACTACACCAAATATATATTATATAATTTACATAAAATATCAAAAGTACTCCAAATACATATTATATACTGTACATAAAATATCAAAAACTACAGTAAATACATCTCAGATATTGTACATATAATATTATCCAAAAGTACACCAAATACATTTTATGTACTGTAAATAAAATATCAAAATTACAGTAAATATATATTACATACTGTACATAAAATATCAAAAAGTACACCAAATATGGGTTATATATACTGTAAAGAAACTATCAAAAACTACAGTAATTATATTTAATATACTGTACATAAAATATCAAAAATTACACCAAATGTATATTATATACTGTAAAGAAAATATCAAAAATTCAGTAAATATATATTACACACTGTACATAAAATATCAAAAAGTACACCAAATATGGGTTATATATACTGTAAATAAACTATCAAAAACTACAGTAATTATATTTAATAAACTGTACATAAAATATCAAAAATTACACCAAATGTATATTATATACTCTAAATAATATATCAAAAAGTACAGTAAATATATATTACACACTCTCTGTAATATATCAAAAACTACACCAAATATATATTATATAATTTACATAAAATTTCAAAAGTACTCCAAATACATATTATATACTGTACATTAAATATCAAAAAGTACAGTAAATATATTTCAGATATTGTACATATAATATTATCCAAAAGTACACCAAATACATTTTATGTACTGTAAATAAAATATCAAAATTACACTAAATATATATTACATACTGTACATAAAATATCAAAAAGTACACCAAACATGGGGTATATATACTGTAAAGAAACTCTCAAAAACTACAGTAATTATATTTAATATACTGTACATAAAATGTCAAAAATTACACCAAATGTATATTATATACTGTAAATAAAATATCAAAAAGTCCAGTAAATATATATTACATACTGTACATAAAATATCAAAAAGTATACCAAATATGGGTTATATATACTGTAAATAAACTATCAAAAACTACAGTAATTATATTTAATATGCTGTACATAAAATATCAAAAATTACACCAAATGTATATTATATACTGTAAATAAAATATCAAAAAGTACAGTAAATATATATTACACACTCTCTGTAATATATCAAAAACTGCACCAAATATATATTATATAATTTACATAAAATATCAAAAGTACTCCAAATACATATTATATACTGTACATAAAATATCAAAAAGTAAAGTAAATATATTTCATATATTCTACATATAATATTATCCAAAAGTACACCAAAGTTATTATATACAGTAAATAAAATATCAAAAAGTACAGTAAATATATATAACATAGTGTACATAAAATATCAAAAAGTACACCAAAGATGGGTTATATATACTGTAAAGAAACTATCAAAAACTACAGTAATTATATTTAATATACTGTACATAAAATATCAAAAATTACACCAAATGTATATTATATAGTGTAAATAAAATATCAAAAAGTACAGTAAATACATATTACACACTGTAAATAAAATATCAAAAAGTACACCAAATATGGGTTATATATACTGTAAATAAACTATCAAAAACTACAGTAATTTTATTTAATATACTGTACATAAAATACCAAAAATTACAGCAAATGTATATTATATACTGAAAATAAAATATCAAAAATTAGAGTAAATATATATTACACACTCTGTAAAATATCAAAAACTACACCAAATATATAGTATATAATTTACATAAAATATCAAAAGTTCTCAAAATACATATTATATACTGTACATAAAATATCAAAAAGTACAGTAAATATATTTCATATATTGTATATATAATATTATCCAAAAGTACACCAAAGTTATTATATACGGTAAATAAAATATCAAAACGTACAGTAAATATATATAACATAGTGTACATAAAATATCAAAAAGTACACCAAAGATGGGTTATATATACTGTAAATAAACTATCAAAAACTACAGTAATTATATTTAATATACTCTACATAAAATGTCAGAAATTACACCAAATGTATATTATATAGTGTAAATAAAATATCAAAAAATACAGTAAATATATATTACACACACTCTGTAAAATATCAAAAACTACACGAAATATATATTTTATAATTTACATAAAATATCAAAAGTACTCCAAATACATATTATATACTGTACATAAAATATCAAAAAGTACAGTAAATATATTTCATATATTGTACATATAATATTATCCAAAAGTACACCTAATACATTTTATGTACTGTAAATAAAATATCAAAATTACAGTAAATATATATTACATACTGTACATAAAATATCAAAAAGTACACAAAATATGGGTTATATATACCGTAAAGAAACTATCAAAAACTACAGTAATTATATTTAATATACTGTACATAAAATATCAAACATTACACCAAATGTATATTATATACTGTAAATAAAATATCAAAAAGTACAGTAAATATAGATTACACACTCTCTGTTAAATATCAAAAACTGCACCAAATATATAGTATATAATTTACATAAAATATCAAAAGTACTCCAAATACATATTATATACTGTACATAAACTATCAAAAAGTACAGTAAATATATTTCATATATTGTACATATAATATTATCCAAAACTACACCAAAGATAATATATACTGTAAATAAAATATCAAAAAGTACACCAAATATGGGTTATATATACTGTAAATAAACTATCAAAAACTACAGTAATTATATTTAATATACTGTACATAAAATACCAAAAATTACAGCAAATGTATATTATATACTGAAAATAAAATATCAAAAAGTACAGTAAATATATATTACACAATCTCTGTAAAATATCAAAAACTACACCAAACATATAGTTTACAATTTACATAAAATATCAAAAGTACTCCAAATACATATTATATACTGTACATAAAATATCAAAAGGTACAGTAAATATATTTCATATATTGTACATATATTATTATCCAAAAGTACACCAAATACATTTTATGTTCTGTAAATAAAATATCAAAATTACAGTAAATATATATTACATTCTGTACATAAAATATCAAAAAGTACACCAAATATGGGTTATATATACTGTAACTAAACTCTCAAAAACTACAGTAATTATATTTAATATACTGTACATAAAATGTCAAAAATTACACCAAATGTATATTATATACTGTAAATAAAATATCAAAAAGTACAGTAAATATATATTACATACTCTCTGTAATCTATCAAAAACTACACCAAATATATATTATATAATTTACATAAAATATCAAAAGTTCTCCAAATACATATTATATACTGTACATAAAATATCAAAAAGTACAGTAAATATATTTCATATATTGTACATATAATATTATCCAAAAGTACACCAAATACATTTTATGTACTGTAAATAAAATATCAAAATTACAGTAAATATATATTACATACTGTACATAAAATATCAAAAAGTACACAAAATATGGGTTATATATACCGTAAAGAAACTATCAAAAACTACAGTAATTATATTTAATATACTGTACATAAAATATCAAACATTACACCAAATGTATATTATATACTGTAAATAAAATATCAAAAAGTACAGTAAATATAGATTACACACTCTCTGTTAAATATCAAAAACTGCACCAAATATATAGTATATAATTTACATAAAATATCAAAAGTACTCCAAATACATATTATATACTGTACATAAACTATCAAAAAGTACAGTAAATATATTTCATATATTGTACATATAATATTATCCAAAACTACACCAAAGATAATATATACTGTAAATAAAATATCAAAAAGTACACCAAATATGGGTTATATATACTGTAAATAAACTATCAAAAACTACAGTAATTATATTTAATATACTGTACATAAAATACCAAAAATTACAGCAAATGTATATTATATACTGAAAATAAAATATCAAAAAGTACAGTAAATATATATTACACAATCTCTGTAAAATATCAAAAACTACACCAAACATATAGTTTACAATTTACATAAAATATCAAAAGTACTCCAAATACATATTATATACTGTACATAAAATATCAAAAGGTACAGTAAATATATTTCATATATTGTACATATATTATTATCCAAAAGTACACCAAATACATTTTATGTTCTGTAAATAAAATATCAAAATTACAGTAAATATATATTACATTCTGTACATAAAATATCAAAAAGTACACCAAATATGGGTTATATATACTGTAACTAAACTCTCAAAAACTACAGTAATTATATTTAATATACTGTACATAAAATGTCAAAAATTACACCAAATGTATATTATATACTGTAAATAAAATATCAAAAAGTACAGTAAATATATATTACATACTCTCTGTAATCTATCAAAAACTACACCAAATATATATTATATAATTTACATAAAATATCAAAAGTTCTCCAAATACATATTATATACTGTACATAAAATATCAAAAAGTACAGTAACTATATTTCATATATTGTACATATAATATTATCCAAAAGTACACCAAATACATTTTATGTACTGTAAATAAAATATCAAAATTACAGTAAATATATATTACATACTGTACATAAAATATCAAAAAGTACACCAAATATGGGTTATATATACTGTAAAGAAACTATCAAAAACTACAGTAATTATATTTAATATACTGTACATAAAATATCAAAAATTACACGAAATGTATATTATATACTGTAAATAATATATCAAAAAGTACAGTAAATATATATTACACACTCTCTGTAAAATATCAAAAATTACACCAAATATATAGTATATAATTTACATAAAATATCAAAAGTACTCCAAATACATATTATATACTGTGCATAAAATATCAAAAAGTACAGTAAATGTATTTCATATATTGTACATATAATATTATCCAAAAGTACACCAAATACATTTTATGTACTGTAAATAAAATATCAAAATTATAGTAAATATATATTACATACTGTACATAAAATATCAAAAAGTACACCAAATATGGGTTATATATACTGTAACTAAACTCTCAAAAACTACAGTAATTATATTTAATATACTGTACATAAAATGTCAAAAATTACACCAAATGTATATTATATACTGTAAATAAAATATCAAAAAGTACAGTAAATATATATTTCATACTGTACATAAAATATCAAAAAGTACACCAAATATGGGTTATATATACTGTAAATAAACTATCAAAAACTACAGTAATTATATTTAATATACTGTACATAAAATATCAAAAATTACACCAAATGTATATTATATACTGTAAATAAAATATCAAAATTACAGTAAATATATATTACACACTCTCTGTAATATATCAAAAACTACACCAAATATATAGTATATAATTTACATAAAATATCAAAAGTACTCCAAATACATATTATATACTGTACATAAAATATCAAAAAGTACAGTAAATATATTTCATATATTGTACATATAATATTATCCAAAAGTACACCAAAGTTATTATATACAGTAAATAAAATATCAAAAAGTACAGTAAATATATATAACATAGTGTACATAAAATATCAAAAAGTACACCAAAGATGGGTTATATATACTGTAAATAAACTATCAAAAACTACAGTAATTATATTTAATATACTGTACATAAAATGTCAAAAATTACACCAAATGTATATTATATACTGTAAATAAAATATCAAAAAGTACAGTAAATATATATTACATACTCTCTGTAATCTATCAAAAACTACACCAAATATATATTATATAATTTACATAAAATATCAAAAGTACTCCAAATACATATTATATACTGTACATAAAATATCAAAAACTACAGTAAATATATTTCATATATTGTACATATAATATTATCCAAAAGTACACCAGATACATTTTATGTACTGTAAATAAAATATCAAAATTACAGTAAATATATATTACATATTGTACATAAAATATCAAAAAGTACACCAAATATGGGTTATATATACTGTAAAGAATCTATCAAAAACTACAGTAATTATATTTAATATACTGTACATAAAATATCAAAAATTACACGAAATGTATATTATATACTGTAAATAAAACTTCAAAAAGTACAGTAAATATATATTACACACTCTCTGTAAAATATCAAAAATTACACCAAATATATAGTATATAATTTACATAAAATATCAAAAGTACTCCAAATACATATTATATACTGTACATAAAATATCAAAAAGTACAGTAAATATATTTCATATATTGTACATATAATATTATCCAAAAGTACACCTAATACATTTTATGTACTGTAAATAAAATATCAAAATTACAGTAAATATATATTCCATACTGTACATAAAATATGAAAAAGTACACCAAATGTGGGTTATATATACTGTAACTAAACTCTCAAAAACTACAGTAATTATATTTAATATACTGTACATAAAATGTCAAAAATTACACCAAATGTATATTATATACTGTAAATAATATATCAAAAAGTCCAGTAAATATATATTACATACTGTACATAAAATATCAAAAAGTACAACAAATATGGGTTATATATACTGTAAATAAACTATCAAAAACTACAGTAATTATATTTAATATAATGTACATAAAATATCAAAAATTACACCAAATGTATATTATATACTGTAAATAAAATATCAAAAAGTACAGTAAATATATATTACACAATCTCTGTAAAATATCAAAAACTACACCATATATATAGTTTACAATTTACAAAAAATATCAAAAGTACTCCAAATACATATTATATACTGTACATAAAATATCAAAAGGTACAGTAAATATATTTCATATATTGTACATATATTATTATCCAAAAGTACACCAAATACATTTTATGTACTGTAAATAAAATATCAAAATTACAGTAAATATATATTACATACTGTACATAAAATATCAAAAAGTACACCAAATATGGGTTATATATACTGTAAAGAAACTATCAAAAACTACAGTAATTATATTTAATATACTGTACATAAAATATCAAAAATTACACGAAATGTATATTATATACTGTAAATAAAATATCAAAAATACAGTAAATATATATTGCACACTCTCTGTAAAATATCAAAAATTACACCAAATATATAGTATATAATTTACATAAAATATCAAAAGTACTCCAAATACATATTATATACTGTACATAAAATATCAAAAAGTACAGTAAATATATTTCATATATTGTACATATAATATTATTCAAAAGTACACCTAATACATTTTATGTACTGTAAATAAAATATCAAAATTACAGTAAATATATATTACTTACTGTACATTAAATATCAAAAAGTACACCAAATATGGGTTATATATACTGTAACTAAACTCTCAAAAACTACAGTAATTATATTTAATATACTGTACATAAAATGTCAAAAATTACAACAAATGTAAATTATATACTGTAAATAAAATATCAAAAAGTACAGTAAATATATATTACATACTGTACATAAAATATCAAAAAGTACACCAAATATGGGTTATATATACGGTAAATAAACTATGAAAAACTACAGTAATTATATTTAATATACTGTACATAAAATATCAAAAATTACACCAAATGTATATTATATACTGTAAATAAAATATCACAAAGTACAGTAAATATATATTACACAATCTCTGTAAAATATCAAAAACTACACCAAACATATAGTTTACAATTTACATAAAATATCAAAAGTACTCCAAATACATATTATATACTGTACATAAAATATCAAAAGGTACAGTAAATATATTTCATATATTGTACATATATTATTATCCAAAAGTACACCAAATACATTTTATGTTCTGTAAATAAAATATCAAAATTACAGTAAATATATATTACATTCTGTACATAAAATATCAAAAAGTACACCAAATATGGGTTATATATACTGTAACTAAACTCTCAAAAACTACAGTAATTATATTTAATATACTGTACATAAAATGTCAAAAATTACACCAAATGTATATTATATACTGTAAATAAAATATCAAAAAGTACAGTAAATATATATTACATACTCTCTGTAATCTATCAAAAACTACACCAAATATATATTATATAATTTACATAAAATATCAAAAGTTCTCCAAATACATATTATATACTGTACATAAAATATCAAAAAGTACAGTAAATATATTTCATATATTGTACATATAATATTATCCAAAAGTACACCAAATACATTTTATGTACTGTAAATAAAATATCAAAATTACAGTAAATATATATTACATACTGTACATAAAATATCAAAAAGTACACAAAATATGGGTTATATATACCGTAAAGAAACTATCAAAAACTACAGTAATTATATTTAATATACTGTACATAAAATATCAAACATTACACCAAATGTATATTATATACTGTAAATAAAATATCAAAAAGTACAGTAAATATAGATTACACACTCTCTGTTAAATATCAAAAACTGCACCAAATATATAGTATATAATTTACATAAAATATCAAAAGTACTCCAAATACATATTATATACTGTACATAAACTATCAAAAAGTACAGTAAATATATTTCATATATTGTACATATAATATTATCCAAAACTACACCAAAGATAATATATACTGTAAATAAAATATCAAAAAGTACACCAAATATGGGTTATATATACTGTAAATAAACTATCAAAAACTACAGTAATTATATTTAATATACTGTACATAAAATACCAAAAATTACAGCAAATGTATATTATATACTGAAAATAAAATATCAAAAAGTACAGTAAATATATATTACACAATCTCTGTAAAATATCAAAAACTACACCAAACATATAGTTTACAATTTACATAAAATATCAAAAGTACTCCAAATACATATTATATACTGTACATAAAATATCAAAAGGTACAGTAAATATATTTCATATATTGTACATATATTATTATCCAAAAGTACACCAAATACATTTTATGTTCTGTAAATAAAATATCAAAATTACAGTAAATATATATTACATTCTGTACATAAAATATCAAAAAGTACACCAAATATGGGTTATATATACTGTAACTAAACTCTCAAAAACTACAGTAATTATATTTAATATACTGTACATAAAATGTCAAAAATTACACCAAATGTATATTATATACTGTAAATAAAATATCAAAAAGTACAGTAAATATATATTACATACTCTCTGTAATCTATCAAAAACTACACCAAATATATATTATATAATTTACATAAAATATCAAAAGTTCTCCAAATACATATTATATACTGTACATAAAATATCAAAAAGTACAGTAAATATATTTCATATATTGTACATATAATATTATCCAAAAGTACACCAAATACATTTTATGTACTGTAAATAAAATATCAAAATTACAGTAAATATATATTACATACTGTACATAAAATATCAAAAAGTACACCAAATATGGGTTATATATACTGTAAAGAAACTATCAAAAACTACAGTAATTATATTTAATATACTGTACATAAAATATCAAAAATTACACGAAATGTATATTATATACTGTAAATAATATATCAAAAAGTACAGTAAATATATATTACACACTCTCTGTAAAATATCAAAAATTACACCAAATATATAGTATATAATTTACATAAAATATCAAAAGTACTCCAAATACATATTATATACTGTGCATAAAATATCAAAAAGTACAGTAAATGTATTTCATATATTGTACATATAATATTATCCAAAAGTACACCAAATACATTTTATGTACTGTAAATAAAATATCAAAATTATAGTAAATATATATTACATACTGTACATAAAATATCAAAAAGTACACCAAATATGGGTTATATATACTGTAACTAAACTCTCAAAAACTACAGTAATTATATTTAATATACTGTACATAAAATGTCAAAAATTACACCAAATGTATATTATATACTGTAAATAAAATATCAAAAAGTACAGTAAATATATATTACATACTGTACATAAAATATCAAAAAGTACACCAAATATGGGTTATATATACTGTAAATAAACTATCAAAAACTACAGTAATTATATTTAATATACTGTACATAAAATATCAAAAATTACACCAAATGTATATTATATACTGTAAATAAAATATCAAAATTACAGTAAATATATATTACACACTCTCTGTAATATATCAAAAACTACACCAAATATATAGTATATAATTTACATAAAATATCAAAAGTACTCCAAATACATATTATATACTGTACATAAAATATCAAAAAGTACAGTAAATATATTTCATATATTGTACATATAATATTATCCAAAAGTACACCAAAGTTATTATATACAGTAAATAAAATATCAAAAAGTACAGTAAATATATATAACATAGTGTACATAAAATATCAAAAAGTACACCAAAGATGGGTTATATATACTGTAAATAAACTATCAAAAACTACAGTAATTATATTTAATATACTGTACATAAAATGTCAAAAATTACACCAAATGTATATTATATACTGTAAATAAAATATCAAAAAGTACAGTAAATATATATTACATACTCTCTGTAATCTATCAAAAACTACACCAAATATATATTATATAATTTACATAAAATATCAAAAGTACTCCAAATACATATTATATACTGTACATAAAATATCAAAAACTACAGTAAATATATTTCATATATTGTACATATAATATTATCCAAAAGTACACCAGATACATTTTATGTACTGTAAATAAAATATCAAAATTACAGTAAATATATATTACATATTGTACATAAAATATCAAAAAGTACACCAAATATGGGTTATATATACTGTAAAGAATCTATCAAAAACTACAGTAATTATATTTAATATACTGTACATAAAATATCAAAAATTACACGAAATGTATATTATATACTGTAAATAAAACATCAAAAAGTACAGTAAATATATATTACACACTCTCTGTAAAATATCAAAAATTACACCAAATATATAGTATATAATTTACATAAAATATCAAAAGTACTCCAAATACATATTATATACTGTACATAAAATATCAAAAAGTACAGTAAATATATTTCATATATTGTACATATAATATTATCCAAAAGTACACCTAATACATTTTATGTACTGTAAATAAAATATCAAAATTACAGTAAATATATATTCCATACTGTACATAAAATATGAAAAAGTACACCAAATATGGGTTATATATACTGTAACTAAACTCTCAAAAACTACAGTAATTATATTTAATATACTGTACATAAAATGTCAAAAATTACACCAAATGTATATTATATACTGTAAATAATATATCAAAAAGTCCAGTAAATATATATTACATACTGTACATAAAATATCAAAAAGTACAACAAATATGGGTTATATATACTGTAAATAAACTATCAAAAACTACAGTAATTATATTTAATATAATGTACATAAAATATCAAAAATTACACCAAATGTATATTATATACTGTAAATAAAATATCAAAAAGTACAGTAAATATATATTACACAATCTCTGTAAAATATCAAAAACTACACCATATATATAGTTTACAATTTACAAAAAATATCAAAAGTACTCCAAATACATATTATATACTGTACATAAAATATCAAAAGGTACAGTAAATATATTTCATATATTGTACATATATTATTATCCAAAAGTACACCAAATACATTTTATGTACTGTAAATAAAATATCAAAATTACAGTAAATATATATTACATACTGTACATAAAATATCAAAAAGTACACCAAATATGGGTTATATATACTGTAAAGAAACTATCAAAAACTACAGTAATTATATTTAATATACTGTACATAAAATATCAAAAATTACACGAAATGTATATTATATACTGTAAATAAAATATCAAAAATACAGTAAATATATATTGCACACTCTCTGTAAAATATCAAAAATTACACCAAATATATAGTATGTAATTTACATAAAATATCAAAAGTACTCCAAATACATATTATATACTGTACATAAAATATCAAAAAGTACAGTAAATATATTTCATATATTGTACATATAATATTATTCAAAAGTACACCTAATACATTTTATGTACTGTAAATAAAATATCAAAATTACAGTAAATATATATTACATACTGTACATAAAATATCAAAAAGTACACCAAATATGGGTTATATATACGGTAAATAAACTATCAAAAACTACAGTAATTATATTTAATATACTGTACATAAAATATCAAAAATTACACCAAATATATATTATATACTGTAAATAAAATATCACAAAGTACAGTAAATATATATTACACACTCTCTGTAATATATCAAAAACTACACCAAATATATAGTATATAATTTACATAAAATATCAAAAGTACTCCAAATACATATTATATACTGTACATAAAATATCAAAAATTACAGTAAATATATTTCATATATTGTACATATAATATTATCCAAAAGTACACCAAATACATTTTATGTACTGTAAATAAAATATCAAAATTACAGTAAATATATATTACATACTGTACATAAAATATGAAAAAGTACACCAAATATGGGTTATATATACTGTAACTAAACTCTCAAAAACTACAGTAATTATATTTAATATACTGTACATAAAATGTCAAAAATTACACCAAATATATATTATATACTGTAAATAAAATATCAAAAAGTACAGTAAATATATATTACATACTGTACATAAAATATCAAAAAGTACACCAAATATGGGTTATATATACGGTGAATAAACTATCAAAAACTACAGTAATTATATTTAATATACTGTACATAAAATATCAAAAATTACACCAAATGTATATTATATACTGTAAATAAAATATCAAAAAGTACAGTAAATATATATAACACACTCTCTGTAATATATCAAAAACTACACCAAATATATAGTATATAATTTACGTAAAATATCAAAAGTACTCCAAATACATATTATATACTGTACATAAAATATCAAAAAGTACAGTAAATATATTTCATATATTGTACATATAATATTATCCAAAAGTACACCAAATACATTTTATGTACTGTAAATAAAATATCAAAATTACAGTAAATATATATTACATACTGTACATAAAATATCAAAAAGTACACCAAATATGGGTTATATATACTGTAAATAAACTATCAAAAACTACAGTAATTATATTTAATATACTGTACATAAAATATCAAAAATTACACCAAATGTATATTATATACTGTAAATAAAATATCAAAAAGTACAGTAAATATATATTACACACTCTCTGTAAAATAACAAAAACTACACCAAATATATATTATATAATTTACATAAAACACCAAAATACAGTAAATATATGTAACATACTGTACATAAAATATCAAAAATTACACCAAATATGGATTATATATACTGTAAATAAACTATCAAAAACTACAGTAATTATATTTAATATATTGTACATAAAATACCAAAAATTACAGCAAATGTATATTATATACTGAAAATAAAATATCAAAAAGTACAGTAAATATATATTACACAATCTCTGTAAAATATCAAAAACTACACCAAATATATAGTTTATAATTTACATAAAATATCAAAAGTACTCCAAATACATATTATATACTGTACATAAAATATCAAAAAGTACAGTAAATATATTTCATATATTGTACATATATTATTGTCCAAAAGTACACCAAATACATTTTATGTACTGTAAATAATATATCAAAATTACAGTAAATATATATTACATTCTGTACATAAAATATCAAAAAGTACACCAAATGTGGGTTATATATACTGTAACTAAACTCTCAAAAACTACAGTAATTATATTTAATATACTGTACATAAAATATCAAACATTACACCAAATGTATATTACATACTGTAAATAAAATATCAAAAAGTACAGTAAATATATATTACATACTCTCTGTAATCTATCAAAAACTACACCAAATATATATTATATAATTTACATAAAATATCAAAAGTACTCCAAATACATATTATATACTGTACATAAAATATCAAAAACTACAGTAAATATATTTCATATATTGTACATATAATATTATCCAAATGTACACCAAATACATTTTATGTACTGTAAATAAAATATCAAAATTACAGTAAATATATATTACATACTGTACATAAAATATCAAAAATACACCAAATATGGGTTATATATACTGTAAAGAAACTATCAAAAACTACAGTAATGATATTTAATATACTGTACTTAAAATATCAAAAATTACTCCAAATGTATATTATAAACTGTAAATAAAATATCAAAAAGTACAGTAAATATATATTACACACTCTCTGTAATATATCAAAAACTACACCAAATATATATTATATAATTTACATAAAATATCAAAAGTACTCCAAATACATATTATATACTGTACATAAAATATCAAAAAGTACAGTAAATATATTTCATATATTGTACATATAATATTATCCAAAAGTACACCAAATACATTTTATGTACTGTAAATAAAATATCAAAATTACAGTAAATATATATTACATACTGTACATAAAATATCAAAAAGTACACCAAATATGGGTTATATATACTGTAAATAAACTATCAAAAACTACAGTAATTATATTTAATATACTGTACATAAAATATCAAAAATTACACCAAATGTATATTATATACTGTAAATAAAATATCAAAAAGTACAGTAAATATATATTACACATTCTCTGTAAAATAACAAAAACTACACCAAATATATATTATATAATTTACATAAAACACCAAAATACAGTAAATATATGTAACATACTGTACATAAAATATCAAAAAGTACACCAAATATGGATTATATATACTGTAAATAAACTATCAAAAACTAAAGTAATTATATTTAATATATTGTACATAAAATACCAAAAATTACAGCAAATGTATATTATATACTGAAAATAAAATATCAAAAAGTACAGTAAATATATATTACACAATCTCTGTAAAATATCAAAAACTACACCAAATATATAGTTTATAATTTACATAAAATATCAAAAGTACTCCAAATACATATTATATACTGTACATAAAATATCAAAAAGTACAGTAAATATATTTCATATATTGTACATATATTATTGTCCAAAAGTACACCAAATACATTTTATGTACTGTAAATAATATATCAAAATTACAGTAAATATATATTACATTCTGTACATAAAATATCAAAAAGTACACCAAATATGGGTTATATATACTGTAACTAAACTCTCAAAAACTACAGTAATTATATTTAATATACTGTACATAAAATATCAAACATTACACCAAATGTATATTACATACTGTAAATAAAATATCAAAAAGTACAGTAAATATATATTACATACTCTCTGTAATCTATCAAAAACTACACCAAATATATATTATATAATTTACATAAAATATCAAAAGTACTCCAAATACATATTATATACTGTACATAAAATATCAAAAACTACAGTAAATATATTTCATATATTGTACATATAATATTATCCAAATGTACACCAAATACATTTTATGTACTGTAAATAAAATATCAAAATTACAGTAAATATATATTACATACTGTACATAAAATATCAAAAATACACCAAATATGGGTTATATATACTGTAAAGAAACTATCAAAAACTACAGTAATGATATTTAATATACTGTACTTAAAATATCAAAAATTACTCCAAATGTATATTATAAACTGTAAATAAAATATCAAAAAGTACAGTAAATATATATTACACACTCTCTGTAATATATCAAAAACTACACCAAATATATATTATATAATTTACATAAAATATCAAAAGTACTCCAAATACATATTATATACTGTACATAAAATATCAAAAAGTACAGTAAATATATTTCATATATTGTACATATAATATTATCCAAAAGTACACCAAATACATTTTATGTACTGTAAATAAAATATCAAAATTACAGTAAATATATATTACATACTGTACATAAAATATCAAAAAGTACACCAAATATGGGTTATATATACTGTAAATAAACTATCAAAAACTACAGTAATTATATTTAATATACTGTACATAAAATATCAAAAATTACACCAAATGTATATTATATACTGTAAATAAAATATCAAAAAGTACAGTAAATATATATTACACACTCTCTGTAAAATAACAAAAACTACACCAAATATATATTATATAATTTACATAAAACACCAAAATACAGTAAATATATGTAACATACTGTACATACAATATCAAAAAGTACACCAAATATGGATTATATATACTGTAAATAAACTATCAAAAACTACAGTAATTATATTTAATATATTGTACATAAAATACCAAAAATTACAGCAAATGTATATTATATACTGTAAATAAAATATCAAAAAGTACAGTAAATATATATTACACACTCTCTGTAAAATATCAAAAATTACACCAAATATATAGTATATAATTTACATAAAATATCAAAAGTACTCCAAATACATATTATATACTGTACATAAAATATCAAAAAGTACAGTAAATATATTTCATATATTGTACATATAATATCCAAAAGTACACCTAATACATTTTATGTACTGTAAATAAAATATCAAAATTATAGTAAATTTATATTCCATACTGTACATAAAATATGAAAAAGTACACCAAATGTGGATTATATATACTGTAACTAAACTCTCAAAAACTACAGTAATTATATTTAATATACTGTACATAAAATGTCAAAAATTACACCAAATGTATATTATATACTGTAAATAAAATATCAAAAAGTCCAGTAAATATATATTACATACTGTACATAAAATATCAAAAAGTACACCAAATATGGGTTATATATACTGTAAATAAACTATCAAAAACTACAGTAATTATATTTAATATAATGTACATAAAATATCAAAAATTACACCAAATGTATATTATATACTGTAAATAAAATATCAAAAAGTACAGTAAATATATATTACACAATCTCTGTAAAATATCAAAAACTACACCATATATATAGTTTACAATTTACAAAAAATATCAAAAGTACTCCAAATACATATTTTATACTGTACATAAAATATCAAAAGGTACACTAAATATATTTCATATATTGTACATATATTATTATCCAAAAGTACACCAAATACATTTTATGTTCTGTAAATAAAATATCAAAATTACAGTAAATATATATTACATTCTGTACATAAAATATCAAAAAGTACACCAAATATGGGTTATATATACTGTAACTAAACTCTCAAAGACTACAGTAATTATATTTAATATACTGTACATAAAATGTCAAAAATTACACCAAATGTATATTATATAGTGTAAATAAAATATCAAAAAGTACAGTAAATATATATTACATACTCTCTGTAATCTATCAAAAACTACACCAAATATATATTATATAATTTACATAAAATATCAAAAGTTCTCCAAATACATATTATATAGTGTACATAAAATATCAAAAAGTACAGTAAATATATTTCATATATTGTACAGATAATATTATCCAGAAGTACACCAAATACATTTTATGTACTGTAAATAAAATATCAAAATTACAGTAAATATATATTACATACTGTACATAAAATATCAAAAAGTACACCAAATATGGGTTATATATACTGTAACTAAACTCTCAAAAACTACAGTAATTATATTTCATATACTGTACATAAAATGTCAAAAATTACACCAAATGTATATTATATACTGTAAATAAAATATCAAAAAGTACAGTAAATATATATTACATACTGTACATAAAATATCAAAAAGTACACCAAATATGGGTTATATATACTCTAAATAAACTATCAAAAACTACAGTAATTATATTTAATATACTGTACATAAAATATCAAAAATTACAACAAATGTATATTATATACTGTAAATAAAATATCAAAAAGTACAGTAAATATATATTACACACTCTTTGTAATATATCAAAAACTACACCAAATATATAGTATATAATTTACATAAAATATCAAAAGTACTCCAAATACATATTATATACTGTACATAAAATATCAAAAAGTACAGTAAATACATTTCATATATTGTACATATAATATTATCCAAAAGTACACCAAATACATTTTATGTACTGTAAATAAAATATCAAAATTACAGTAAATATATATTACATACTGTATATAAAATATCAAAAAGTACACCAAATATGGGTTATATATACTGTAACTAAACTCTCAAAAACTACAGTAATTATATTTAATATACTGTACATATAATGTCAAAAATTACACCAAATGTATATTATATACTGTAAATAAAATATCAAAAAGTACAGTAAATATATATTACATACTGTACATAAAATATCAAAAAGTACACCAAATATGGGTTATATATACTGTAAATAAACTATCAAAAACTTCAGTAATTATATTTAATATACTGTACATAAAATATCAAAAATTACACCAAATGTATATTATATACTCTAAATAAAATATCAAAAAGTACAGTAAATATATATTACACACTCTCTGTAATATATCAAAAACTACACCAAATATATATTATATAATTTACATAAAATATCAAAAGTACTCCAAATACATATTATATACTGTACATAAAATATCAAAAACTACAGTAAATAGATCTCAGATATTGTACATATAATATTATCCAAAAGTACACCAAATACATTTTATGTACTGTAAATAAAATATCAAAATTACAGTAAATATATATTCCATACTGTACATAAAATATCAAAAAGTACACCAAATATGGGTTATATATACTGTAAAGAAACTATCAAAAACTACAGTAATTATATTTAATATACTGTACATAAAATATCAAAAATTACACCAAATGTATATTATATACTGTAAAGAAAATATCAAAAATTCAGTAAATATATATTACACACTGTACATAAAATATCAAAAAGTACACCAAATATGGGTTATATATACTGTAAATAAACTATCAAAAACTACAGTAATTATATTTAATAAACTGTACATAAAATATCAAAAATTACACCAAATGTATATTATATACTCTAAATAATATATCAAAAAGTACAGTAAATATATATTACACACTCTCTGTAATATATCAAAAACTGCACCAAATATATATTATATAATTTACATAAAATATCAAAAGTACTCCAAATACATATTATATACTGTACATAAAATATCAAAAAGTAAAGTAAATATATTTCATATATTCTACATATAATATTATCCAAAAGTACACCAAAGTTATTATATACAGTAAATAAAATATCAAAAAGTACAGTAAATATATATAACATAGTGTACATAAAATATCAAAAAGTACACCAAAGATGGGTTATATATACTGTAAAGAAACTATCAAAAACTACAGTAATTATATTTAATATACTGTACATAAAATATCAAAAATTACACCAAATGTATATTATATAGTGTAAATAAAATATCAAAAAGTACAGTAAATATATATTACACACTGTAAATAAAATATCAAAAAGTACACCAAATATGGGTTATATATACTGTAAATAAACTATCAAAAACTACAGTAATTTTATTTGATATACTGTACATAAAATACCAAAAATTACAGCAAATGTATATTATATACTGAAAATAAAATATCAAAAATTAGAGTAAATATATATTACACACTCTGTAAAATATCAAAAACTACACCAAATATATAGTATATAATTTACATAAAATATCAAAAGTTCTCAAAATACATATTATATACTGTACATAAAATATCAAAAAGTACAGTAAATATATATCATATATTGTACATATAATATTATCCAAAAGTACACCAAATACATTTTATGTACTGTAAATAAAATATCAAAATTACAGTAAATATATATTACATACTGTACATAAAATATCAAAAAGTACACCAAATATGGGTTATATATATTGTAACTAAACTCTCAAAAACTACAGTAATTATATTTAATATACTGTACATATAATGTCAAAAATTACTCCAAATGTATATTATATACTGTAAATAAAATATCAAAAAGTACAGTAAATATATTTCATATATTGTACATATAATATTATCCAAAAGTACACCAAATACATTTTATGTACTGTAAATAAAATATCAAAATTACAGTAAATATATATAACATACTGTACATAAAATATCAAAAAGTCAACCAAATATGGGTTATATATACTGTAAAGAAACTATCAAAAACTACAATAATTTTATTTAATATACTGTACATAAAATACCAAAAATTACAGCAAATGTATATTATATGCTGAAAATAAAATATCAAAAAGTACAGTAAATATATATTACACACTCTCTGTAAAATATCAAAAACTACACCAAATATATAGTGTATAATTTACATAAAATATCAAAAATTCTCAAAATACATATTATATACTGTACATAAAATATCAAAAAGTACAGTAAATATATTTCATATATTGTACATATAATATTATCCAAAAGTACACCAAATACATTTTATGTACTGTCAATAAAATATCAAAATTACAGTAAATATATATTACATACTGTACAGAAAATATCAAAAAGTACACCAAATATGGGTTATGTATACTGTAAATAAACTATCAAAAACTACAGTAATTATATTTAATATACTGTACATAAAATATCAAAAATTACACCAAATGTATATTATATGCTGAAAATAAAATATCAAAAATTACAGTAAATATATATTACACAATCTCTGTAAAATATCAAAAACTACACCAAATATATAGTTTACAATTTACATAAAATATCAAAAGTACTCCAAATACATATTATATACTGTACATAAAATATCAAAAGGTACAGTAAATATATTTCATATATTGTACATATATTATTATCCAAAAGTACACGAAATACATTTTATGTTCTGTAAATAAAATATCAAAATTACAGTAAATATATATTACATTCTGTACATAAAATATCAAAAAGTACACCAAATATGGTTATATATACTGTAAATAAACTATCAAATACTACAGTAATTATATTTAATATACTGTACATAAAATATCAAAAATTACACCAAATTTATATTATATACTGTAAATAAAATATCAAAAAGTACAGTAAATATATATTACACACTGTACATAAAATATCAAATGGTATACCAAATATGGGTTATATATACTGTAAATAAACTATCAAAAACTACAGTAATTATATTTAATATACTGTACATAAAATGTCAAATATTACACCAAATGTATATTATATACTGTAAATAAAATATCAAAAAGTACAGTAAATATATATTACACACTCTCTGTAATATATCAAAAACTACTCCAAATATATATTATATAATTTACATAAATATCAAAAGTACTCCAAATACATATTATATACTGTACATAAAATATCAAAAAGTACAGTAAATATATTTCATATATTGTACATATAATATTATCCAAAAGTACACCAAATACATTTTATGTACTGTAAATAAATTATCAAAATTACAGTAAATATATATTACATACTGTACATAAAATATCAAAAAGTACACCAAATATGGGTTATATATACTGTAAATAAACTATCAAAAACTACAGTAATGATATTTAATATACTGTACTTAAAATATAAAAAATTACTCCAAATGTATATTATAAACTGTAAATAAAATATCAAAAAGTACAGTAAACATATATTACACACTCTCTGTAATATATCAAAAACTACACCAAATATATATTATATAATTTACATAAAATATCAAAAGTACTCCAAATACATATTATATACTGTACATAAAATATCAAAAAGTACAGTAAATATATTTCATATATTGTATATATAATATTATCCAAAAGTACACCAAAGTTATTATATACGGTAAATAAAATATCAAAACGTACAGTAAATATATATAACATAGTGTACATAAAATATCAAAAAGTACACCAAAGATGGGTTATATATACTGTAAATAAACTATCAAAAACTACAGTAATTATATTTAATATACTCTACATAAAATGTCAGAAATTACACCAAATGTATATTATATAGTGTAAATAAAATATCAAAAAATACAGTAAATATATATTACACACACTCTGTAAAATATCAAAAACTACACGAAATATATATTTTATAATTTACATAAAATATCAAAAGTACTCCAAATACATATTATATACTGTACATAAAATATCAAAAAGTACAGTAAATATATTTCATATATTGTACATATAATATTATCCAAAAGTACACCTAATACATTTTATGTACTGTAAATAAAATATCAAAATTACAGTAAATATATATTACATACTGTACATAAAATATCAAAAAGTACACAAAATATGGGTTATATATACCGTAAAGAAACTATCAAAAACTACAGTAATTATATTTAATATACTGTACATAAAATATCAAACATTACACCAAATGTATATTATATACTGTAAATAAAATATCAAAAAGTACAGTAAATTTAGATTACACACTCTCTGTTAAATATCAAAAACTGCACCAAATATATAGTATATAATTTACATAAAATATCAAAAGTACTCCAAATACATATTATATACTGTACATAAACTATCAAAAAGTACAGTAAATATATTTCATATATTGTACATATAATATTATCCAAAACTACACCAAAGATAATATATACTGTAAATAAAATATCAAAAAGTACACCAAATATGGGTTATATATACTGTAAATAAACTATCAAAAACTACAGTAATTATATTTAATATACTGTACATAAAATACCAAAAATTACAGCAAATGTATATTATATACTGAAAATAAAATATCAAAAAGTACAGTAAAAATATATTACACAATCTCTGTAAAATATCAAAAACTACACCAAACATATAGTTTACAATTTACATAAAATATCAAAAGTACTCCAAAT
Organism: Pan troglodytes; assembly: GCF_028858775.2. NCBI lineage: Eukaryota > Metazoa > Chordata > Mammalia > Primates > Hominidae > Pan > Pan troglodytes. Next base: position 8,075,387 of record NC_086016.1, read on the forward strand.
ACATATTATATACTGTACATAAAATATCAAAAGGTACAGTAAATATATTTCATATATTGTACATATATTATTATCCAAAAGTACACCAAATACATTTTATGTTCTGTAAATAAAATATCAAAATTACAGTAAATATATATTACATTCTGTACATAAAATATCAAAAAGTACACCAAATATGGGTTATATATACTGTAACTAAACTCTCAAAAACTACAGTAATTATATTTAATATACTGTACATAAAATGTCAAAAATTACACCAAATGTATATTATATACTGTAAATAAAATATCAAAAAGTACAGTAAATATATATTACATACTCTCTGTAATCTATCAAAAACTACACCAAATATATATTATATAATTTACATAAAATATCAAAAGTTCTCCAAATACATATTATATACTGTACATAAAATATCAAAAAGTACAGTAAATATATTTCATATATTGTACATATAATATTATCCAAAAGTACACCAAATACATTTTATGTACTGTAAATAAAATATCAAAATTACAGTAAATATATATTACATACTGTACATAAAATATCAAAAAGTACACCAAATATGGGTTATATATACTGTAAAGAAACTATCAAAAACTACAGTAATTATATTTAATATACTGTACATAAAATATCAAAAATTACACGAAATGTATATTATATACTGTAAATAAAACATCAAAAAGTACAGTAAATATATATTACACACTCTCTGTAAAATATCAAAAATTACACCAAATATATAGTATATAATTTACATAAAATATCAAAAGTACTCCAAATACATATTATATACTGTACATAAAATATCAAAAAGTACAGTAAATATATTTCATATATTGTACATATAATATTATCCAAAAGTACACCTAATACATTTTATGTACTCTAAATAAAATATCAAAATTACAGTAAATATATATTACATACTGTACATAAAATATGAAAAAGTACACCAAATATGGGTTATATATACTGTAACTAAACTCTCAAAAACTACAGTAATTATATTTAATATACTGTACATAAAATGTCAAAAATTACACCAAATGTATATTATATACTGTAAATAAAATATCAAAAAGTACAGTAAATATATATTACACACTGTACATAAAATATCAAGTAGTACACCAAATATGGGTTATATATACTGTAAATAAACTATCAAAAACTACAGTAATTATATTTAATATACTGTACATAAAATATCAAAAATTACACCAAATGTGTATTATATACTGTAAATAAAATATCAAAAAGTACAGTAAATATATATTACACACTCTCTGTAATATATCAAAAACTACTCCAAATATATAGTATATAATTTACATAAAATATCAAAAGTACTCCAAATACATATTATATACTGTACATAAAATATCAAAAAGTACCGTAAATATATTTCATATATTGTACATATAATATTATCCAAAAGTACACCAAATACATTTTATGTACTGTAAATAAATTATCAAAATTACAGTATATATATATGACATACTGTACATAAAATATCAAAAAGTACACCAAATATGGGTTATATATACTGTAAATAAACTATCAAAAACTACATTAATGATATTTAATATACTGTACTTAAAATATCAAAAATTACTCCAAATGTATATTATAAACTGTAAATAAAATATCAAAAAGTACAGTAAATATATATTACACACTCTCTGTAATATATCAAAAACTACACCAAATATATATTATATAATTTACATAAAATATCAAAAGTACTCCAAATACATATTATATACTGTACATAAAATATCAAAAAGTACAGTAAATATATTTCATATATTGTATATATAATATTATCCAAAAGTACACCAAAGTTATTATATACGATAAATAAAATATCAAAACGTACAGTAAATATATATAACATAGTGTACATAAAATATCAAAAAGTACACCAAAGATGGGTTATATATACTGTAAATAAACTATCAAAAACTACAGTAATTATATTTAATATACTCTACATAAAATGTCAGAAATTACACCAAATGTATATTATATAGTGTAAATAAAATATCAAACAGTACAGTAAATATATATTACACACACTCTGTAAAATAAAAACTACACGAAATATATATTTTATAATTTACATAAAATATCAAAAGTACTCCAAATACATATTATATACTGTACATAAAATATCAAAAAGTACAGTAAATATATTTCATATATTGTACATATAATATTATCCAAAAGTACACCTAATACATTTTATGTACTGTAAATAAAATATCAAAATTACAGTAAAGATATATTACATACTGTACATAAAATATCAAAAAGTACACCAAATATGGGTTATATATACCGTAAAGAAACTCTCAAAAACTACAGAAATTATATTTAATATACTGTACATAAAATATCAAACATTACACCAAATGTATATTATATACTGTAAATAAAATATCAAAAAGTACAGTAAATATATTTCATATATTGTACATATAATATTATCCAAAAGTACACCAAATACATTTTATGTACTGTAAATAAAATATCAAAATTACAGTAAATATATATAACATACTGTACATAAAATATCAAAAAGTATACCAAATATGGGTTATATATACTGTAAAGAAACTATCAAAAACTACAATAATTTTATTTAATATACTGTACATAAAATACCAAAAATTACAACAAATGTATATTATATACTGAAAATAAAATATCAAAAAGTACAGTAAATACATATTACACACTCTCTGTAAAATATCAAAAACTACACCAAATATATAGTATATAATTTACATAAAATATCAAAAGTTCTCAAAATACATATTATATACTGTAAATAAAATATCAAAAAGTACAGTAAATATATTTCATATATTGTACATATAATATTATCCAAAAGTACACCAAATACATTTTATGTACTGTAAATAAAATATCAAAATTACAGTAAATATATATTACATACTGTACATAAAATATCAAAAAGTACACCAAATATGGGTTATATATACTGTAAAGAAACTATCAAAAACTACAGTAATTTTATTTAATATACTGTACATAAAATACCAAAAATTACAGCAAATGTATATTATATACTGAAAATAAAATATCAAAAATTAGAGTAAATATATATTACAAACACTCTGTAAAATATCAAAAACTACACCAAATATATAGTTTACAATTTACATAAAATATCAAAAGTACTCCAAATATATGTTATATACTGTACATAAAATATCAAAAGGTACAGTAAATATATTTCATATATTGTACATATATTATTATCCAAAAGTACACCAAATACATTTTATGTTCTGTAAATAAATTATCAAAATTACAGTAAATATATATTACATACTGTACATAAAATATCAAAAAGTACACCAAATATGGGTTATATATACTGTAAATAAACTATCAAAAACTACAGTAATGATATTTAATATACTGTACTTAAAATATCAAAAATTACTCCAAATGTATATTATAAACTGTAAATAAAATATCAAAAAGTACAGTAAATATATATTACACACTCTCTGTAATATATCAAAAACTACACCAAATATATATTATATAATTTACATAAAATATCAAAAGAATTCCAAATACATATTATATACTGTACATAAAATATCAAAAAGTACAGTAAATATATTTCATATATTGTACATATAATATTATCCTAAAGTACACCAAATACATTTTATGTACTGTAAATAAAATATCAAAATTACAGTAAATATATATTACATACTGTACATAAAATATCAAAAAGTACACCAAATATGGGTTATATATACTGTAAATAAACTATCAAAAACTACAGTAATTATATTTAATGTACTGTACATAAAATATCAAAAATTACACCAAATGTATATTATATACTGTAAATAAAATATCAAAAAGTACAGTAAATATATATTACACACTCTCTGTAAAATAACAAAAACTACACCAAATATATATTATATAATTTACATAAAACACCAAAATACAGTAAATATATGTAACATACTGTACTTAAAATATCAAAAAGTACACCAAATATGGATTATATATACTGTAAATAAACTATCAAAAACTACAGTAATTATATATAATATATTGTACATAAAATACCAAAAATTACAGCAAATGTATATTATATACTGAAAATAAAATATCAAAAAGTACAGTAAATATATAATACACAATCTCTGTAAAATATCAAAAACTACACCAAATATATAGTTTATAATTTACATAAAATATCAAAAGTACTCCAAATACATATTATATACTGTACATAAAATATCAAAAAGTACAGTAAATATATTTCATATATTGTACATATATTATTATCCAAAAGTACACCAAATACATTTTATGTACTGTAAATAATATATCAAAATTACAGTAAATATATATTACATTCTGTACATAAAATATCAAAAAGTACACCAAATATGGGTTATATATACTGTAACTAAACTCTCAAAAACTACAGTAATTATATTTAATATACTGTACATAAAATATCAAACATTACACCAAATGTATATTACATACTGTAAATAAAATATCAAAAAGTACAGTAAATATATATTACATACTCTCTGTAATCTATCAAAAACTACACCAAATTTATATTATATAATTTACATAAAATATCAAAAGTACTCCAAATACATATTATATACTGTACATAAAATATCAAAAACTACAGTAAATATATTTCATATACTGTACATATAATATTATCCAAAAGTACACCAAATACATTTTATGTACTGTAAATAAAATATCAAAATTTCAGTAAATATATATTACATATTGTACATAAAATATCAAAAAGTACACCAAATATGGGTTATATATACTGTAAAGAAACTATCAAAAACTACAGTAATTATATTTAATATACTGTACATAAAATATCAAAAATTACACGAAATGTATATTATATACTGTAAATAAAATATCAAAAACTACAGTAAATATATATTACACACTCTCTGTAAAATATCAAAAATTACACCAAATATATAGTATATAATTTACATAAAATATCAAAAGTACTCCAAATACATATTATATACTGTACATAAAATATCAAAAAGTACAGTAAATATATTTCATATATTGTACATATAATATTATCCAAAAGTACACCTAATACATTTTATGTACTGTAAATAAAATATCAAAATTACAGTAAATATATATTCCATACTGTACATAAAATATGAAAAAGTACACCAAATGTGGGTTATATATACTGTAACTAAACTCTCAAAAACTACAGTAATTATATTTAATATACTGTACATAAAATGTCAAAAATTACACCAAATGTATATTATATACTGTAAATAATATATCAAAAAGTCCAGTAAATATATATTACATACTGTACATAAAATATCAAAAAGTACAACAAATATGGGTTATATATACTGTAAATAAACTATCAAAAACTACAGTAATTATATTTAATATAATGTACATAAAATATCAAAAATTACACCAAATGTATATTATATACTGTAAATAAAATATCAAAAGTACAGTAAATATATATTACACAATCTCTGTAAAATATCAAAAACTACACCATATATATAGTTTACAATTTACAAAAAATATCAAAAGTACTCCAAATACATATTATATACTGTACATAAAATATCAAAAGGTACAGTAAATATATTTCATATATTGTACATATATTATTATCCAAAAGTACACCAAATACATTTTATGTACTGTAAATAAAATATCAAAATTACAGTAAATATATATTACATACTGTACATAAAATATCAAAAAGTACACCAAATATGGGTTATATATACTGTAAAGAAACTATCAAAAACTACAGTAATTATATTTAATATACTGTACATAAAATATCAAAAATTACACGAAATGTATATTATATACTGTAAATAAAATATCAAAAATACAGTAAATATATATTGCACACTCTCTGTAAAATATCAAAAATTACACCAAATATATAGTATATAATTTACATAAAATATCAAAAGTACTCCAAATACATATTATATACTGTACATAAAATATCAAAAAGTACAGTAAATATATTTCATATATTGTACATATAATATTATTCAAAAGTACACCTAATACATTTTATGTACTGTAAATAAAATATCAAAATTACAGTAAATATATATTACTTACTGTACATAAAATATCAAAAAGTACACCAAATATGGGTTATATATACTGTAACTAAACTCTCAAAAACTACAGTAATTATATTTAATATACTGTACATAAAATGTCAAAAATTACAACAAATGTAAATTATATACTGTAAATAAAATATCAAAAAGTACAGTAAATATATATTACATACTGTACATAAAATATCAAAAAGTACACCAAATATGGGTTATATATACGGTAAATAAACTATCAAAAACTACAGTAATTATATTTAATATACTGTACATAAAATATCAAAAATTACACGAAATGTATATTATATACTGTAAATAAAATATCACAAAGTACAGTAAATATATATTACACACTCTCTGTAATATATCAAAAACTACACCAAATATATAGTATATAATTTACATAAAATATCAAAAGTACTCCAAATACATATTATATACTGTACATAAAATATCAAAAAGTACAGTAAATATATTTCATATATTGTACATATAATATTATCCAAAAGTACACCAAATACATTTTATGTACTGTAAATAAAATATCAAAATTACAGTAAATATATATTACATACTGTACATAAAATATGAAAAAGTACACCAAATATGGGTTATATATACTGTAACTAAACTCTCAAAAACTACAGTAATTATATTTAATATACTGTACATAAAATGTCAAAAATTACACCAAATATATATTATATACTGTAAATAAAATATCAAAAAGTACAGTAAATATATATTACATACTGTACATAAAATATCAAAAAGTACACCAAATATGGGTTATATATACGGTGAATAAACTATCAAAAACTACAGTAATTATATTTAATATACTGTACATAAAATATCAAAAATTACACCAAATGTATATTATATACTGTAAATAAAATATCAAAAAGTACAGTAAATATATATAACACACTCTCTGTAATATATCAAAAACTACACCAAATATATAGTATATAATTTACGTAAAATATCAAAAGTACTCCAAATACATATTATATACTGTACATAAAATATCAAAAAGTACAGTAAATATATTTCATATATTGTACATATAATATTATCCAAAAGTACACCAAATACATTTTATGTACTGTAAATAAAATATCAAAATTACAGTAAATATATATTACATACTGTACATAAAATATCAAAAAGTACACCAAATATGGGTTATATATACTGTAAATAAACTATCAAAAACTACAGTAATTATATTTAATATACTGTACATAAAATATCAAAAATTACACCAAATGTATATTATATACTGTAAATAAAATATCAAAAAGTACAGTAAATATATATTACACACTCTCTGTAAAATAACAAAAACTACACCAAATATATATTATATAATTTACATAAAACACCAAAATACAGTAAATATATGTAACATACTGTACATAAAATATCAAAAAGTACACCAAATATGGATTATATATACTGTAAATAAACTATCAAAAACTACAGTAATTATATTTAATATATTGTACATAAAATACCAAAAATTACAGCAAATGTATATTATATACTGAAAATAAAATATCAAAATGTACAGTAAATATATATTACACAATCTCTGTAAAATATCAAAAACTACACCAAATATATAGTTTATAATTTACATAAAATATCAAAAGTACTCCAAATACATATTATATACTGTACATAAAATATCAAAAAGTACAGTAAATATATTTCATATATTGTACATATATTATTATCCAAAAGTACACCAAATACATTTTATGTACTGTAAATAATATATCAAAATTACAGTAAATATATATTACATTCTGCACATAAAATATCAAAAAGTACACCAAATATGGGTTATATATACTGTAACTAAACTCTCAAAAACTACAGTAATTATATTTAATATACTGTACATAAAATATCAAACATTACACCAAATGTATATTACATACTGTAAATAAAATATCAAAAAGTACAGTAAATATATATTACATACTCTCTGTAATCTATCAAAAACTACACCAAATATATATTATATAATTTACATAAAATATCAAAAGTACTCCAAATACATATTATATACTGTACATAAAATATCAAAAACTACAGTAAATATATTTCATATATTGTACATATAATATTATCCAAATGTACACCAAATACATTTTATGTACTGTAAATAAAATATCAAAATTACAGTAAATATATATTACATACTGTACATAAAATATCAAAAATACACCAAATATGGGTTATATATACTGTAAAGAAACTATCAAAAACTACAGTAATGATATTTAATATACTGTACTTAAAATATCAAAAATTACTCCAAATGTATATTATAAACTGTAAATAAAATATCAAAAAGTACACCAAATATGGGTTATATATACTGTAAAGAATCTATCAAAAACTACAGTAATTATATTTAATATACTGTACATAAAATATCAAAAATTACACGAAATGTATATTATATACTGTAAATAAAATATCAAAAATACAGTAAATATATATTGCACACTCTCTGTAAAATATCAAAAATTACACCAAATATATAGTATATAATTTACATAAAATATCAAAAGTACTCCAAATACATATTATATACTGTACATAAAATATCAAAAAGTACAGTAAATATATTTCATATATTGTACATATAATATTATTCAAAAGTACACCTAATACATTTTATGTACTGTAAATAAAATATCAAAATTACAGTAAATATATATTACTTACTGTACATAAAATATCAAAAAGTACACCAAATATGGGTTATATATACTGTAACTAAACTCTCAAAAACTACAGTAATTATATTTAATATACTGTACATAAAATGTCAAAAATTACAACAAATGTAAATTATATACTGTAAATAAAATATCAAAAAGTACAGTAAATATATATTACATACTGTACATAAAATATCAAAAAGTACACCAAATATGGGTTATATATACGGTAAATAAACTATCAAAAACTACAGTAATTATATTTAATATACTGTACATAAAATATCAAAAATTACACGAAATGTATATTATATACTGTAAATAAAATATCACAAAGTACAGTAAATATATATTACACACTCTCTGTAATATATCAAAAACTACACCAAATATATAGTATATAATTTACATAAAATATCAAAAGTACTCCAAATACATATTATATACTGTACATAAAATATCAAAAAGTACAGTAAATATATTTCATATATTGTACATATAATATTATCCAAAAGTACACCAAATACATTTTATGTACTGTAAATAAAATATCAAAATTACAGTAAATATATATTACATACTGTACATAAAATATGAAAAAGTACACCAAATATGGGTTATATATACTGTAACTAAACTCTCAAAAACTACAGTAATTATATTTAATATACTGTACATAAAATGTCAAAAATTACACCAAATATATATTATATACTGTAAATAAAATATCAAAAAGTACAGTAAATATATATTACATACTGTACATAAAATATCAAAAAGTACACCAAATATGGGTTATATATACGGTGAATAAACTATCAAAAACTACAGTAATTATATTTAATATACTGTACATAAAATATCAAAAATTACACCAAATGTATATTATATACTGTAAATAAAATATCAAAAAGTACAGTAAATATATATAACACACTCTCTGTAATATATCAAAAACTACACCAAATATATAGTATATAATTTACGTAAAATATCAAAAGTACTCCAAATACATATTATATACTGTACATAAAATATCAAAAAGTACAGTAAATATATTTCATATATTGTACATATAATATTATCCAAAAGTACACCAAATACATTTTATGTACTGTAAATAAAATATCAAAATTACAGTAAATATATATTACATACTGTACATAAAATATCAAAAAGTACACCAAATATGGGTTATATATACTGTAAATAAACTATCAAAAACTACAGTAATTATATTTAATATACTGTACATAAAATATCAAAAATTACACCAAATGTATATTATATACTGTAAATAAAATATCAAAAAGTACAGTAAATATATATTACACACTCTCTGTAAAATAACAAAAACTACACCAAATATATATTATATAATTTACATAAAACACCAAAATACAGTAAATATATGTAACATACTGTACATAAAATATCAAAAAGTACACCAAATATGGATTATATATACTGTAAATAAACTATCAAAAACTACAGTAATTATATTTAATATATTGTACATAAAATACCAAAAATTACAGCAAATGTATATTATATACTGAAAATAAAATATCAAAATGTACAGTAAATATATATTACACAATCTCTGTAAAATATCAAAAACTACACCAAATATATAGTTTATAATTTACATAAAATATCAAAAGTACTCCAAATACATATTATATACTGTACATAAAATATCAAAAAGTACAGTAAATATATTTCATATATTGTACATATATTATTATCCAAAAGTACACCAAATACATTTTATGTACTGTAAATAATATATCAAAATTACAGTAAATATATATTACATTCTGTACATAAAATATCAAAAAGTACACCAAATATGGGTTATATATACTGTAACTAAACTCTCAAAAACTACAGTAATTATATTTAATATACTGTACATAAAATATCAAACATTACACCAAATGTATATTACATACTGTAAATAAAATATCAAAAAGTACAGTAAATATATATTACATACTCTCTGTAATCTATCAAAAACTACACCAAATATATATTATATAATTTACATAAAATATCAAAAGTACTCCAAATACATATTATATACTGTACATAAAATATCAAAAACTACAGTAAATATATTTCATATATTGTACATATAATATTATCCAAATGTACACCAAATACATTTTATGTACTGTAAATAAAATATCAAAATTACAGTAAATATATATTACATACTGTACATAAAATATCAAAAATACACCAAATATGGGTTATATATACTGTAAAGAAACTATCAAAAACTACAGTAATGATATTTAATATACTGTACTTAAAATATCAAAAATTACTCCAAATGTATATTATAAACTGTAAATAAAATATCAAAAAGTACACCAAATATGGGTTATATATACTGTAAAGAATCTATCAAAAACTACAGTAATTATATTTAATATACTGTACATAAAATATCAAAAATTACACGAAATGTATATTATATACTGTAAATAAAATATCAAAAATACAGTAAATATATATTGCACACTCTCTGTAAAATATCAAAAATTACACCAAATATATAGTATATAATTTACATAAAATATCAAAAGTACTCCAAATACATATTATATACTGTACATAAAATATCAAAAAGTACAGTAAATATATTTCATATATTGTACATATAATATTATTCAAAAGTACACCTAATACATTTTATGTACTGTAAATAAAATATCAAAATTACACTAAATATATATTACTTACTGTATATAAAATATCAAAAAGTACACCAAATATGGGTTATATATACTGTAACTAAACTCTCAAAAACTACAGTAATTATATTTAATATACTGTACATAAAATGTCAAAAATTACAACAAATGTAAATTATATACTGTAAATAAAATATCAAAAAGTACAGTAAATATATATTACATACTGTACATAAAATATCAAAAAGTACACCAAATATGGGTTATATATACGGTAAATAAACTATCAAAAACTACAGTAATTATATTTAATATACTGTACATAAAATATCAAAAATTACACCAAATGTATATTATATACTGTAAATAAAATATCACAAAGTACAGTAAATATATATTACACACTCTCTGTAATATATCAAAATCTACACCAAATATATAGTATATAATTTACATAAAATATCAAAAGTACTCCAAATACATATTATATACTGTACATAAAATATCAAAAAGTACAGTAAATATATTTCATATATTGTACATATAATATTATCCAAAAGTACACCAAATACATTTTATGTACTGTAAATAAAATATCAAAATTACAGTAAATATATATTACATACTGTACATAAAATATGAAAAAGTACACCAAATATGGGTTATATATACTGTAACTAAACTCTCAAAAACTACAGTAATTATATTTAATATACTGTACATAAAATGTCAAAAATTACACCAAATATATATTATATACTGTAAATAAAATATCAAAAAGTACAGTAAATATATATTACATACTGTACATAAAATATCAAAAAGTACACCAAATATGGGTTATATATACGGTGAATAAACTATCAAAAACTACAGTAATTATATTTAATATACTGTACATAAAATATCAAAAATTACACCAAATGTATATTATATACTGTAAATAAAATATCAAAAAGTACAGTAAATATATATAACACACTCTCTGTAATATATCAAAAACTACACCAAATATATAGTATATAATTTACGTAAAATATCAAAAGTACTCCAAATACATATTATATACTGTACATAAAATATCAAAAAGTACAGTAAATATATTTCATATATTGTACATATAATATTATCCAAAAGTACACCAAATACATTTTATGTACTGTAAATAAAATATCAAAATTACAGTAAATATATATTACATACTGTACATAAAATATCAAAAAGTACACCAAATATGGGTTATATATACTGTAAATAAACTATCAAAAACTACAGTAATTATATTTAATATACTGTACATAAAATATCAAAAATTACACCAAATGTATATTATATACTGTAAATAAAATATCAAAAAGTACAGTAAATATATATTACACACTCTCTGTAAAATAACAAAAACTACACCAAATATATATTATATAATTTACATAAAACACCAAAATACAGTAAATATATGTAACATACTGTACATAAAATATCAAAAAGTACACCAAATATGGATTATATATACTGTAAATAAACTATCAAAAACTACAGTAATTATATTTAATATATTGTACATAAAATACCAAAAATTACAGCAAATGTATATTATATACTGAAAATAAAATATCAAAAAGTACAGTAAATATATATTACACAATCTCTGTAAAATATCAAAAACTACACCAAATATATAGTTTATAATTTACATAAAATATCAAAAGTACTCCAAATACATATTATATACTGTACATAAAATATCAAAAAGTACAGTAAATATATTTCATATATTGTACATATATTATTATCCAAAAGTACACCAAATACATTTTATGTACTGTAAATAATATATCAAAATTACAGTAAATATATATTACATTCTGTACATAAAATATCAAAAAGTACACCAAATATGGGTTATATATACTGTAACTAAACTCTCAAAAACTACAGTAATTATATTTAATATACTGTACATAAAATATCAAACATTACACCAAATGTATATTACATACTGTAAATAAAATATCAAAAAGTACAGTAAATATATATTACATACTCTCTGTAATCTATCAAAAACTACACCAAATATATATTATATAATTTACATAAAATATCAAAAGTACTCCAAATACATATTATATACTGTACATAAAATATCAAAAACTACAGTAAATATATTTCATATATTGTACATATAATATTATCCAAATGTACACCAAATACATTTTATGTACTGTAAATAAAATATCAAAATTACAGTAAATATATATTACATACTGTACATAAAATATCAAAAATACACCAAATATGGGTTATATATACTGTAAAGAAACTATCAAAAACTACAGTAATGATATTTAATATACTGTACTTAAAATATCAAAAATTACTCCAAATGTATATTATAAACTGTAAATAAAATATCAAAAAGTACAGTAAATATATATTACACACTCTCTGTAATATATCAAAAACTACACCAAATATATGTTATATAATTTACATAAAATATCAAAAGTACTCCAAATACATATTATATACTGTACATAAAATATCAAAAAGTACAGTAAATACATTTCATATATTGTACATATAATATTATCCAAAAGTACACCAAATACATTTTATGTACTGTAAATAAAATATCAAAATTACAGTAAATATATATTACATACTGTACATAAAATATGAAAAAGTACACCAAATATGGGTTATATATACTGTAACTAAACTCTCAAAAACTACAGTAATTATATTTAATATACTGTACATAAAATGTCAAAAATTACACCAAATGTATATTATATACTGTAAATAAAATATCAAAAAGTACAGTAAATATATATTACATACTGTACATAAAATATCAAAAAGTACACCAAATATGGGTTATATATACTGTAAATAAACTATCAAAAACTTCAGTAATTATATTTAATATACTGTACATAAAATATCAAAAATTACACCAAATGTATATTATATACTCTAAATAAAATATCAAAAAGTACAGTAAATATATATTACACACTCTCTGTAATATATCAAAAACTACACCAAATATATATTATATAATTTACATAAAATATCAAAAGAACTCCAAATACATATTATATACTGTACATAAAATATCAAAAACTACAGTAAATAGATCTCAGATATTGTACATATAATATTATCCAAAAGTACACCAAATACATTTTATGTACTGTAAATAAAATATCAAAATTACAGTAAATATATATTACATACTGTACATAAAATATCAAAAAGTACACCAAATATGGGTTATATATACTGTAAAGAAACTATCAAAAACTACAGTAATTATATTTAATATACTGTACATAAAATATCAAAAATTACACCAAATGTATATTATATACTGTAAAGAAAATATCAAAAATTCAGTAAATATATATTACACACTGTACATAAAATATCAAAAAGTACACCAAATATGGGTTATATATACTGTAAATAAACTATCAAAAACTACAGTAATTATATTTAATAAACTGTACATAAAATATCAAAAATTACACCAAATGTATATTATATACTCTAAATAAAATATCAAAAAGTACAGTAAATATATATTACACACTCTCTGTAATATATCAAAAACTACACCAAATATATATTATATAATTTACATAAAATTTCAAAAGTACTCCAAATACATATTATATACTGTACATTAAATATCAAAAAGTACAGTAAATATATATCAGATATTGTACATATAATATTATCCAAAAGTACACCAAATACATTTTATGTACTGTAAATAAAATATCAAAATTACACTAAATATATATTACATACTGTACATAAAATATCAAAAAGTACACCAAACATGGGGTATATATACTGTAAAGAAACTCTCAAAAACTACAGTAATTATATTTAATATACTGTACATGAAATGTCAAAAATTACACCAAATGTATATTATATACTGTAAATAAAATATCAAAAAGTCCAGGAAATATATATTACATACTGTACATAAAATATCAAAAAGTATACCAAATATGGGTTATATATACTGTAAATAAACTATCAAAAACTACAGTAATTATATTTAATATACTGTACATAAAATATCAAAAATTACACCAAATGTATATTATATACTGTAAATAAAATATCAAAAAGTACAGTAAATATATATTACACACTCTCTGTAATATATCAAAAACTGCACCAAATATATATTATATAATTTACATAAAATATCAAAAGTACTCCAAATACATATTATATACTGTACATAAAATATCAAAAAGTAAAGTAAATATATTTCATATATTCTACATATAATATTATCCAAAAGTACACCAAAGTTATTATATACAGTAAATAAAATATCAAAAAGTACAGTAAATATATATAACATAGTGTACATAAAATATCAAAAAGTACACCAAAGATGGGTTATATATACTGTAAAGAAACTATCAAAAACTACAGTAATTATATTTAATATACTGTACATAAAATATCAAAAATTACACCAAATGTATATTATATAGTGTAAATAAAATATCAAAAAGTACAGTAAATATATATTACACACTGTACATAAAATATCAAAAAGTACACCAAATATGGGTTATATATACTGTAAATAAACTATCAAAAACTACAGTAATTTTATTTAATATACTGTACATAAAATACCAAAAATTACAGCAAATGTATATTATATACTGAAAATAAAATATCAAAAATTAGAGTAAATATATATTACACACTCTGTAAAATATCAAAAACTACACCAAATATATAGTATATAATTTACATAAAATATCAAAAGTTCTCAAAATACATATTATATACTGTACATAAAATATCAAAAAGTACAGTAAATATATTTCATATATTGTACATATAATATTATCCAAAAGTACACCAAATACATTTTATGTACTGTAAATAAAATATCAAAATTACAGTAAATATATATTACATACTGTACATAAAATATCAAAAAGTACACCAAATATGGGTTATATATATTGTAACTAAACTCTCAAAAACTACAGTAATTATATTTAATATACTGTACACAAAATGTCAAAAATTACTCCAAATGTATATTATATACTGTAAATAAAATATCAAAAAGTACAGTAAATATATTTCATATATTGTACATATAATATTATCCAAAAGTACACCAAATACATTTTATGTACTGTAAATAAAATATCAAAATTACAGTAAATATATATAACATACTGTACATAAAATATCAAAAAGTCAACCAAATATGGGTTATATATACTGTAAAGAAACTATCAAAAACTACAATAATTTTATTTAATATACTGTACATAAAATACCAAAAATTACAGCAAATGTATATTATATACTGAAAATAAAATATCAAAAAGTACAGTAAATATATATTACACACTCTCTGTAAAATATCAAAAACTACACCAAATATATAGTGTATAATTTACATAAAATATCAAAAATTCTCAAAATACATATTATATACTGTACATAAAATATCAAAAAGTACAGTAAATATATTTCATATATTGTACATATAATATTATCCAAAAGTACACCAAATACATTTTATGTACTGTCAATAAAATATCAAAATTACAGTAAATATATATTACATACTGTACATAAAATATCAAAAAGTACACCAAATATGGGTTATGTATACTGTAACTAAACTCTCAAAAACTACAGTAATTATATTTAATATACTGTACATAAAATATCAAAAATTACACCAAATGTATATTATATACTGAAAATAAAATATCAAAAAGTACAGTAAATATATATTACACAATCTCTGTAAAATATCAAAAACTACACCAAATATATAGTTTACAATTTACATAAAATAACAAAAGTACTCCAAATACATATTATATACTGTACATAAAATATCAAAAGGTACAGTAAATATATTTCATATATTGTACATATATTATTATCCAAAAGTACACGAAATACATTTTATGTTCTGTAAATAAAATATCAAAATTACAGTAAATATATATTACATTCTGTACATAAAATATCAAAAAGTACACCAAATATGGTTATATATACTGTAAATAAACTATCAAATACTACAGTAATTATATTTAATATACTGTACATAAAATATCAAAAATTACACCAAATTTATATTATATACTGTAAATAAAATATCAAAAAGTACAGTAAATATATATTACACACTGTACATAAAATATCAAATGGTATACCAAATATGGGTTATATATACTGTAAATAAACTATCAAAAACTACAGTAATTATATTTAATATACTGTACATAAAATATCAAAAATTACACCAAATGTGTATTATACACTGTAAATAAAATATCAAAAAGTACAGTAAATATATATTACACAATGTCTGTAATATATCAAAAACTACTCCAAATATATAGTATATAATTTACATAAAATATCAAAAGTACTCCAAATACATATTATATACTGTACATAAAATATCAAAAAGTACAGTAAATATATTTCATATATTGTACATATAATATTATCCAAAAGTACACCAAATACATTTTATGTTCTGTAAATAAATTATCAAAATTACAGTAAATATATATTACATACTGTACATAAAATATCAAAAAGTACACCAAATATGGGTTATATATACTGTAAATAAACTATCAAAAACTACAGTAATGATATTTAATATACTGTACTTAAAATATCAAAAATTACTCCAAATGTATATTATAAACTGTAAATAAAATATCAAAAAGTACAGTAAATATATATTACACACTCTCTGTAATATATCAAAAACTACACCAAATATATATTATATAATTTACATAAAATATCAAAAGTACTCCAAATACATATTATATACTGTACATAAAATATCAAAAAGTACAGTAAATATATTTCATATATTGTATATATAATATTATCCAAAAGTACACCAAAGTTATTATATACGGTAAATAAAATATCAAAACGTACAGTAAATATATATAACATAGTGTACATAAAATATCAAAAAGTACACCAAAGATGGGTTATATATACTGTAAATAAACTATCAAAAACTGCAGTAATTATATTTAATATACTCTACATAAAATGTCAGAAATTACACCAAATGTATATTATATAGTGTAAATAAAATATCAAAAAGTACAGTAAATATATATTACACACACTCTGTAAAATATCAAAAACTACACGAAATATATATTTTATAATTTACATAAAATATCAAAAGTACTCCAAATACATATTATATACTGTACATAAAATATCAAAAAGTACAGTAAATATATTTCATATATTGTACATATAATATTATCCAAAAGTACACCTAATACATTTTATGTACTGTAAATAAAATATCAAAATTACAGTAAATATATATTACATACTGTACATAAAATATCAAAAAGTACACCAAATATGGGTTATATATACCGTAAAGAAACTCTCAAAAACTACAGTAATTATATTTAATATACTGTACATAAAATATCAAACATTACACCAAATGTATATTATATACTGTAAATAAAATATCAAAAAGTACAGTAAATATATTTCATATATTGTACATATAATATTATCCAAAAGTACACCAAATACATTTTATGTACTGTAAATAAAATGTCAAAACTTCAGTAAATATATATAACATAGTGTACATAAAATATCAAAAAGTATACCAAATATGGGTTATATATACTGTAAAGAAACTATCAAAAACTACAATAATTTTATTTAATATACTGTTCATAAAATACCAAAAATTACAGCAAATGTATATTATATACTGAAAATAAAATATCAAAAAGTACAGTAAATATATATTACACTCTCTCTGTAAAATATCAAAAACTACACCAAATATATAGTGTATAATTTACATAAAATATCAAAAATTCTCAAAATACATATTATATACTGTACATAAAATATCAAAAAGTACAGTAAATATATTTCATATATTGTACATATAATATTATCCAAAAGTACACCAAATACATTTTATGTACTGTAAATAAAATGTCAAAATTACAGTAAATATATATTACATACTGTACATAAAATATCAAATGTACACAAAATATGGGTTATATATACTGTAACTAAACTCTCAAAAACTACAGTAATTATATTTAATATACTGTACATAAAATGTCAAAAATTACACCAAATGCATATTATATACTGTAAATAAAATATCAAAATTACAGTAAATATATATTACATACTGTACATAAAATATCAGAAACTACACCAAATATGGGTTATATATACTGTAAATAAACTATCAAAAACTACAGTAATTATATTTAATATACTGTATATAAAATATCAAAAATTACACCAAATGTATATTATATACTGAAAATAAAATATCAAAAAGTACAGTAAATATATATTACACAATCTCTGTAAAATATCAAAAACTACACCAAATATATAGTTTACAATTTACATAAAATATCAAAAGTACTCCAAATATATATTATATACTGTACTTAAAATATCAAAAGGTACAGTAAATATATTTCATATATTGTACATATATTATTATCCAAAAGTACACCAAATACATTTTATGTTCTGTAAATAAAATCAAAATTACAGTAAATATATATTACATTCTGTACATAAAATATCAAAAAGTACACCAAATATGGGTTATATATACTGTAACTAAACTCTCAAAAACTACAGTAATTATATTTAATATACTGTACATAAAATGTCAAAAATTACACCAAATGTATATTATATACTGTAAATAAAATATCAAAAAGTACAGTAAATATATATTACATACTCTCTGTAATCTATCAAAAACTACACCAAATATATATTATATAATTTACATAAAATATCAAAAGTTCTCCAAATACATATTATATACTGTACATAAAATATCAAAAAGTACAGTAAATATATTTCATATATTGTACATATAATATTATCCAAAAGTACACCAAATACATTTTATGTACTGTAAATAAAATATCAAAATTACAGTAAATATATATTACATACTGTACATAAAATATCAAAAAGTACACCAAATATGGGTTATATATACGGTAAATAAACTATCAAAAACTACAGTAATTATATTTAATATACTGTACATAAAATATCAAAAATTACACCAAATGTATATTATATACTGTAAATAAAATATCAAAAAGTACAGTAAATATATATTACACACTCTCTGTAAAATATCAAAAACTACACCAATATATAGTATATAATTTACATAAAATATCAAAAGTTCTCAAAATACATATTATATACTGTACATAAAATATCAAAAAGTACAGTAAATATATTTCATATATTGTACATATAATATTATCCAAAAGTACACCAAATACATTTTATGTACTGTAAATAAAATATCAAAATTACAGTAAATATATATTACATACTGTACATAAAATATCAAAAAGTACACCAAATATGGGTTATATATATTGTAACTAAATTCTCAAAAACTACAGTAATTATATTTAATATACTGTACATAAAATGTCAAAAATTACACCAAATGTATATTATATACTGTAAATAAAATACCAAAAAGTACAGTAAATATATATTACTCTCTGTAAAATATCAAAAACTACACCAAATATATATTATATAATTTAAACAAAATATCAAAAAGTACAGTAAATATATATAACATACTGTACATAAAATATTAAAAAGTACACCAAATATGGGTTATATATACTGTAAATAAACTATCAAAAACTACAGTAATTATATTTAATATACTGTACATAAAATATCAAAAATTACACCAAATGTATATTATATACTGTAAAGAAAATATCAAAAAGTACAGTAAATATATATTACACACTCTCTGTAAAATATCAAAAACTACACCAAATATATATTATATAATTTACATAAAATATCAAAGTACACCTAATACATATTATATACTGTACATAAAATATCAAAAAGTACAGTAAATATATTTCATATATTGTACATATATTATCCAAAAGTACACCAAACACATTTTATGTACTGTAAATAAACTATCAAAATTACAGTAAATATATATTACATACTGTACATAAAATATCAAAAATTACACCAAATATGGGTTATATATACTTTAACTAAACTCTCAAAAACTACAGTAATTATATTTAATATACTGTACATAAAATGTCAAAAATTACACCAAATGTATATTATATACTGTAAATAAAATATCAAAAAGTACAGTAAATATATATTACATACTGTACATAAAATATCAAAAATTACACCAAATATGGGTTATATATAATGTAAATAAACTATCAAAAACTGCAGGAATTATATTTAATATACTGTGCATAAAATGACAAAAATTACACCAAATGTATATTATATACTGTAAATAAAATATCAAAAAGTACAGTAAATATATATTACATAATGTACATAAAATATCAAAAAGTACACCAAATATGGGTTATATATACTGTAAATAAACTATCAAAAACTACAGTAATTATATTTAATATACTGTACATAAAATATCAAAAATTACACCAAATGTATATTATATACTGTAAATAAAATATCAAAAAGTACAGTAAATATATATTACACACTCTCTGTAATATATCAAAAACTACACCAAATATATATTATATAATTAACATAAAATATAAAAAGTACTCCAAATACATATTATATACTGTACATAGAATATCAAAAAGTACAGTAAATATATTTCATATATTGTACATATAATATTATACAAAAGTACACCAAAGTTATTTTATACACTAAATAAAATATCAAAATGTACAGTAAATATATATAACATAGTGTACATAAAATATCAAAAAGTACACCAAAGATGGGTTATATATACTGTAAATAAACTATCAAAAACTACAGTAATTACATTTAATATACTGTACATAAAATGTCAAAAATTACACCAAATGTATATTATATACTGTAAATAAAATATCAAAAGGTACACTAAATATATATTACACACTCTCTGTAATATATCAACAACTACACCAAATATATATTATATAATTTACATGAAAGATCAAAAGTACACCAAATACATATTATATACTGTAAATAAAATATCAAAAAGTACAGTAAATATATTTCATATATTGTACATATAATATTATCCAAAACTACACCAAATACATTTTATGTACTGTAAATAAAATATCAAAATTTCAGTAAATATATATTACATACTGTACATAAAATATCAAAAAGTACACCAAATATGGGTTATATATACTGTAAAGAACTATCAAAAACTACAGTAATTATATTTAATATACTTTACGTAAAATATCAAAAATTACACCAAATGTATATTATATACTGTAAATAAAATATCAAAAAGTACTGTAAATATATATTACACACTCTCTGTAATGTATCAAAAACTACACCAAATATATATTATATATTTACATAAAATATCAAAATTACTCCAAATACATATTATATACTGTACATAAAATATAAAAAAGTACAGTAAATATATTTCATATATATTACATATAATATTATCCAAAAGTACACCAAAGATATTATATACAGTAAATAAAATATCAAAAAGTACAGTAAATATATATAACATAGTGTACATAAAATATCAAAAAGTACACCAAAGATGGTTTATATATACTGTAAATAAACTATCAAAAACTATAGTAATTATATTTAATATACTGTATATAAAATGTCAACAATTACACCAAATGTATATTATATACTGTAAATAAAATATCAAAAAGTACAGTAAATATATATTACACACTCTCTGTTATATATCAAAAACTACACCAAATATATATTATATAATTTACATAAAATGTCAAAAGTACACCAAATACATATTATATACTGTACATTAAATATCAAAAATTACACCAAAAGTATATTATATAATGTAAATAAAATATCAAAAAGTACAGTAAATATATATTACACACTCTGTGTAAAATATCAAAAACTACACCAAATATATATTATATAATTTACATAAAATATCAAAAGTACACCTAATACATATTATATACTGTACATAAAATATCAAAAAGTACAGTAAATATATTTCATATATTCTACATATAATATTATCCAAAAGTACACCAAACACATTTTATGTACTGTAAATAAAATATCAAAATTACAGTAAATATATGTTACATACTGTACATAAAATATCAAAAAGTACACCAAATATGGGTTATATATACTGTAAAGAAACTATCAAAAACTACAGTAAGTATGTTTAATATACTGTACATAAAATATCAAAAATTACAACAAATGTATATTCTATACTGTAAATAAAATATCAAAAAGTACAGTAAATATATATTACACACTCTCTGTAAAATATCAAAAACTACACCAAATATATAGTGTATAATTTACATAAAATATCAAATGTACTCAAAATACATATTATATACTGTACATAAAATATCAAAAAGTACAGTAAATATATTTCATATATTGTACATATAATATTATCAAAAAGTACACCAAATACATTTTATGTACTGTAAATGAAATATCAAAATTACAGTAAATATATATTACATACTGTACATAAAATATCAAAAAGTACAACAAATATGGGTTATATATACTCTAAAGAAACTATCAAAAACTACAGTAATTATATTTAATATACTGTACATAAAATATCAAAAATTACAACAAATATATATTATATACTGTAAATAAAATATCAAAAAGTACAGTAAATATATATTACAGACTCTCTGTAAAATATCAAAAACTACACCAAATATATAGTATATAATTTACATAAAATATCAAAAGTACTCCAAATACATATTATATACTGTACATAGAATATCAAAAATACAGTAAATATATTTCATATATTGTACATATAATATTATCCAAAAGTACACCAAATACATTTTATGTACCGTAAATAATTTATCAAAATTACAGTATATATATTACATACTGTACATAAAATATCAAAAAGTACACCAAATATGGATTACATATACTGTAAATAAACTATCAAAAACTACAGTAATTATATTTAATATACTGCACATAAAATGTCAAAAATTACACCAAATGTATATTATATACTGTGAATAAAATATCAAAAAGTACAGTAAATATATATTACATACTGTACATAAAATATCAAAAAGTACACCAAATATGGGTTATATATACTGTAACTAAACTCTCAGAAACTACAGTAATTATATTTAATATACTGTACATAAAATATCAAAAATTACACCAAATGTATATTATATACTGTAAATAAAATATTAAAAAGTACAGTAAATATATATTACACACTCCCTGTAATATATCAAAAACTACCCCAAATATATATTATATAATTTACATAAAATATCAAAAGTACTCCACATACATATTATATACTGTACATAAAATATCAAAAAGTACAGTAAATATATTTCATATATTGTACATTTAATATTATCCAAAATTACACGAAATACATTTTATGTACTGTAAATAAAATATCAAAATTACAGTAAAAATATATGACATACTTTACATAAAATATCAAAAGTACACCAAATATGGGTTATATATACTGTAACTAAACTCTCAAAAACTACAGTAATTATATTTAATATACTGTACATAAAATGTCAAAAATTACAACAAATGAATATTATATACAGTAAAAAAATCAAAAAGTACAGTAAATATATATAACATAGTGTACATAAAATATCAAAAAGTAAACCAAAGTTGGGTTATATATACTGTAAGTAAACTATCAAAAACTACAGTAATTATATTTAATATACTGTACATAAAATTTAAAAAATTACACCAAATGTATATTATATACTGTAAATAAAATATCAAAAAGTACAGTAAATATATATTACACACTCTCTGTAATATATCAAAAACTACACCAAATATATATTATATAATTTACATAAAATATCAAAAAGTACAGTAAATATATATAACATACTGTACATAAAATATCAAAAAGTACACCAAATATCGGTTATATATACTGTAAATAAACTATCAAAAACTACAGTAATTTTATTTAATATAGAGTACATAAAATACCAAAAATTACAGCAAATGTATATTATATACTGAAAATAAAATATCAAAAATACAGTAAATATATATTACACACTCTCTGTAAAATATCAAAAACTACACCAAATATATAGTATATAATTTACATAAAATATCAAAAGTTCTCAAAATACAAATTATATACTGTACATAAAATATCAAAAAGTACAGTAAATATATTTAATATATTGTACATATAATATTATCCAAAAGTACACCAAATACATTTTATGTACTTTAAATAAAATATCCAAATTACAGTAAATATATATTACATACTGTACATAAAATATCAAAAAGTACACCAAATATGGGTTATATATATTGTAACTAAACTCTCAAAAACTACAGTAATTATATTTAATATACTGTACATAAAATGTCAAAAATTACACCAAATGTATATTATATACTCTAAATAAAATATCAAAAAGTACAGTAAATATATATTACATAGTGTACATAAAATATAAAAAAGTACACCAAATATGGGTTTTATATACTGTAAATAAACTATCAAAAACTACAGTAATTATATTTAATATACTGTACATAAAATATCAAAAATTACACCAAATGTATATTATATACTGTAAATAAAATATCAAAAAGTACAGTAAATATATATTACACACTCTCTGTAATGCATCAAAAACTACACCAAATATATATTATATAATTTACATAACATATCAAAAGTACACGAAATACATATTATATACTGTACATAAAATATCAAAAACTACAGTAAATATATTTCATATATTGTACATATAATATTATCCAAAAGTACACCAAGTACATTTTATGTACTGTAAATAAAATATCAAAATTACAGTAAATATATATTACATACTGTACATAAAATATCAAAATGTACACCAAATATGGGTTATATATACTGTAAAGAAACTATCAAAAACTACAGTAATTTTATTTAATATACTGTACATAAAATACCAAAAATTACAGCAAATGTATATTATATATTGAAAATAAAATATCAAAAAGTACAGTAAATATATATTACACACTCTCTGTAAAATATCAAAAATTACACCAAATATATAGTATATAATTTACATAAAATATCAAAAGTTCTCAAAATACATATTATATACTGCACATAAAATATCAAAAAGTACAGTAAATACATTTCATATATTGTACATATAATATTATCCAAAAGTACACCAAATAGATTTTATGTACTGTAAATAAAATATCAAAATACAGTAAATATATATTACATAATGTACATAAAATATCAAAAAGTACACCAAATATGGGTTATATATATTGTAACTAAACTCTCAAAAACTACAGTAATTATATTTAATATACTGTACATAAAATGTCAAAAATTACACCAAATGTATATTATATACTGTAAATAAATTATCAAAAACTACAGTAAATATATATTACATACTGTATATAAAATATCAAAAAGTACACCAAATATGGGTTATATATACTGTAAATAAACTATCAAAAACTACAGTAATTATATTTAATATACTGTACATAAAATATCAAAAATTACACCAAATGTATATTATATACTGTAAATAAAATATCAAATAGTACAGTAAATATATATTACACACTCTCTGTAATGCATCAAAAACTACACCAAATATATATTATATAATTTACATAAAATATCAAAAGTACACCAAATACATATTATATACTGTACATAAAATATCAAAAACTACAGTAAATATATTTCATATTTTGTACATATAATATTATCCAAAAGTACACCAAATACATTTTATGTACTGTAAATAAAATATGAAAAAGGACAGTAAATATATATTACATACTGTATATAAAATATCAAAATGTATACCAAATATGGGTTATATATATTGTAACTAAACTCTCAAAAACTACAGTAATTATATTTAACATACTGTACATAAAATGTCAAAAATTACACCAAATGTATATTATATACTGTAAATAAAATATCAAAAAGTGCAGTAAATATATATTACATACTGTACATAAAATATCAAAAAGTACAGCAAATATGGGTTATATATACTGTAAATAAACTATCAAAAACTACAGTAATTATATTTAATATACTGTACATAAAATGTCAAAAATTACTGCAAATGTATATTATATACTGTAAATAAAATATCAAAAAGTACAGTAAATATATTTCATATATTGTACATATAATATTATCCAAAAGTACACCAAATACATTTTATGTACTGTAAATAAAGTATCAAAATTACAGTAAATATATATAACATACTGTACATAAAATATCAAAAAGTACACCAAATATGGGTTATATATACTGTAAAGAAACTATCAAAACGTACAATAATTTTATTTAATATACTGTACATAAAATACCAAAAATTACAGCAAATATATATTATATACTGAAAATAAAATATCAAAAATTACAGTAAATATATATTACACACTCTCTGTAAAATATCAAAAACTACACCAAATATATAGTATATAATTTACATAATATACCAAAAGTTCTCAAAATACATATTATATACTGTACATAAAATATCAAAAAGTACAGTAAATATATTTCATATATTGTACATATAATATTATCCAAAAGTACACCAAATACATTTTATGTACTGTAAATAAAATATCAAAATTACAGTAAATATATATTACATACTGTACATAAAATATCAAAAAGTACACCAAATATGGGTTATATATATTGTAAATAAACTCTCAAAAACTACAGTAATTATATTTAATATACTGTACATAAAATGTCAAAAATTACTCCAAATGTATATTATATACTGTAAATAAAATATCAAAAAGTACAGTAAATATATTTCATATATTGTACATAAAATATTAACTAAAAGTACACCAAATACATTTTATATACTGTAAATAAAATATCAAAAAGTACAGTAAATATATATTATATACTGTATATAAAATATTAAAAAGTACAGTAAATGAATTTCATATATTGTACATATAATATTAACTAAAAGTACACCAAATACATTTTATATACTGCAAATAAAATATCAAAAAGTACACTAAATATATATTACATACAGTATAAAATATATTAAAATGTACAGTAAATGAATTTCATATATTGTACATATAATATTAACTAAAAGTACACCAAATTCATTTTATATACTGTAAAGAAAATATCGAAAAGTTCAGTAAATATATATTACGTACTATACATAATATATCAAAAAGTACACCAAATATGTGTTATATATACTGTAGATAAACTATCAAAAACTACAGTAATTTTATTTAATATACTGTACATAAACTATCTAAAATAACACCAGATGTATATTATATACTCTAAATAATATATCAAAAAGTACAGTAAATGTATATTGCACATCCTATGTAAAATATCAAAAACTACACCAAATATATATTATATAATTTACATAAACTATCAAAAGGACACCAAATGTATATTATATACTGTACATAAAATATCAAAATGTACAGTAAATATATTTCATATATTGTACATATAATATTAACTAAAAGTACACCAAATACATTTTATATACTGTAAATAAAATATCAAAACGTACAGTAAATATACATTACATACTGTTCATAAAATATCAAAAAGTACACCAAATATGTGTTATATATACTGTAAATAAACTATCAAAAACTACAGTAATTATATTTAATATACTGTACATAAAATATCAAAAATTAAACCAAATGTATATTATATACTGTAAATAAAATATCAAAAAGTATTCTAAGTATATATTACACACCCTATGTAAAATATCAAAAACTACACCATATATATATTACGTAATTTACATAAAATATCAAAAGGACAACAAATATATCTCATATACTGTACATAAAATATCAAAAAGTACAGTAAATATATTTCATATATTGTATATATAATATTTACTAAAACTACACCAAATACATTTTATATACTGTATACAAAATATCAAAAAGTACAGTAAATATATATTACATACTGTACATAAAATATCAAAAAGTACACCAAATATATGTTATATATACTGTAAATAAACTATCAAAAACTACAGTAATTATATTTAATATACTGTACATAAAATATCAAAAATTACACCAAATGTATATTATATACTCTAAATAAAATATCAAAAATGATAGTAAATGTATATTACACATTCTATGTAAAATATCAAAAACTACACCAATTATATATTATATAATTTACATAATATATCAAAAGTACACCAAATATATATTATATACTGTACATAAAATATCAAAAAGTACAGTAAATATATTTCACATATTGTACATATAATATTAACTAAAAGTACACCAAATACATTTTATATACTGTAATAAAATATCAAAAATTACAGTAAATATATATTACATACTGTACATAAAATATCAAAATGTACACCAAATATGTGTTATATATACTGTAAATAAACTATCAAAAACTACAGTAATTAAAGTTAATATACTGTACATAAAATATCAAAAATTACAACAAATGTATATTATATACTCTAAATAAAATATCAAAAATGATAGTAAATATATATTACACATTCTATGTAAAATATCAAAAACTACATCAATTATATATTATATAATTTACATAATATATCAAAAGTACACCAAATATATATTATATACTGTACATAAAATATCAAAAATTACAGTAAATATATTTCATATATTCTACATATAATATTAACTAAAAGTACACCAAATACATTTTATATACTGTAAATAAAATACCAAAAAGTACAGTAAATATATATTACCTACTGTACATAAAATATCAAAAAGTACACCAAATATGTGTTATATACACTGTAAATAAACTATCAAAAACTACAGTAATTATATTTAATATACTGCACCTAAAATAGCAAAAAGTACAAAAAATGTACACTTTATACTGTAAATAAAATATCAAAAACTACACCAAATATATATTATAGAATTTACATAAAATATGAAAAGTACACAGAATACATATTATATACTGTATGTAAAATATCAAAAAGTACAGTAAATATATTTCATACATTGTACATATAATATTATCCAGAAGTACGCTACATACATTTTATATACTGTAAATAAAATATAAAAATTACAGTAAATATATATTACATACTGTACATAAAATATCAAAAAGTACACCAAATATGGGTTATATATACTGTAAATAAAGTATGAAAAACTACAGTAATTATATTTAATATACTGTACATAAAATATCAAAAATTACACCAAACGTCTATTATATACTGTAAATAAAATATCAGAAAGTATAGTAAATATATATTACACACTCTCTGTAAAATATCAAAACTACACCAAATATATATTATAAAATTTACATAAAATATCAAAAGTACTCCAAATACATATTATATACTGTACATAAAATATCAGAAAGTGCAGTAAATAAATTTCATATATTGTACATATAATATTAACTAAAATTACA
The DNA here is from genome assembly GCF_028858775.2 of Pan troglodytes. NCBI lineage: Eukaryota > Metazoa > Chordata > Mammalia > Primates > Hominidae > Pan > Pan troglodytes. Next base: position 8,106,708 of record NC_086016.1, read on the forward strand.
CCAAATACATTTTATATACAGTAAATAAAATATAAAATATTACAGTAAAAATATATTACAAACTCTCTGTAAAATATCAAATACTACACCAAATATATATTATATAATTTACATGAAATATCAAAAAGTACAGTAAATATATTTCATATATTGTACATATAATATTATCCAAAAGTACACCAAATATATTTTATGTACAGTAAATAAAATATCAAAGTTACAGTAAATATATATTACATACTGTACATAAAATATCAAAAAGTACACCAAGTATGGGTTATATATACTGTAAATAAACTATCAAAAACTACAGTAAGTATATTTAATATACTGTACATAAAATATCAAAAATTACAACAAATGTATATTATATACTGTAAACAAAATATCAAAAAGTACAGTAAATATATATTACACACTCTCTGTAAAATATCAAAAACTACACCAAATATATAGTGTATAATTTACATAAAATATCAAAAGTACTCAAAATACATATTATATACTGTACATAAAATGTCAAAAAGTACAGTAAATATATTTCATATATTGTACATATAATATTATCCAAAAGTACACCAAATACATTTTATGTACTGTAAATAAAATATCAAAATTACAGTAAATATATATTACATACTGTACATAAAATATCAAAAAGTACACCAAATATGGGTTATATGTACTGTAAATAAACTATCAAAAACTACAGTAATTATATTTAATATACTGTACATAAAATACCAAAAATTACAGCAAATGTATATTATATACTGAAAATAAAATATCAAAAATTACCGTAAATATATATTACACAATCTCTGTAAAATATCAAAAACTACACGAAATATATAGTTTATAATTTACATGAAATATCAAAAGTACTCCAAATACATATTATATACTGTACATAAAATATCAAAAAGTACAGTAAATATATATTACACACTCTCTGTAATATATCAAAAACTACACCAAATATATATTATATAACTTACATAAAATATCAAAAGTACTCCAAATACATATTATATACTGTACATAAAATATCAAAAAGTACAGTAAATATATTTCATATATTGTACATATAATATTATCCCAAAGTACACCAAAGATATTATATACAGTAAATAAAATATCAAAAAGTACAGTAAATGTAAATAACCTACTGTACATAAAATATCAAAAAGTACACCAAAGATGGGTTATATATACCGTAAAGAAACTATCAAAAACTACAGTAATTATATTTAATATACTGTACATAAAATATCAAAAATTACACGAAATGTATATTATAGAATATAAAGAAAATATCAAAAAGTACAGTAAATATATATTACACACTCCCTGTAAAATATCAAAATCTACACAAAATATATATTATATAATTTACATAAAGTATCAAATGTACACCTAATACATATTATATACTGTACATAAAATATCAAAAAGTACAGTAAATATATTTCATATATTGTACATATAATATTATCCAAAAGTACACCAAACACATTTTATGTACTGTAAATAAAATATCAAAATTACAGTAAATATATATTACATACTGTACATAAAATATCAAAAAGTGCACCAAATATTGGTTATATATACTGTAAAGAAACTATCAAAAACTACAGTAATTATATTTAATATACTGTACATAAAATATCAAACATTACACCAAATGTATATTATATACTTTAAATAAAATATCGAAAAGTACAGTAAATATATATTACACACTCTGTAAAATATCAAAAACTACACCAAATATACATTACATAATTTAAATAAAATATCAAAAGTACTCCAAATACATATTATATACTGTACATAAACTATCAAAAAGTACAGTAAATATATTTCATATATTGTACATATAATATTATCCAAAAGTATACCAAACACATTTTATGTGCTGTAAATAAAATATCAAAATTACAGTAAATATATATCACATACTGTACATAAAATATCAAAAAGTACACCAAATATGGGTTATATATACTGTAAATAAACTATCAAAAACTACAGTAATTATATTTAATATACTGTACATAAAATGTCAAAAATTACACCAAATGTATATTATATATGGTAAAAAAAATATCAAAAAGTACAGTAAATATATATTACATACTGTACATAAAATATCAAAAAGTACACCAAATATGGGTTATATATACTGTAAATGAACTATGAAAAACTACAGTAATTATATTTACTATACTGTACATAAAATATCAAAAATTACACCAAAAGTATATTATATACTGTAAATAAAATATCAAAAATTACAGTAAATGTATATTACACACTCTCTGTAATATATCAAAAACTACACCAAATATATATTATATAATTTACGTAAATTGTCAAACGTACTCCAAATACATATTATATACTGTACATAAAATATCAAAAACTACAGTAAATATATTTCATATATTGTACATATAATATTATCCAAAAGTACACCAAATACATTTTATGTACTGTAAATAAAATATCAAAATTACAGTAAACATATATTACATATTGTACATAAAATATCAAAAAGTACACCAAATATGGGTTATATATACAGTAAAGAAACTATCAAAAACTACAGTAATTATATTTAATATACTGTACATAAAATATCAAACATTACACCAAATGTATATTATATACTGTAAATAAAATATCAAAAATTACAGTAAATATAGATTACACACTCTCTGTAAAATATCAAAAACTACACCAAATATATAGTATATAATTTACATAAAATATCAAAAGTACTCCAAATACATATTATATACTGTACATAAAATATCAAAAAGTACAGTAAATATATTTCATATATTGTACATATAATATTATCCAAAAGTACACCAAATACATTTTATGTACTGTCAATAAAATATCAAAATTACAGTAAATATATATTACATACTGTACATAAAATATCAAAAAGTACACCAAATATGGGTTATATATACTGTAACTAAACTCTCAAAAACTACAGTAATTATATTTAATATACTGTACATAAAATGTCAAAAATTACACCACATGTATATTATATACTGTAAATAAAATACCAAAAAGTACAGTAAATATATATTACTCTCTGTAAAATATCAAAAACTACACCAAATATATATTATATAATTTAAACAAAATATCAAAAAGTACACTAAATATATATAACATACTGTACATAAAATATCAAAAAGTACACCAAACATGGGTTATATATACTGTAAATAAACTATCAAAAACTACAGTAATTATATTTAATATACTGTACATAAAATACCAAAAATTACAGCAAATGTATATTATATACTGAAAATAAAATATCAAAAATTACAGTAAATATATATTACACAATCTCTGTAAAATATCAAAAACTACACCAAATATATAGTTTATAATTTACTTAAAATATCGAAAGTACTCCAAATAAATATTATATACTGTACATAAAATATCAAAAAGTACAGTAAATATATTTCATATATTGTACATATAATATTATCCAAAAGTACACCAAATACATTTTATGTACTGTAAATAAAATATCAAAATTACAGTAAATATATATTACATACTGTACATAAAATATCAAAAAGTACACCAAATATGGGTTATATATACTGTAAAGAAACTATCAAAAACTACAGTAATTATATTTAATATACTGTACATAAAATATCAAACATTACACCAAATGTATATTATATACTGTAAATAAAATATCAAAAAGTACAGTAAATATAGATTACACACTCTCTGTAAAATATCAAAAACTACACCAAATATATAGTATATAATTTACATAAAATATCAAAAGTACTCCAAATACATATTATATACTGTACATAAAATATCAAAAAGTACAGTAAATATATTTCATATATTGTACATATAATATTATCCAAAAGTACACCAAATACATTTTATGTGCTGTAAATAAAATATCAAAATTACAGTAAATATATATTACATACTGTACATAAAATATCAAAAAGTACACCAAATATGGGTTATATATACTGTAAATAAACTATCAAAAACTACAGTAATTATATTTAATATACTGTACATAAAATGTCAAAAATTACACCAAATGTATATTATATACGGTAAATAAAATATCAAAAAGTACAGTAAATATATACTACATACTGTACATAAAATATCAAAAAGTACACCAAATATGGGTTATATATACTGTAAATGAACTATGAAAAACTACAGTAATTATATTTACTATACTGTACATAAAATATCAAAAATTACACCAAAAGTATATTATATACTGTAAATAAAATATCAAAAATTACAGTAAATGTATATTACACACTCTCTGTAATATATCAAAAACTACACCAAATATATATTATATAATTTACGTAAAATGTCAAACGTACTCCAAATACATATTATATACTGTACATAAAATATCAAAAACTACAGTAAATATATTTCATATATTGTACATATAATATTATCCAAAAGTACACCAAATACATTTTATGTACTGTAAATAAAATATCAAAATTACAGTAAACATATATTACATATTGTACATAAAATATCAAAAAGTACACCAAATATGGGTTATATATACAGTAAAGAAACTATCAAAAACTACAGTAATTATATTTAATATACTGTACATAAAATATCAAACATTACACCAAATGTATATTATATACTGTAAATAAAATATCAAAAATTACAGTAAATATAGATTACACACTCTCTGTAAAATATCAAAAACTACACCAAATATATAGTATATAATTTACATAAAATATCAAAAGTACTCCAAATACATATTATATACTGTACATAAAATATCAAAATGTACAGTAAATATATTTCATATATTGTACATATAATATTATCCAAAAGTACACCAAATACATTTTATGTACTGTAAATAAAATATCAAAATTACAGTAAATATATATTACATACTGTACATAAAATATCAAAAAGTACACCAAATATGGGTTATATATACTGTAACTAAACTCTCAAAAACTACAGTAATTATATTTAATATACTGTACATAAAATGTCAAAAATTACACCACATGTATATTATATACTGTAAATAAAATACCAAAAAGTACAGTAAATATATATTACTCTCTGTAAAATATCAAAAACTACACCAAATATATATTATATAATTTAAACAAAATATCAAAAAGTACAGTAAATATATATAACATACTGTACATAAAATATCAAAAAGTACACCAAACATGGGTTATATATACTGTAAAGAAACTATCAAAAACTACAGTAATTATATTTAATATACTGTACATAAAATATCAAACATTACACCAAATGTATATTTTATACTGTAAAGAAAATATCAAAAGTACACTAAATATATATTACACACTCTCTGTAAAATATTAAAAACTACACCAAATATATATTGTATAATTTACATAAAATATCAAAAGTACTCCAAATACATATTATATACTGTACATAAAATATCAAAAAGTACAGTAAATATATTTCATATATTGTACATATAATATTATCCAAAAGTACACCAAAAATATTATATACAGTAAATAAAATATCAAAAAGTACAGTAAATATATATAACCTACTGTACATAAAATATCAAAAAGTACACCAAAGATGGGTTATATATACTGTAAAGAAACTATCAAAAACTACAGTAATTATATTTAATATACTGTAGATAAAATATCAAAAATTACACCAAATGTATATTATATACTGTAAAGAAAATATCAAAAAGTACAGTAAATATATATTACACACTCCCTGTAAAATATCAAAAACTACACCAAATATATATTATATAATTTACATAAAATATCAAAAGTACTCCAAATACCTATTATATACTGTACATAAAATATCAAAAATACAGTAAATAAATTTAATATATTGTACATATAATATTATCCAAAAGTACACCAAATACATTTTATGTACTGTAAATAAAATATCAAAATTACAGTCAATATATATTACATACTGTACATAAAATATCAAAAAGTACACCAAATATGGTTATATATACTGTAAATAAACTATCAAAAACTACAGTAATTATATTTAATATACTGTACATAAAATATCAAACATTACACCAAATGTATATTATATACCATAAAGAAAATATCAAAAAGTACAGTAAATATATATTACACACTCTCTGTAAAATATTAAAAACTACACCAAATATATATTGTATAATTAACATAAAATATCAAAAGAACACCAAATACATATTATATACTGTACATAAAATATCAAAAACTACAGTAAATATATTTTATATATTGTACATATAATATTATCCAAAAGTACACCAAACACATTTTATGTAATATAAATAAAATATCAAAATTACAGTATATATATATTACATACTGTACATAAAATATCAAAAAGTGCACCAAATATTGGTTATATATACTGTAAAGAAACTATCAAAAACTACAGTAATTATATTTAATATACTGTACATAAAATATCAAACATTACACCAAATGTATATTATATACTGTAAATAAAATATCAAAAAGTACAGTAAATATATATTACATACTGTACATAAAATATCAAAAAGTACACCAAATATGGGTTATATGTACTGTAAATAAACTATCAAAAACTACAGTAATTATATTTAATATACTGTACATAAAATATCAAAAATTACACCAAATGTATATTATATACTGTAAATAAAATATCAAAAAGTACAGGAAATATATATTACACACTCTCTGTAATATATCAAAAACTACACCAAATATATATTATATAACTTACATAAAATATCAAAAGTACTCCAAATACATATTATATACTGTACATAAAATATCAAAAAGTACAGTAAATATATTTCATATATTGTACATATAATATTATCCAAAAGTACACCAAATACATTTTATGTACTGTAAATAAAATATCAAAATTACAGTAAATATATATTACATACTGTACATAAAATATCAAAAAGTACACCAAATATGGATTATATATACTGTAAAGAAACTATCAAAAACTACAGTAATTATATTTAATATACTGTACATAAAATATCAAACATTACACCAAATGTATATTATATACTGTAAATAAAATATCAAAAAGTACAGTAAATATATATTACACACTCTCTGTAAAATATCAAAAACTACACCAAATATATATTATATAATTTACATAAAACACCAAAATACAGTAAATATATATAACATACTGTAGATAAAATATCAAAAAGTACACCAAATATGGGTTATATATACTGTAAATAAACTATCAAAAACTACAGTAATTATATTTAATATACTGTACATAAAATATCAATAATTACAGCAAATGCATATTATATACTGTAAATAAAAAATCAAAAAGTACACTAAATACATAGTACACAATCTCTGTAATATATCAAAAAGTACACCAAATATATATTATATAATTTACATAAAATATCAAAAGTACATCAAATACATATTATATACTGTACATTAAATATCAAAAAGTACAGTAAATATATTTCATATATTGTACACATAATATTAACTAAAAGAACACAAAATATATTTTATATACAGTAAATAAAATATCAAAAATTACAGTAAATATATATTACACACCCTCTGTAAAATATCAAAATCTACACCAAATATAAATTATATAATATACATAAAATATCAAAAAGTACAGTAAATATATATTACATACAGTATATAAAATATCAAGAAGTACACCAAATATGGGTTATATATACTGTAACTAAACTATCGAAAACTGCAGTCATTATATTTAATATACTGTATATAAAATATCAAAAATTACAACAAATGTATATTGTATACTGTATATAAAATATCAAAAAGTACAGTAAATATATATTACACACTCTCTGTAAAATATCAAAAACAACACCAAATATATAGTATATAATTTACATAAAATATCAAAAGTACTCCAAATACATATTATATACTGTATGTAAAATATCAAAGAGTACAGCAAATATATTTCATTTATTGTACATATATTATTATCCAAAAGTACACCAAAGATATTATATACAGTAAAAAAAATATCAAAATTACAGTAAATATATATTACATACTGTACATAAAATATCAAAAAGTACACCAAATATGGGTTATATATACTGTAAAGAAACTATCAAAAACTACAGTAATTATATTTAATATACCGTACGTAAAATATCAAAAATTACACCAAATATATATTATATACTGTAAATAAAATATCAAAAAGTACAGTAAATATATATTACACACTCTCTGTAATATATCAAAAACTACACCAAATATATATTATATAATTTACATAAAATATCAAAATTACTCCAAATACATATTATATACTGTACATAAAATATCAAAAAGTACAGTAAATATATTTCATATATTGTACATATAATATTATCCAAAAGTACACCAAATACATTTTATGTACTGTAAATAAAATATCAAAATTACAGTAAATATATATTACATACTGTACATAAAATATCAAAAAGTACACCAAATATGGGTTATATATACTGTAACTAAACTCTCAAAAACTACAGTAATTATATTTAATATACTGTACATAAAATGTCAAAAATTACACCAAATGAATATTATATACAGTAAAAAAAATCCAAAAGTACAGTAAATATATATAACATAGTGTACATAAAATATCAAAAAGTACACCAAAGTTGGGTTATATATACTGTAAGTAAACTATCAAAAACTACAATAATTATATTTAATATACTGTACATAAAATGTCAAAAATTACACCAAATGTATATTATATACTGTAAATAAAATATCAAAAAGTACAGTAAATATATATTACACACTCTCTGTAATATATCAAAAACTACACCAAATATATATTATATAATTTACATAAAATATCAAAAAGTACAGTAAATATATATAACATAGTGTACATAAAATATAAAAAGTACACCAAAGATGGTTTATATATACTGTAAATAAACTATAAAAAACTACAGTAATTATATTTAATATACTGTATATAAAATGTCAAAAATTACACCAAATGTATATTATATACTGTAAATAAAATATCAAAAAGTACAGTAAATATATATTACACCCTCTCTGTTATATATCAAATACTACACCAAATATATATTATATAATTTACATAAAATATCAAAAGAACACCAAATACATATTATATACTGTACATAAAATATCAAAAAGGACAGTAAATATATTTCATATATTGTACATATAATATTATCCAAAAGTACACCAAATACATTTTATGTACTGTAAATAAAATATCAAAATTACAGTAAATATATATTACATACTGCACATAAAATATCAAAAAGTACACCAAATATGGGTTATATATACTGGAAAGAATCTATCAAAAACTACAGTAATTATATTTAATATACTGTACAAAAATTATCAAAAATTACACCAAATGTATCTTATATACTGTAAATAAAATATCAAAAAGTACAGTAAATATATATTACACACTCTCTGTAAAATATCAAAAACTACACCAAATATATATTATATAATTTATATAAAATATCATAAGTACACCAAATACATATTATATACTGTACATAAAATATCAAAAACTACAGTAAATATATTTCATATATTGTAGATATAATATTTTCCAAAAGTACACCAAATTCATTTTATGTACTGTAAATAAAATATCAAAATTACAGTAAATATATATTACACACTGTACATAAAATATCAAAAAGTACACCAAATATGGGTTATATATGCTGTAAAGAAACTATCAAAATCTACAGTAATTATATTTAATATACTGTACATAAAATATCAAAAATTAAACCAAATATATATTATATACTGTAAATAAAATATCAAAAAGTACAGTAAATATATAGTACACACACTCTGTAATATATCAAAAACTACACCAAATATATATTATATAATTTATATAAAATATCAAAAGTACTCCAAATGCATATTATATACTGTACATAAAATATCAAAAAGTACAGTAGATATATTTCATATATTGTACATATAATATTATCCAAAAGTACACCAAATACATTTTATGTACTGTAAATAAATTATCAAAATTACAGTATATATATATTACATACTGTACATAAAATATTAAAAAGTACACCAAATATGGATTATATATACTGTAAATAAACTGTCAAAAACCACAGTAATTATATTTAATATACTGTACATAAAATGTCAAAAATTACACCAAATGTATATTATATACTGTAAATAAAGTATCAAAAAGTACAGTAAATATATATTACATACTGTACATAAAATATCAAAAAGTACACCAAATATGGGTTATATATACTGTAACTAAACTCTCAGAAACTACAGTAATTATATTTAATATACTGTACATAAAATATCAAAAATTACACCAAATGTATATTATATACTGTAAATAAAATATCAAAAAGTACAGTAAATATATATTACACACTCCCTGTAATATATCAAAAACTACCCCAAATATATATTATATAATTTACATAAAATATCAAAAGTACTCCACATACATATTATATACTGTACATAAAATATCAAAAAGTACAGTAAATATATTTCATATATTGTACATATAATATTATCCAAAAGTACACGAAATACATTTTATGTACTGTAAATAAAATATCAAAATTTCAGTAAAAATATATGACATACTTTACATAAAATATCAAAATTACACCAAATATGGGTTATATATACTGTAACTAAACTCTCAAAAACTACAGTAATTATACTTAATATACTGTACATAAAATGTCAAAAATTACACCAAATGTATATTATATACTGTAAATAAAATATCAAAAAGTACAGTAAATATATATTACATACTCTCTGTAATCTATCAAAAACTACACCAAATATATATTATATAATTTACATAAAATATCAAAAGTTCTCCAAATACATATTATATACTGTACATAAAATATCAAAAAGTACAGTAAATATATTTCATATATTGTACATATAATATTATCCAAAAGTACACCAAATACATTTTATGTACTGTAAATAAAATATCAAAATTACAGTAAATATATATTACATACTGTACATAAAATATCAAAAAGTACACAATATATGGGTTATATATACCGTAAAGAAACTATCAAAAACTACAGTAATTATATTTAATATACTGTACATAAAATATCAAACATTACACCAAATGTATATTATATACTGTAAATAAAATATCAAAAAGTACAGTAAATATAGATTACACACTCTCTGTTAAATATCAAAAACTGCACCAAATATATAGTATATAATTTACATAAAATATCAAAAGTACTCCAAATACATATTATATACTGTACATAAACTATCAAAAAGTACAGTAAATATATTTCATATATTGTACATATAATATTATCCAAAACTACACCAAAGATAATATATACTGTAAATAAAATATCAAAAAGTACACCAAATATGGGTTATATATACTGTAAATAAACTATCAAAAACTACAGTAATTATATTTAATATACTGTACATAAAATACCAAAAATTACAGCAAATGTATATTATATACTGAAAATAAAATATCAAAAAGTACAGTAAATATATATTACACAATCTCTGTAAAATATCAAAAACTACACCAAACATATAGTTTACAATTTACATAAAATATCAAAAGTACTCCAAATACATATTATATACTGTACATAAAATATCAAAAGGTACAGTAAATATATTTCATATATTGTACATATATTATTATCCAAAAGTACACCAAATACATTTTATGTTCTGTAAATAAAATATCAAAATTACAGTAAATATATATTACATTCTGTACATAAAATATCAAAAAGTACACCAAATATGGGTTATATATACTGTAACTAAACTCTCAAAAACTACAGTAATTATATTTAATATACTGTACATAAAATGTCAAAAATTACACCAAATGTATATTATATACTGTAAATAAAATATCAAAAAGTACAGTAAATATATATTACATACTGTACATAAAATATCAAAAAGTACACCAAATATTGGTTATATATACTGTAAATAAACTATCAAAAACTACAGTAATTATATCTAATATACTGTACATAAAATATCAAAAATTACACCAAATGTATATTATATACTGTGAATAAAATATCAAAAAGTACAGTAAATATATATTACACACTCTCTGTAATATATCAAAAACTACACCAAATATATATTATATAATTTACATAAAATATCAAAAGTACTCCAAATACATATTATATACTGTATATAAAATATCAAAAACTACAGTAAATATATTTCAGATATTGTACATATAATATTATCCAAAAGTACACCAAATACATTTTATGTACTGTAAATAAAATATCAAAATTACAGTAAATATATATTACATACTGTACATAAAATATCAAAAAGTACACCAAATATGGGTTATATATACCGTAAATAAACTATCAAAAACTACAGTAATTATATTTAATATACTGTACATAAAATATCAAAAATTACACCAAATGTATATTATATACTGTAAATAAAATATCAAAAATACAGTAAATATATATTACACACTGTACATAAAATATCAAAAAGTACACCAAATATGGGTTATATATACTGTAAATAAACTATCAAAAACTACAGTAATTATATTTAATATACTGTACATAAAATATCAAAAATTACACCAAATGTATATTATATACTGTAAATAAAATATCAAAAAGTACAGTAAATATATATTACACACTCTCTGTAATATATCAAAAACTACTCCAAATATATAGTATATAATTTACATAAAATATCAAAAGTACTCCAAATACATATTATAAACTCTATGTAAAATATCAAAAAGTACAGTAAATATATTTCATATATTATACATATAATATTATCTAAAGGTACACCAAATACATATTATATACTGTAAATAAAATATCAAAATTACAGTAAATATATATTACATACTGTAGATAGAATATCAAATACTACACCAAATATGGGTTATATATACTGTAAATAAACTATCAACAACTACAGCAATTATATTTAAGATACTGTACATAAAATATCAAAAATTACAGCAAATGTATATTATATAGTGTAAATAAAAAATCAAAAAGTACAGTAAATACATAGTACACAATCTCTGTAATATATCAAAAAGTACACCAAATATATATTATATAATTTACATAAAATATCAAAAGTACATCAAATACATATTATATACTGAACATTAAATGTCAAAAAGTACAGTAAATATATTTCATATATTGTACACATAATATTAACTAAAAGTACACAAAATACATTTTATATACAGTAAATAAAATATCAAAAATTACAGTAAATATATATTGCACACTCTCTGTAAAATATCAAAATCTACACCAAATATATATTATATAATATACATAAAATATCAAAAAGTACAGTAAATATATATTACATACAGTACATAAAATATCAAGAAGTACACCAAATATGGGTTATATATACTGTAACTAAACTATCGAAAACTGCAGTCATTATATTTAATATACTGTATATAAAATATCAAAAATTACACCAAATGTATATTATATACTGTATATAAAATATCAAAAAGTACAGTAAATATATATCACACACTCTCTGTAAAATATCAAAAACTACACCAAATATATAGTATATAATTTACATAAAATATCAAAAGTACTCAAAATACATATTATATACTGTACATAAAATGTCAAAAAGTACAGTAAATATATTTCATATATTGTACATATAATATTATCCAAAAGTACACCAAATACATTTTATGTACTGTAAATAAAATATCAAAATTACAGTAAATATATATTACATACTGTACATAAAATATCAAAAAGTACACCAAATATAGGTTATATGTACTGTAAATAAACTATCAAAAACTACAGTAATTATATTTAATATACTGTACATAAAATACCAAAAATTACAGCAAATGTATATTATATACTGAAAATAAAATATCAAAAATTACCGTAAATATATATTACACAATCTCTGTAAAATATCAAAAACTACACGAAATATATAGTTTATAATTTACATGAAATATCAAAAGTACTCCAAATACATATTATATACTGTACATAAAATATCAAAAAGTACAGTAAATATATATTACACACTCTCTGTAATATATCAAAAACTACACCAAATATATATTATATAACTTACATAAAATATCAAAAGTACTCCAAATACATATTATATACTGTACATAAAATATCAAAAAGTACAGTAAATATATTTCATATATTGTACATATAATATTATCCCAAAGTACACCAAAGATATTATATACAGTAAATAAAATATCAAAAAGTACAGTAAATGTAAATAACCTACTGTACATAAAATATCAAAAAGTACACCAAAGATGGGTTATATATACCGTAAAGAAACTATCAAAAACTACAGTAATTATATTTAATATACTGTACATAAAATATCAAAAATTACACGAAATGTATATTATAGAATATAAAGAAAATATCAAAAAGTACAGTAAATATATATTACACACTCCCTGTAAAATATCAAAATCTACACAAAATATATATTATATAATTTACATAAAGTATCAAAAGTACACCTAATACATATTATATACTGTACATAAAATATCAAAAAGTACAGTAAATATATTTCATATATTGTACATATAATATTATCCAAAAGTACACCAAACACATTTTATGTACTGTAAATAAAATATCAAAATTACAGTAAATATATATTACATACTGTACATAAAATATCAAAAAGTGCACCAAATATTGGTTATATATACTGTAAAGAAACTATCAAAAACTACAGTAATTATATTTAATATACTGTACATAAAATATCAAACATTACACCAAATGTATATTATATACTTTAAATAAAATATCGAAAAGTACAGTAAATATATATTACACACTCTGTAAAATATCAAAAACTACACCAAATATACATTACATAATTTAAATAAAATATCAAAAGTACTCCAAATACATATTATATACTGTACATAAACTATCAAAAAGTACAGTAAATATATTTCATATATTGTACATATAATATTATCCAAAAGTATACCAAACACATTTTATGTGCTGTAAATAAAATATCAAAATTACAGTAAATATATATTACATACTGTACATAAAATATCAAAAAGTACACCAAATATGGGTTATATATACTGTAAATAAACTATCAAAAACTACAGTAATTATATTTAATATACTGTACATAAAATGTCAAAAATTACACCAAATGTATATTATATACGGTAAATAAAATATCAAAAAGTACAGTAAATATATATTACATACTGTACATAAAATATCAAAAAGTACACCAAATATGGGTTATATATACTGTAAATGAACTATGAAAAACTACAGTAATTATATTTACTATTCTGTACATAAAATATCAAAAATTACACCAAAAGTATATTATATACTGTAAATAAAATATCAAAAATTACAGTAAATGTATATTACACACTCTCTGTAATATATCAAAAACTACACCAAATATATATTATATAATTTACGTAAATTGTCAAACGTACTCCAAATACATATTATATACTGTACATAAAATATCAAAAACTACAGTAAATATATTTCATATATTGTACATATAATATTATCCAAAAGTACACCAAATACATTTTATGTACTGTAAATAAAATATCAAAATTACAGTAAACATATATTACATATTGTACATAAAATATCAAAAAGTACACCAAATATGGGTTATATATACAGTAAAGAAACTATCAAAAACTACAGTAATTATATTTAATATACTGTACATAAAATATCAAACATTACACCAAATGTATATTATATACTGTAAATAAAATATCAAAAATTACAGTAAATATAGATTACACACTCTCTGTAAAATATCAAAAACTACACCAAATATATAGTATATAATTTACATAAAATATCAAAAGTACTCCAAATACATATTATATACTGTACATAAAATATCAAAAAGTACAGTAAATATATTTCATATATTGTACATATAATATTATCCAAAAGTACACCAAATACATTTTATGTACTGTCAATAAAATATCAAAATTACAGTAAATATATATTACATACTGTACATAAAATATCAAAAAGTACACCAAATATGGGTTATATATACTGTAACTAAACTCTCAAAAACTACAGTAATTATATTTAATATACTGTACATAAAATGTCAAAAATTACACCACATGTATATTATATACTGTAAATAAAATACCAAAAAGTACAGTAAATATATATTACTCTCTGTAAAATATCAAAAACTACACCAAATATATATTATATAATTTAAACAAAATATCAAAAAGTACACTAAATATATATAACATACTGTACATAAAATATCAAAAAGTACACCAAACATGGGTTATATATACTGTAAATAAACTATCAAAAACTACAGTAATTATATTTAATATACTGTACATAAAATACCAAAAATTACAGCAAATGTATATTATATACTGAAAATAAAATATCAAAAATTACAGTAAATATATATTACACAATCTCTGTAAAATATCAAAAACTACACCAAATATATAGTTTATAATTTACTTAAAATATCGAAAGTACTCCAAATAAATATTATATACTGTACATAAAATATCAAAAAGTACAGTAAATATATTTCATATATTGTACATATAATATTATCCAAAAGTACACCAAATACATTTTATGTACTGTAAATAAAATATCAAAATTACAGTAAATATATATTAAATACTGTACATAAAATATCAAAAAGTACACCAAATATGGGTTATATATACTGTAAAGAAACTATCAAAAATTACAGTAATTATATTTAATATACTGTACATAAAATATCAAACATTACACCAAATGTATATTATATACTGTAAATAAAATATCAAAAAGTACAGTAAATATAGATTACACACTCTCTGTAAAATATCAAAAACTACACCAAATATATAGTATATAATTTACATAAAATATCAAAAGTACTCCAAATACATATTATATACTGTACATAAAATATCAAAAAGTACAGTAAATATATTTCATATATTGTACATATAATATTATACAAAAGTACACCAAATACATTTTATGTGCTGTAAATAAAATATCAAAATTACAGTAAATATATATTACATACTGTACATAAAATATCAAAAAGTACACCAAATATGGGTTATATATACTGTAAATAAACTATCAAAAACTACAGTAATTATATTTAATATACTGTACATAAAATGTCAAAAATTACACCAAATGTATATTATATACGGTAAATAAAATATCAAAAAGTACAGTAAATATATACTACATACTGTACATAAAATATCAAAAAGTACACCAAATATGGGTTATATATACTGTAAATGAACTATGAAAAACTACAGTAATTATATTTACTATACTGTACATAAAATATCAAAAATTACACCAAAAGTATATTATATACTGTAAATAAAATATCAAAAATTACAGTAAATGTATATTGCACACTCTCTGTAATATATCAAAAACTACACCAAATATATATTATATAATTTACGTAAAATGTCAAACGTACTCCAAATACATATTATATACTGTACATAAAATATCAAAAACTACAGTAAATATATTTCATATATTGTACATATAATATTATCCAAAAGTACACCAAATACATTTTATGTACTGTAAATAAAATATCAAAATTACAGTAAACATATATTACATATTGTACATAAAATATCAAAAAGTACACCAAATATGGGTTATATATACAGTAAAGAAACTATCAAAAACTACAGTAATTATATTTAATATACTGTACATAAAATATCAAACATTACACCAAATGTATATTATATACTGTAAATAAAATATCAAAAATTACAGTAAATATAGATTACACACTCTCTGTAAAATATCAAAAACTACACCAAATATATAGTATATAATTTACATAAAATATCAAAAGTACTCCAAATACATATTATATACTGTACATAAAATATCAAAATGTACAGTAAATATATTTCATATATTGTACATATAATATTATCCAAAAGTACACCAAATACATTTTATGTACTGTAAATAAAATATCAAAATTACAGTAAATATATATTACATACTGTACATAAAATATCAAAAAGTACACCAAATATGGGTTATATATACTGTAACTAAACTCTCAAAACTACAGTAATTATATTTAATATACTGTACATAAAATGTCAAAAATTACACCAAATGTATATTATATACTGTAAATAAAATACCAAAAAGTACAGTAAATATATATTACTCTCTGTAAAATATCAAAAACTACACCAAATATATATTATATAATTTAAACAAAATATCAAAAAGTACAGTAAATATATATAACATACTGTACATAAAATATCAAAAAGTACACCAAACATGGGTTATATATACTGTAAAGAAACTATCAAAAACTACAGTAATTATATTTAATATACTGTACATAAAATATCAAACATTACACCAAATGTATATTTTATACTGTAAAGAAAATATCAAAAGTACACTAAATATATATTACACACTCTCTGTAAAATATTAAAAACTACACCAAATATATATTGTATAATTTACATAAAATATCAAAAGTACTCCAAATACATATTATATACTGTACATAAAATATCAAAAAGTACAGTAAATATATTTCATATATTGTACATATAATATTATCCAAAAGTACACCAAAAATATTATATACAGTAAATAAAATATCAAAAAGTACAGTAAATATATATAACCTACTGTACATAAAATATCAAAAAGTACACCAAAGATGGGTTATATATACTGTAAAGAAACTATCAAAAACTACAGTAATTATATTTAATATACTGTAGATAAAATATCAAAAATTACACCAAATGTATATTATATACTGTAAAGAAAATATCAAAAAGTACAGTAAATATATATTACACACTCCCTGTAAAATATCAAAAACTACACCAAATATATATTATATAATTTACATAAAATATCAAAAGTACTCCAAATACCTATTATATACTGTACATAAAATATCAAAAATACAGTAAATAAATTTAATATATTGTACATATAATATTATCCAAAAGTACACCAAATACATTTTATGTACTGTAAATAAAATATCAAAATTACAGTCAATATATATTACATACTGTACATAAAATATCAAAAAGTACACCAAATATGGTTATATATACTGTAAATAAACTATCAAAAACTACAGTAAGTATATTTAATATACTGTACATAAAATATCAAAAATTACAACAAATGTATATTATATACTGTAAATAAAATATCAAAAGGTACAGTAAATATATATTACACACTCTCTGTAAAATATCAAAAACTACACCAAATATATAGTGTATAATTTACAGAAAATATCAAAAGTACTCAAAATACATATTATATACTGTACATAAAATGTCAAAAAGTACAGTAAATATATTTCATATATTGTACATATAATATTATCCAAAATTACACCAAATACATTTTATGTACTGTAAATAAAATATCAAAATTACAGTAAATATATATTACATACTGTACATAAAATATCAAAAAGTACACCAAATATGGGTTATATATACTGTAAAGAAACTATCAAAAACTACAGTAATTATATTTAATATACTGTACATAAAATATCAAACATTACACCAAATGTATATTATATACCATAAAGAAAATATCAAAAAGTACAGTAAATATATATTACACACTCTCTGTAAAATATTAAAAACTACACCAAATATATATTGTATAATTAACATAAAATATCAAAAGAACACCAAATACATATTATATACTGTACATAAAATATCAAAAACTACAGTAAATATATTTTATATATTGTACATATAATATTATCCAAAAGTACACCAAACACATTTTATGTAATATAAATAAAATATCAAAATTACAGTATATATATATTACATACTGTACATAAAATATCAAAAAGTGCACCAAATATTGGTTATATATACTGTAAAGAAACTATCAAAAACTACAGTAATTATATTTAATATACTGTACATAAAATATCAAACATTACACCAAATGTATATTATATACTGTAAATAAAATATCAAAAAGTACAGTAAATATATATTACATACTGTACATAAAATATCAAAAAGTACACCAAATATGGGTTATATGTACTGTAAATAAACTATCAAAAACTACAGTAATTATATTTAATATACTGTACATAAAATATCAAAAATTACACCAAATGTATATTATATACTGTAAATAAAATATCAAAAAGTACAGGAAATATATATTACACACTCTCTGTAATATATCAAAAACTACACCAAATATATATTATATAACTTACATAAAATATCAAAAGTACTCCAAATACATATTATATACTGTACATAAAATATCAAAAAGTACAGTAAATATATTTCATATATTGTACATATAATATTATCCAAAAGTACACCAAATACATTTTATGTACTGTAAATAAAATATCAAAATTACAGTAAATATATATTACATACTGTACATAAAATATCAAAAAGTACACCAAATATGGATTATATATACTGTAAAGAAACTATCAAAAACTACAGTAATTATATTTAATATACTGTACATAAAATATCAAACATTACACCAAATGTATATTATATACTGTAAATAAAATATCAAAAAGTACAGTAAATATATATTACACACTCTCTGTAAAATATCAAAAACTACACCAAATATATATTATATAATTTACATAAAACACCAAAATACAGTAAATATATATAACATACTGTAAATAAAATATCAAAAAGTACGCCAAATATGGGTTATATATACTGTAAATAAACTATCAAAAACTACAGTAATTATATTTAATATACTGTACATAAAATATCAAAAATTACAGCAAATGCATATTATATACTGTAAATAAAAAATCAAAAATTACACTAAATACATAGTACACAATCTCTGTAATATATCAAAAAGTACACCAAATATATATTATATAATTTACATAAAATATCAAAAGTACATCAAATACATATTATATACTGTACATTAAATATCAAAAAGTACAGTAAATATATTTCATATATTGTACACATAATATTAACTAAAAGAACACAAAATATATTTTATATACAGTAAATAAAATATCAAAAATTACAGTAAATATATATTACACACCCTCTGTAAAATATCAAAATCTACACCAAATATAAATTATATAATATACATAAAATATCAAAAAGTACAGTAAATATATATTACATACAGTATATAAAATATCAAGAAGTACACCAAATATGGGTTATATATACTGTAACTAAACTATCGAAAACTGCAGTCATTATATTTAATATACTGTATATAAAATATCAAAAATTACAACAAATGTATATTGTATACTGTATATAAAATATCAAAAAGTACAGTAAATATATATTACACACTCTCTGTAAAATATCAAAAACAACACCAAATATATAGTATATAATTTACATAAAATATCAAAAGTACTCCAAATACATATTATATACTGTATGTAAAATATCAAAGAGTACAGCAAATATATTTCATTTATTGTACATATATTATTATCCAAAAGTACACCAAAGATATTATATACAGTAAAAAAAATATCAAAATTACAGTAAATATATATTACATACTGTACATAAAATATCAAAAAGTACACCAAATATGGGTTATATATACTGTAAAGAAACTATCAAAAACTACAGTAATTATATTTAATATACCGTACGTAAAATATCAAAAATTACACCAAATATATATTATATACTGTAAATAAAATATCAAAAAGTACAGTAAATATATATTACACACTCTCTGTAATATATCAAAAACTACACCAAATATATATTATATAATTTACATAAAATATCAAAATTACTCCAAATACATATTATATACTGTACATAAAATATCAAAAAGTACAGTAAATATATTTCATATATTGTACATATAATATTATCCAAAAGTACACCAAATACATTTTATGTACTGTAAATAAAATATCAAAATTACAGTAAATATATATTACATACTGTACATAAAATATCAAAAAGTACACCAAATATGGGTTATATATACTGTAACTAAACTCTCAAAAACTACAGTAATTATATTTAATATACTGTACATAAAATGTCAAAAATTACACCAAATGAATATTATATACAGTAAAAAAAATCCAAAAGTACAGTAAATATATATAACATAGTGTACATAAAATATCAAAAAGTACACCAAAGTTGGGTTATATATACTGTAAGTAAACTATCAAAAACTACAATAATTATATTTAATATACTGTACATAAAATGTCAAAAATTACACCAAATGTATATTATATACTGTAAATAAAATATCAAAAAGTACAGTAAATATATATTACACACTCTCTGTAATATATCAAAAACTACACCAAATATATATTATATAATTTACATAAAATATCAAAAAGTACAGTAAATATATATAACATAGTGTACATAAAATATCAAAAAGTACACCAAAGATGGTTTATATATACTGTAAATAAACTATAAAAAACTACAGTAATTATATTTAATATACTGTATATAAAATGTCAAAAATTACACCAAATGTATATTATATACTGTAAATAAAATATCAAAAAGTACAGTAAATATATATTACACCCTCTCTGTTATATATCAAATACTACACCAAATATATATTATATAATTTACATAAAATATCAAAAGAACACCAAATACATATTATATACTGTACATAAAATATCAAAAAGGACAGTAAATATATTTCATATATTGTACATATAATATTATCCAAAAGTACACCAAATACATTTTATGTACTGTAAATAAAATATCAAAATTACAGTAAATATATATTACATACTGCACATAAAATATCAAAAAGTACACCAAATATGGGTTATATATACTGGAAAGAATCTATCAAAAACTACAGTAATTATATTTAATATACTGTACAAAAATTATCAAAAATTACACCAAATGTATCTTATATACTGTAAATAAAATATCAAAAAGTACAGTAAATATATATTACACACTCTCTGTAAAATATCAAAAACTACACCAAATATATATTATATAATTTATATAAAATATCATAAGTACACCAAATACATATTATATACTGTACATAAAATATCAAAAACTACAGTAAATATATTTCATATATTGTAGATATAATATTTTCCAAAAGTACACCAAATTCATTTTATGTACTGTAAATAAAATATCAAAATTACAGTAAATATATATTACACACTGTACATAAAATATCAAAAAGTACACCAAATATGGGTTATATATACTGTAAAGAAACTATCAAAATCTACAGTAATTATATTTAATATACTGTACATAAAATATCAAAAATTAAACCAAATATATATTATATACTGTAAATAAAATATCAAAAAGTACAGTAAATATATAGTACACACACTCTGTAATATATCAAAAACTACACCAAATATATATTATATAATTTATATAAAATATCAAAAGTACTCCAAATGCATATTATATACTGTACATAAAATATCAAAAAGTACAGTAGATATATTTCATATATTGTACATATAATATTATCCAAAAGTACACCAAATACATTTTATGTACTGTAAATAAATTATCAAAATTACAGTATATATATATTACATACTGTACATAAAATATTAAAAAGTACACCAAATATGGATTATATATACTGTAAATAAACTGTCAAAAACCACAGTAATTATATTTAATATACTGTACATAAAATGTCAAAAATTACACCAAATGTATATTATATACTGTAAATAAAGTATCAAAAAGTACAGTAAATATATATTACATACTGTACATAAAATATCAAAAAGTACACCAAATATGGGTTATATATACTGTAACTAAACTCTCAGAAACTACAGTAATTATATTTAATATACTGTACATAAAATATCAAAAATTACACCAAATGTATATTATATACTGTAAATAAAATATCAAAAAGTACAGTAAATATATATTACACACTCCCTGTAATATATCAAAAACTACCCCAAATATATATTATATAATTTACATAAAATATCAAAAGTACTCCACATACATATTATATACTGTACATAAAATATCAAAAAGTACAGTAAATATATTTCATATATTGTACATATAATATTATCCAAAAGTACACGAAATACATTTTATGTACTGTAAATAAAATATCAAAATTTCAGTAAAAATATATGACATACTTTACATAAAATATCAAAATTACACCAAATATGGGTTATATATACTGTAACTAAACTCTCAAAAACTACAGTAATTATACTTAATATACTGTACATAAAATGTCAAAAATTACACCAAATGTATATTATATACTGTAAATAAAATATCAAAAAGTACAGTAAATATATATTACATACTCTCTGTAATCTATCAAAAACTACACCAAATATATATTATATAATTTACATAAAATATCAAAAGTTCTCCAAATACATATTATATACTGTACATAAAATATCAAAAAGTACAGTAAATATATTTCATATATTGTACATATAATATTATCCAAAAGTACACCAAATACATTTTATGTACTGTAAATAAAATATCAAAATTACAGTAAATATATATTACATACTGTACATAAAATATCAAAAAGTACACCAAATATGGGTTATATATACTGTAACTAAACTCTCAAAAACTACAGTAATTATATTTAATATACTGTACATAAAATGTCAAAAATTACACCAAATGAATATTATATACAGTAAAAAAAATCCAAAAGTACAGTAAATATATATAACATAGTGTACATAAAATATCAAAAAGTACACCAAAGTTGGGTTATATATACTGTAAGTAAACTATCAAAAACTACAATAATTATATTTAATATACTGTACATAAAATGTCAAAAATTACACCAAATGTATATTATATACTGTAAATAAAATATCAAAAAGTACAGTAAATATATATTACACACTCTCTGTAATATATCAAAAACTACACCAAATATATATTATATAATTTACATAAAATATCAAAAAGTACAGTAAATATATATAACATAGTGTACATAAAATATCAAAAAGTACACCAAAGATGGTTTATATATACTGTAAATAAACTATAAAAAACTACAGTAATTATATTTAATATACTGTATATAAAATGTCAAAAATTACACCAAATGTATATTATATACTGTAAATAAAATATCAAAAAGTACAGTAAATATATATTACACCCTCTCTGTTATATATCAAATACTACACCAAATATATATTATATAATTTACATAAAATATCAAAAGAACACCAAATACATATTATATACTGTACATAAAATATCAAAAAGGACAGTAAATATATTTCATATATTGTACATATAATATTATCCAAAAGTACACCAAATACATTTTATGTACTGTAAATAAAATATCAAAATTACAGTAAATATATATTACATACTGCACATAAAATATCAAAAAGTACACCAAATATGGGTTATATATACTGGAAAGAATCTATCAAAAACTACAGTAATTATATTTAATATACTGTACAAAAATTATCAAAAATTACACCAAATGTATCTTATATACTGTAAATAAAATATCAAAAAGTACAGTAAATATATATTACACACTCTCTGTAAAATATCAAAAACTACACCAAATATATATTATATAATTTATATAAAATATCATAAGTACACCAAATACATATTATATACTGTACATAAAATATCAAAAACTACAGTAAATATATTTCATATATTGTAGATATAATATTTTCCAAAAGTACACCAAATTCATTTTATGTACTGTAAATAAAATATCAAAATTACAGTAAATATATATTACACACTGTACATAAAATATCAAAAAGTACACCAAATATGGGTTATATATACTGTAAAGAAACTATCAAAATCTACAGTAATTATATTTAATATACTGTACATAAAATATCAAAAATTAAACCAAATATATATTATATACTGTAAATAAAATATCAAAAAGTACAGTAAATATATAGTACACACACTCTGTAATATATCAAAAACTACACCAAATATGTATTATATAATTTATATAAAATATCAAAAGTACTCCAAATGCATATTATATACTGTACATAAAATATCAAAAAGTACAGTAGATATATTTCATATATTGTACATATAATATTATCCAAAAGTACACCAAATACATTTTATGTACTGTAAATAAATTATCAAAATTACAGTATATATATATTACATACTGTACATAAAATATTAAAAAGTACACCAAATATGGATTATATATACTGTAAATAAACTGTCAAAAACCACAGTAATTATATTTAATATACTGTACATAAAATGTCAAAAATTACACCAAATGTATATTATATACTGTAAATAAAGTATCAAAAAGTACAGTAAATATATATTACATACTGTACATAAAATATCAAAAAGTACACCAAATATGGGTTATATATACTGTAACTAAACTCTCAGAAACTACAGTAATTATATTTAATATACTGTACATAAAATATCAAAAATTACACCAAATGTATATTATATACTGTAAATAAAATATCAAAAAGTACAGTAAATATATATTACACACTCCCTGTAATATATCAAAAACTACCCCAAATATATATTATATAATTTACATAAAATATCAAAAGTACTCCACATACATATTATATACTGTACATAAAATATCAAAAAGTACAGTAAATATATTTCATATATTGTACATATAATATTATCCAAAAGTACACGAAATACATTTTATGTACTGTAAATAAAATATCAAAATTTCAGTAAAAATATATGACATACTTTACATAAAATATCAAAATTACACCAAATATGGGTTATATATACTGTAACTAAACTCTCAAAAACTACAGTAATTATACTTAATATACTGTACATAAAATGTCAAAAATTACACCAAATGTATATTATATACTGTAAATAAAATATCAAAAAGTACAGTAAATATATATTACATACTCTCTGTAATCTATCAAAAACTACACCAAATATATATTATATAATTTACATAAAATATCAAAAGTTCTCCAAATACATATTATATACTGTACATAAAATATCAAAAAGTACAGTAAATATATTTCATATATTGTACATATAATATTATCCAAAAGTACACCAAATACATTTTATGTACTGTAAATAAAATATCAAAATTACAGTAAATATATATTACATACTGCACATAAAATATCAAAAAGTACACAATATATGGGTTATATATACCGTAAAGAAACTATCAAAAACTACAGTAATTATATTTAATATACTGTACATAAAATATCAAACATTACACCAAATGTATATTATATACTGTAAATAAAATATCAAAAAGTACAGTAAATATAGATTACACACTCTCTGTTAAATATCAAAAACTGCACCAAATATATAGTATATAATTTACATAAAATATCAAAAGTACTCCAAATACATATTATATACTGTACATAAACTATCAAAAAGTGCAGTAAATATATTTCATATATTGTACATATAATATTATCCAAAACTACACCAAAGATAATATATACTGTAAATAAAATATCAAAAAGTACACCAAATATGGGTTATATATACTGTAAATAAACTATCAAAAACTACAGTAATTATATTTAATATACTGTACATAAAATACCAAAAATTACAGCAAATGTATATTATATACTGAAAATAAAATATCAAAAAGTACAGTAAATATATATTACACAATCTCTGTAAAATATCAAAAACTACACCAAACATATAGTTTACAATTTACATAAAATATCAAAAGTACTCCAAATACATATTATATACTGTACATAAAATATCAAAAGGTACAGTAAATATATTTCATATATTGTACATATATTATTATCCAAAAGTACACCAAATACATTTTATGTTCTGTAAATAAAATATCAAAATTACAGTAAATATATATTACATTCTGTACATAAAATATCAAAAAGTACACCAAATATGGGTTATATATACTGTAACTAAACTCTCAAAAACTACAGTAATTATATTTAATATACTGTACATAAAATGTCAAAAATTACACCAAATGTATATTATATACTGTAAATAAAATATCAAAAAGTACAGTAAATATATATTACATACTGTACATAAAATATCAAAAAGTACACCAAATATTGGTTATATATACTGTAAATAAACTATCAAAAACTACAGTAATTATATCTAATATACTGTACATAAAATATCAAAAATTACACCAAATGTATATTATATACTGTGAATAAAATATCAAAAAGTACAGTAAATATATATTACACACTCTCTGTAATATATCAAAAACTACACCAAATATATATTATATAATTTACATAAAATATCAAAAGTACTCCAAATACATATTATATACTGTATATAAAATATCAAAAACTACAGTAAATATATTTCAGATATTGTACATATAATATTATCCAAAAGTACACCAAATACATTTTATGTACTGTAAATAAAATATCAAAATTACAGTAAATATATATTACATACTGTACATAAAATATCAAAAAGTACACCAAATATGGGTTATATATACCGTAAATAAACTATCAAAAACTACAGTAATTATATTTAATATACTGTACATAAAATATCAAAAATTACACCAAATGTATATTATATACTGTAAATAAAATATCAAAAATACAGTAAATATATATTACACACTGTACATAAAATATCAAAAAGTACACCAAATATGGGTTATATATACTGTAAATAAACTATCAAAAACTACAGTAATTATATTTAATATACTGTACATAAAATATCAAAAATTACACCAAATGTATATTATATACTGTAAATAAAATATCAAAAAGTACAGTAAATATATATTACACACTCTCTGTAATATATCAAAAACTACTCCAAATATATAGTATATAATTTACATAAAATATCAAAAGTACTCCAAATACATATTATAAACTCTATGTAAAATATCAAAAAGTACAGTAAATATATTTCATATATTATACATATAATATTATCTAAAGGTACACCAAATACATATTATATACTGTAAATAAAATATCAAAATTACAGTAAATATATATTACATACTGTAGATAGAATATCAAATACTACACCAAATATGGGTTATATATACTGTAAATAAACTATCAACAACTACAGCAATTATATTTAAGATACTGTACATAAAATATCAAAAATTACAGCAAATGTATATTATATAGTGTAAATAAAAAATCAAAAAGTACAGTAAATACATAGTACACAATCTCTGTAATATATCAAAAAGTACACCAAATATATATTATATAATTTACATAAAATATCAAAAGTACATCAAATACATATTATATACTGAACATTAAATGTCAAAAAGTACAGTAAATATATTTCATATATTGTACACATAATATTAACTAAAAGTACACAAAATACATTTTATATACAGTAAATAAAATATCAAAAATTACAGTAAATATATATTGCACACTCTCTGTAAAATATCAAAATCTACACCAAATATATATTATATAATATACATAAAATATCAAAAAGTACAGTAAATATATATTACATACAGTACATAAAATATCAAGAAGTACACCAAATATGGGTTATATATACTGTAACTAAACTATCGAAAACTGCAGTCATTATATTTAATATACTGTATATAAAATATCAAAAATTACACCAAATGTATATTATATACTGTATATAAAATATCAAAAAGTACAGTAAATATATATCACACACTCTCTGTAAAATATCAAAAACTACACCAAATATATAGTATATAATTTACATAAAATATCAAAAGTACTCCAAATACATATTATATACTGTATGTAAAATATCAAAAAGTATAGTAAATATATTTCATTTATTGCACATATATTATTATCCAAAAGTACACCAAAGATATTATATACAGTAAATAAAATATCAAAAAGTCAAGTAAATATATATAACATAGTGTACATAAAATATCAAAAACTACACCAAAAATGGGTTATATATACTGTAAATAAACTATCAAAAACTACAGTAATTATATTTAATATACTGTACATAAAATGTCAAAAATTACACCAAATTTATATTATATACTGTAAATAAAATACCAAAAAGTACAGTAAATATATATTACTCTCTGTAAAATATCAAAAACTACACCAAGTATATATTATATAATTTAAAGAAAATATCAAAAAGTACACTAAATATATATAACATACTGTACATAAAATATCAAAAAGTACACCAAATATGGGTTATATAAACTGGAAATAAACTATCAAAAACTACAGTAATTATATTTAATATACTGTACATATAATACCAAAAATTACAGCAAATGTATATTATGTACTGAAAATAAAATATCAAAAAGTACAGTAAATATATATTACACACTCTGTAAAATATCAAAAAGTACACCAAATATATTGTATATAATTTACATAAAATATCAAAAGTACTCCAAATCCATATTATATACTGTACATAAAATATCAAAAAGTACAGTAAATATATTTCATATACTGTACATATAATATTATCCAAAAGTACACCAAATACATTTTATGTACTGTAAATAAAATATCAAAATTACAGTAAATATATATAACATAGTGTATATAAAATATCAAAAAGTACACCAAAGATGGGTTATATATACTTTAAATAAACTATCAAAAACTACAGTAATTATATTTAATATACTGTACATAAACTGTCAAAAATTACACCAAATGCATATTATATACTGTAAATAAAATATCAAAAAGTACAGTAAATATATACTACACACTCTCTGTAATATATCAAAAAGTACACCAAATATATATTATATAATTTACATACACTATGAAAAAGTACAGTAAATATATATAACATACTGTACATAAAATATCAAAAAGTACACCAAATATGGGTTATATATACTGCAAAGAAACTATCAAAAACTACAGTAATTTTATTTAATATACTGTACATAAACTACCAAAAATTACAGCAAATATATATTATATACTGAAAATAAAATATCAAAAAGTACAGTAAATATATATTACACACTCTCTGTAAAATATCAAAAACTACACCAATATATAGTATATAATTTACATAAAATATCAAAAGTTCTCAAAATACATATTATACACTGTACATAAAATATCAAAAAGTACAGTAAATATATTTCATATATTGTACATATAATATTATCCAAAAGTACACCAAATACATTTTATGTACTGTAAATAAAATATCAAAATTACAGTAAATATATATTACATACTGTACATAAAATATCAAAAAGTACACCAAATATGGGTTATATATATTGTAACTAAATTCTCAAAAACTACAGTAATTATATTTAATATACTGTACATAAAATGTCAAAAATTACACCAAATGTATATTATATACTGTAAATAAAATACCAAAAAGTACAGTAAATATATATTACTCTCTGTAAAATATCAAAAACTACACCAAATATATATTATATAATTTAAACAAAATATCAAAAAGTACAGTAAATATATATAACATACTGTACATAAAATATTAAAAAGTACACCAAATATGGGTTATATATACTGTAAGTAAACTATCAAAAACTACAGTAATTATATTTAATATACTGTACATAAAATATCAAAAATTACACCAAATGTATATTATATACTGTAAAGAAAATATCAAAAAGTACAGTAAATATATATTACACACTCTCTGTAAAATATCAAAAACTACACCAAATATATATTATATAATTTACATAAAATATCAAAAGTACACCTAATACATATTATATACTGTACATAAAATATCAAAAAGTACAGTAAATATATTTCATATATTGTACATATATTATCCAAAAGTACACCAAACACATTTTATGTACTGTAAATAAACTATCAAAATTACAGTAAATATATATTACATACTGTACATAAAATATCAAAAATTACACCAAATATGGGTTATATATACTTTAACTAAACTCTCAAAAACTACAGTAATTATATTTAATATACTGTACATAAAATGTCAAAAATTACACCAAATGTATATTATATACTGTAAATAAAATATCAAAAAGTACAGTAAATATATATTACATACTGTACATAAAATATCAAAAATTACACCAAATATGGGTTATATATAATGTAAATAAACTATCAAAAACTGCAGGAATTATATTTAATATACTGTGTATAAAATGACAAAAATTACACCAAATGTATATTATATACTGTAAATAAAATATCAAAAAGTACAGTAAATATATATTACATAATGTACATAAAATATCAAAAAGTACACCAAATATGGGTTATATATACTGTAAATAAACTATCAAAAACTACAGTAATTATATTTAATATACTGTACATAAAATATCAAAAATTACACCAAATGTATATTATATACTGTAAATAAAATATCAAAAAGTACAGTAAATATATATTACACACTCTCTGTAATATATCAAAAACTACACCAAATATATATTATATAATTTACATAAAATATAAAAAGTACTCCAAATACATATTATATACTGTACATAGAATATCAAAAAGTACAGTAAATATATTTCATATATTGTACATATAATATTATACAAAAGTACACCAAAGTTATTTTATACACTAAATAAAATATCAAAATGTACAGTAAATATATATAACATAGTGTACATAAAATATCAAAAAGTACACCAAAGATGGGTTATATATACTGTAAATAAACTATCAAAAACTACAGTAATTATATTTAATATACAGTACATAAAATGTCAAATATGACACCAAATGTATATTATATACCGTAAATAAAATATCAAAAAGTACAGTAAATATATATTACACACTCTCTGTAATATATCAACAACTACACCAAATATATATTATATAATTTACATGAAAGATCAAAAGTACACCAAATACATATTATATACTGTAAATAAAATATGAAAAAGTACAGTAAATATATTTCATATATTGTACATATAATATTATCCAAAAGTACACCAAATACATTTTATGTACTGTAAATAAAATATCAAAATTACAGTAAATATATATTACATACTGTACATAAAATATCAAAAAGTACAAGAAATATGGGTTATATATACTGTAAAGAAACTATCAAAAACTACAGTAATTATATTTAATATACTGTACGTAAAATATCAAAAATTACACCAAATGTATATTATATACTGTAAATAAAATATCAAAAAGTACAGTAAATATATATTACACACTCTCTGTAATATATCAAAAACTACACCAAATATATATTATATAATTTACATAAAATATCAAAATTACTCCAAATATATATTATATACTGTACATAAAATATCAAAAAGTACAGTAAATATATTTCATATATATTACATATAATATTATCCAAAAGTACACCAAAGATATTATATACAGTAAATAAAATATCAAAAAGTACAGTAAATATATATAACATAGTGTACATAAAATATCAAAAAGTACACCAAAGATGGTTTATATATACCGTAAATAAACTATCAAAAACTACAGTAATTATATTTAATATACTGTATATAAAATGTCAAAAATTACACCAAGTGTATATTATATACTGTAAAGAAAATATCAAAAAGTACAGTAAATATATATTACACACTCTCTGTTATATATCAAAAACTACACCAAATATATATTATATAATTTACATAAAATATCAAAAGTACACCAAATACATATTATATACTGTACATAAAATATCAAAAATTACACCAAAAGTATATTATATAATGTAAATAAAATATCAAAAAGTACAGTAAATATATATTACACACTCTGTGTAAAATATCAAAAACTACACCAAATATACATTATATAATTTACATAAAATATCAAAGTACACCTAATACATATTATATAATCTACATAAAATATCAAAATGTACAGTAAATATATTTCATATATTGTACATATATTATCCAAAAGTACACCAAACACATTTTATGTACTGTAAATAAAATATCAAAATTACAGTAAATATATATTACATACTGTACATAAAATATGAAAAATTACACCAAATATGGGTTATATATACTGTAACTAAACTCTCAAAAACTACAGTAATTATACTTAATATACTGTACATAAAATGTCAAAAATTACACCAAATGTATATTATATACTGTAAATAAAATATCAAAAAGTACAGTAAATATATATTACATACTGTACATAAAATATCAAAAATTACACCAAATATGGGTTATATATACTGTAAATAAACTATCAAAAACTGCAGTAATTATATTTAATATACTGTGCATAAAATGACAAAAATTACACCAAATGTATATTATATACTGTAAATAAAATATCAAAAATACAGTAAATATATATTACATACTGTACATAAAATATCAAAAAGTACACCAAAGATGGGTTATATATACTGTAAATAAACTATCAAAAACTACAGTAATTATATTTAATATACTGTACATAAAATGTCAAAAATTACACCAAATGTATATTATATACTGTAAATAAAATATCAAAAGGTACACTAAATATATATTACACACTCTCTGTAATATATCAACAACTACACAAAATATATATTATATAATTTACATGAAAGATCAAAAGTACACCAAATACATATTATATACTGTAAATAAAATATCAAAAAGTACAGTAAATATATTTCATATATTGTACATATAATATTATCCAAAACTACACCAAATACATTTTATGTACTGTAAATAAAATATCAAAATTTCAGTAAATATATATTACATACTGTACATAAAATATCAAAAAGTACACCAAATATGGGTTATATATACTGTAAAGAACTATCAAAAACTACAGTAATTATATTTAATATACTTTACGTAAAATATCAAAAATTACACCAAATGTATATTATATACTGTAAATAAAATATCAAAAAGTACTGTAAATATATATTACACACTCTCTGTAATATATCAAAAACTACACCAAATATATATTATATAATTTACATAAAATATCAAAATTACTCCAAATACATATTATATACTGTACATAAAATATAAAAAAGTACAGTAAATATATTTCATATATATTACATATAATATTATCCAAAAGTACACCAAAGATATTATATACAGTAAATAAAATATCAAAAAGTACAGTAAATATATATAACATAGTGTACATAAAATATCAAAAAGTACACCAAAGATGGTTTATATATACTGTAAATAAACTATCAAAAACTATAGTAATTATATTTAATATACTGTATATAAAATGTCAACAATTACACCAAATGTATATTATATACTGTAAATAAAATATCAAAAAGTACAGTAAATATATATTACACACTCTCTGTTATATATCAAAAACTACACCAAATATATATTATATAATTTACATAAAATGTCAAAAGTACACCAAATACATATTATATACTGTACATTAAATATCAAAAATAACACCAAAAGTATATTATATAATGTAAATAAAATATCAAAAAGTACAGTAAATATATATTACACACTCTGTGTAAAATATCAAAAACTACACCAAATATATATTATATAATTTACATAAAATATCAAAAGTACACCTAATACATATTATATACTGTACATAAAATATCAAAAAGTACAGTAAATATATTTCATATATTCTACATATAATATTATCCAAAAGTACACCAAACACATTTTATGTACTGTAAATAAAATATCAAAATTACAGTAAATATATGTTACATACTGTACATAAAATATCAAAAAGTACACCAAATATGGGTTATATATACTGTAAAGAAACTATCAAAAACTACAGTAAGTATGTTTAATATACTGTACATAAAATATCAAAAATTACAACAAATGTATATTCTATACTGTAAATAAAATATCAAAAAGTACAGTAAATATATATTACACACTCTCTGTAAAATATCAAAAACTACACCAAATATATAGTGTATAATTTACATAAAATATCAAATGTACTCAAAATACATATTATATACTGTACATAAAATATCAAAAAGTACAGTAAATATATTTCATATATTGTACATATAATATTATCAAAAAGTACACCAAATACATTTTATGTACTGTAAATGAAATATCAAAATTACAGTAAATATATATTACATACTGTACATAAAATATCAAAAAGTACAACAAATATGGGTTATATATACTCTAAAGAAACTATCAAAAACTACAGTAATTATATTTAATATACTGTACATAAAATATCAAAAATTACAACAAATATATATTATATACTGTAAATAAAATATCAAAAAGTACAGTAAATATATATTACAGACTCTCTGTAAAATATCAAAAACTACACCAAATATATAGTATATAATTTACATAAAATATCAAAAGTACTCCAAATACATATTATATACTGTACATAGAATATCAAAAAGTACAGTAAATATATTTCATATATTGTACATATAATATTATCCAAAAGTACACCAAATACATTTTATGTACCGTAAATAATTTATCAAAATTACAGTATATATATTACATACTGTACATAAAATATCAAAAAGTACACCAAATATGGATTACATATACTGTAAATACACTATCAAAAACTACAGTAATTATATTTAATATACTGCACATAAAATGTCAAAAATTACACCAAATGTATATTATATACTGTAAATAAAATATCAAAAAGTACAGTAAATATATATTACATACTGTACATAAAATATCAAAAAGTACACCAAATATGGGTTATATATACTGTAACTAAACTCTCAGAAACTACAGTAATTATATTTAATATACTGTACATAAAATATCAAAAATTACACCAAATGTATATTATATACTGTAAATAAAATATTAAAAAGTACAGTAAATATATATTACACACTCCCTGTAATATATCAAAAACTACCCCAAATATATATTATATAATTTACATAAAATATCAAAAGTACTCCACATACATATTATATACTGTACATAAAATATCAAAAAGTACAGTAAATATATTTCATATATTGTACATTTAATATTATCCAAAATTACACGAAATACATTTTATGTACTGTAAATAAAATATCAAAATTACAGTAAAAATATATGACATACTTTACATAAAATATCAAAAGTACACCAAATATGGGTTATATATACTGTAACTAAACTCTCAAAAACTACAGTAATTATATTTAATATACTGTACATAAAATGTCAAAAATTACAACAAATGAATATTATATACAGTAAAAAAATCAAAAAGTACAGTAAATATATATAACATAGTGTACATAAAATATCAAAAAGTAAACCAAAGTTGGGTTATATATACTGTAAGTAAACTATCAAAAACTACAGTAATTATATTTAATATACTGTACATAAAATTTAAAAAATTACACCAAATGTATATTATATACTGTAAATAAAATATCAAAAAGTACAGTAAATATATATTACACACTCTCTGTAATATATCAAAAACTACACCAAATATATATTATATAATTTACATAAAATATCAAAAAGTACAGTAAATATATATAACATACTGTACATAAAATATCAAAAAGTACACCAAATATCGGTTATATATACTGTAAATAAACTATCAAAAACTACAGTAATTTTATTTAATATAGTGTACATAAAATACCAAAAATTACAGCAAATGTATATTATATACTGAAAATAAAATATCAAAAATACAGTAAATATATATTACACACTCTCTGTAAAATATCAAAAACTACACCAAATATATAGTATATAATTTACATAAAATATCAAAAGTTCTCAAAATACAAATTATATACTGTACATAAAATATCAAAAAGTACAGTAAATATATTTAATATATTGTACATATAATATTATCCAAAAGTACACCAAATACATTTCATGTACTTTAAATAAAATATCCAAATTACAGTAAATATATATTACATACTGTACATAAAATATCAAAAAGTACACCAAATATGGGTTATATATATTGTAACTAAACTCTCAAAAACTACAGTAATTATATTTAATATACTGTACATAAAATGTCAAAAATTACACCAAATGTATATTATATACTCTAAATAAAATATCAAAAAGTACAGTAAATATATATTACATAGTGTACATAAAATATAAAAAAGTACACCAAATATGGGTTTTATATACTGTAAATAAACTATCAAAAACTACAGTAATTATATTTAATATACTGTACATAAAATATCAAAAATTACACCAAATGTATATTATATACTGTAAATAAAATATCAAAAAGTACAGTAAATATATATTACACACTCTCTGTAATGCATCAAAAACTACACCAAATATATATTATATAATTTACATAACATATCAAAAGTACACGAAATACATATTATATACTGTACATAAAATATCAAAAACTACAGTAAATATATTTCATATATTGTACATATAATATTATCCAAAAGTACACCAAGTACATTTTATGTACTGTAAATAAAATATCAAAATTACAGTAAATATATATTACATACTGTACATAAAATATCAAAATGTACACCAAATATGGGTTATATATACTGTAAAGAAACTATCAAAAACTACAGTAATTTTATTTAATATACTGTACATAAAATACCAAAAATTACAGCAAATGTATATTATATATTGAAAATAAAATATCAAAAAGTACAGTAAATATATATTACACACTCTCTGTAAAATATCAAAAATTACACCAAATATATAGTATATAATTTACATAAAATATCAAAAGTTCTCAAAATACATATTATATACTGCACATAAAATATCAAAAAGTACAGTAAATACATTTCATATATTGTACATATAATATTATCCAAAAGTACACCAAATAGATTTTATGTACTGTAAATAAAATATCAAAATACAGTAAATATATATTACATAATGTACATAAAATATCAAAAAGTACACCAAAAATGGGTTATATATATTGTAACTAAACTCTCAAAAACTACAGTAATTATATTTAATATACTGTACATAAAATGTCAAAAATTACACCAAATGTATATTATATACTGTAAATAAAATATCAAAAACTACAGTAAATATATATTACATACTGTATATAAAATATCAAAAAGTACACCAAATATGGGTTATATATACTGTAAAGAAACTATCAAAAACTACAGTAATTATATTTAATATACTGTACATAAAATATCAAAAATTACACCAAATGTATATTATATACTGTAAATAAAATATCAAATAGTACAGTAAATATATATTACACACTCTCTGTAATGCATCAAAAACTACACCAAATATATATTATATAATTTACATAAAATATCAAAAGTACACCAAATACATATTATATACTGTACATAAAATATCAAAAACTACAGTAAATATATTTCATATTTTGTACATATAATATTATCCAAAAGTACACCAAATACATTTTATGTACTGTAAAAAAATATCAAAATTACAGTAAATTTATATTACATACTGTACATAAAATATCAAAAAGTACACCAAATATGGGTTATATATACTGTAAAGAAACTATCAAAAACTACAGTAATTTTATTTAATATACTGTACATAAAATACCAAAAATTACAGGTAATGTATACAATATACTGAAAATAAAATATCAAAAAGTACAGTAAATATATATTACACACTCTCTGTAAAATATCACAAACTACACCAAATATATACTATATAATTTACATAAAATATCAAATGTTCTCAAAATACATATTATATACTGTACATAAAATATCAAAAAGTACAGTAAATATATTTCATATATTGTACATATAATATTATCCAAAAGTACACCAAATACATTTTATGTACTGTAAATAAAATATGAAAAAGGACAGTAAATATATATTACATACTGTATATAAAATATCAAAATGTATACCAAATATGGGTTATGTATATTGTAACTAAACTCTCAATAACTACAGTAATTATATTTAACATACTGTACATAAAATGTCAAAAATTACACCAAATGTATATTATATACTGTAAATAAAATATCAAAAAGTGCAGTAAATATATATTACATACTGTACATAAAATATCAAAAAGTACACCAAATATGGGTTATATATACTGTAAATAAACTATCAAAAACTACAGTAATTATATTTAATATACTGTACATAAAATATCAAAAATTACACCAGATCTATATTATATACTGTAAATAAAATATCAAAAATTACAGTAAATATATATTACACACTCTCTGTAATGCATCAAAAACTACACCAAATATATATTATATAATTTACATAAAATATCAAAAGTACACCAAATACATATTATATACTGTACATAAAATATCAAAAACTACAGTAAATATATTTCATATTTTGTACATATAATATTATCCAAAAGTACACCAAATACATTTTATGCACTGTAAAAAAAATATCAAAATTACAGTAAATGTATATTACATACTGTACATGAAATATCAAAAAGTACACCAAATATGGGTTATATATACTGTAAAGAAACTATGAAAAACTACAGTAATTTTATTTAATATACTGTACATAAAATACCAAAAATTACAGGTAATGTATACTATATACTGAAAATAAAATATCAAAAAGTACAGTAAATATATATTACACACTCTCTGTAGAATATCAAAAACTACACCAAATATATAGTATATAATTTACATAAAATATCAAAAGTTCTCAAAATACATATTATATACTGTACATAAAATATCAAAAAGTACAGTAAATATATTTCATATATTGTACATATAATATTATCCAAAAGTACACCAAATACATTTTATGTACTGTAAATAAAATATGAAAAAGGACAGCAAATATATATTACATACTGTACATAAAATATCAAAATGTACACCAAATATGGGTTATATATAGTGTAACTAAACTCTCAAAAACTACAGTAATTATATTTAATATACTGTACATAAAATGTCAAAACTTACACCAAATGTATATTATATACTGTAAATAAAATATCAAAGAGTACAATAAATATATATTACATACTGTACATAAAATATCAAAAAGTACACCAAATATGGGTTATATATACTGTAAAGAAACTATCAAAAACTACAGTAATTATATTTAATATACTGTACATAAAATATCAAAAATTACACCAGATGTATATTATATACTGTAAATAAAATATCAAAAAGTAAAGTAAATATATATTACACACTCTCTGTAATGCATCAAAAACTACACAAAATATATATTATATAATTTACATAAAATATCAAAGTACACCAAATACATATTATATACTGTACATAAAATATCAAAAACTACAGTAAATATATTTCATATATTGTACATATAATATTATCCAAAAGTACACCAAATACATTTTATGTACTGTAAATAAAATATCAAAATTACAGTAAATAAATATTAAATACTGTACATAAAATATCAAAAAGTACACCAAATAAGGTTAAATATACTGTAAAGAAACTATCAAAAACTATAGTAATTATATTTAATATACTGTACGTAAAATATCAAAAATTACACCAGATGTATATTATATACTGTAAATAAAATATCAAAAATTACAGTAAATATATATTACACACTCTCTGTAAAATATCAAAAACTACACCAAATGTATATTATTTAATTTACATAAAATATCAAAAGTAGTCCAAATACATATTATATACTGTACATAAAATATCAAAAACTACAGTAAATATATTTCATATATTGTGCATATAATATTATCCAAAAGTACACCAAATACATTTTATGTACTGTAAATAAAATATCAAAATTACAGTAAATATATATAACATACTGTACATAAAATATCAAAAAGTACACCAAATATGGGTTATATATACCATAAAGAAACTATCAAAAACTACAATAATTTTATTTAACATACTGTACATAAAATACCAAAAATTACAGCAAATGTATATTATATACTGAAAATAAAATATCAAAAAGTACAGTAAATATATATTACACACTCTCTGTAAAATATCAAAAACTACACCAAATATATACTATATAATTTACATAAAATATCAAAAGTTCTCAAAATACATATTATATACTGTACATAAAATATCAAAAAGTACAGTAAATATATTTCATATATTGTACATATAATATTATCCAAAAGTACACCAAATACATTTTATGTACTGTAAATAAAATATGAAAAAGGACAGTAAATATATATTACATACTGTATATAAAATATCAAAATGTATACCAAATATGGGTTATATATATTGTAACTAAACTCTCAAAAACTACAGTAATTATATTTAACATACTGTACATAAAATGTCAAAAATTACACCAAATGTATATTATATACTGTAAATAAAATATCAAAAAGTGCAGTAAATATATATTACATACTGTACATAAAATATCAAAAAGTACAGCAAATATGGGTTATATATACTGTAAATAAACTATCAAAAACTACAGTAATTATATTTAATATACTGTACATAAAATGTCAAAAATTACTGCAAATGTATATTATATACTGTAAATAAAATATCAAAAATACAGTAAATATATTTCATATATTGTACATATAATATTATCCAAAAGTACACCAAATACATTTTATGTACTGTAAATAAAGTATCAAAATTACAGTAAATATATATAACATACTGTACATAAAATATCAAAAAGTACACCAAATATGGGTTATAAATACTGTAAAGAAACTATCAAAAAGTACAATAATTTTATTTAATATACTGTACATAAAATACCAAAAATTACAGCAAATATATATTATATACTGAAAATAAAATATCAAAAAGTACAGTAAATATATATTACACACTCTCTGTAAAATATCAAAAACTACACCAAATATATAGTATATAATTTACATAATATACCAAAAGTTCTCAAAATACATATTATATACTGTACATAAAATATCAAAAAGTACAGTAAATATATTTCATATATTGTACATATAATATTATCCAAAAGTACACCAAATACATTTTATGTACTGTAAATAAAATATCAAAATTACAGTAAATATATATTACATACTGTACATAAAATATCAAAAAGTACACCAAATATGGGTTATATATATTGTAAATAAACTCTCAAAAACTACAGTAATTATATTTAATATACTGTACATAAAATGTCAAAAATTACTCCAAATGTATATTATATACTGTAAATAAAATATCAAAAAGTACAGTAAATATATTTCATATATTGTACATAAAATATTAACTAAAAGTACACCAAATACATTTTATATACTGTAAATAAAATATCAAAAAGTACAGTAAATATATATTATATACTGTATATAAAATATTAAAAAGTACAGTAAATGAATTTCATATATTGTACATATAATATTAACTAAAAGTACACCAAATACATTTTATATACTGCAAATAAAATATCAAAAAGTACACTAAATATATATTACATACAGTATAAAATATATTAAAATGTACAGTAAATGAATTTCATATATTGTACATATAATATTAACTAAAAGTACACCAAATTCATTTTATATACTGTAAAGAAAATATCGAAAAGTTCAGTAAATATATATTACGTACTATACATAATATATCAAAAAGTACACCAAATATGTGTTATATATACTGTAGATAAACTATCAAAAACTACAGTAATTTTATTTAATATACTGTACATAAACTATCTAAAATAACACCAGATGTATATTATATACTCTAAATAATATATCAAAAAGTACAGTAAATGTATATTGCACATCCTATGTAAAATATCAAAAACTACACCAAATATATATTATATAATTTACATAAACTATCAAAAGGACACCAAATGTATATTATATACTGTACATAAAATATCAAAATGTACAGTAAATATATTTCATATATTGTACATATAATATTAACTAAAAGTACACCAAATACATTTTATATACTGTAAATAAAATATCAAAACGTACAGTAAATATACATTACATACTGTTCATAAAATATCAAAAAGTACACCAAATATGTGTTATATATACTGTAAATAAACTATCAAAAACTACAGTAATTATATTTAATATACTGTACATAAAATATCAAAAATTAAACCAAATGTATATTATATACTGTAAATAAAATATCAAAAAGTATTCTAAGTATATATTACACACCCTATGTAAAATATCAAAAACTACACCATATATATATTACGTAATTTACATAAAATATCAAAAGGACAACAAATATATCTCATATACTGTACATAAAATATCAAAAAGTACAGTAAATATATTTCATATATTGTATATATAATATTTACTAAAACTACACCAAATACATTTTATATACTGTATACAAAATATCAAAAAGTACAGTAAATATATAT
This sequence comes from Pan troglodytes, assembly GCF_028858775.2. NCBI lineage: Eukaryota > Metazoa > Chordata > Mammalia > Primates > Hominidae > Pan > Pan troglodytes. Next base: position 8,151,522 of record NC_086016.1, read on the forward strand.
TACATACTGTACATAAAATATCAAAAAGTACACCAAATATATGTTATATATACTGTAAATAAACTATCAAAAACTACAGTAATTATATTTAATATACTGTACATAAAATATCAAAAATTACACCAAATGTATATTATATACTCTAAATAAAATATCAAAAATGATAGTAAATGTATATTACACATTCTATGTAAAATATCAAAAACTACACCAATTATATATTATATAATTTACATAATATATCAAAAGTACACCAAATATATATTATATACTGTACATAAAATATCAAAAAGTACAGTAAATATATTTCACATATTGTACATATAATATTAACTAAAAGTACACCAAATACATTTTATATACTGTAATAAAATATCAAAAATTACAGTAAATATATATTACATACTGTACATAAAATATCAAAATGTACACCAAATATGTGTTATATATACTGTAAATAAACTATCAAAAACTACAGTAATTAAAGTTAATATACTGTACATAAAATATCAAAAATTACAACAAATGTATATTATATACTCTAAATAAAATATCAAAAATGATAGTAAATATATATTACACATTCTATGTAAAATATCAAAAACTACATCAATTATATATTATATAATTTACATAATATATCAAAAGTACACCAAATATATATTATATACTGTACATAAAATATCAAAAATTACAGTAAATATATTTCATATATTCTACATATAATATTAACTAAAAGTACACCAAATACATTTTATATACTGTAAATAAAATACCAAAAATACAGTAAATATATATTACCTACTGTACATAAAATATCAAAAAGTACACCAAATATGTGTTATATACACTGTAAATAAACTATCAAAAACTACAGTAATTATATTTAATATACTGCACCTAAAATAGCAAAAAGTACAAAAAATGTATACTTTATACTGTAAATAAAATATCAAAAACTACACCAAATATATATTATAGAATTTACATAAAATATGAAAAGTACACAGAATACATATTATATACTGTATGTAAAATATCAAAAAGTACAGTAAATATATTTCATACATTGTACATATAATATTATCCAGAAGTACGCTACATACATTTTATATACTGTAAATAAAATATAAAAATTACAGTAAATATATATTACATACTGTACATAAAATATCAAAAAGTACACCAAATATGGGTTATATATACTGTAAATAAACTATCATACACTACAATAATTATATTTAATATACAGTACATAAAATATCAAAAATTACACCAAATGTATATTATATACTCTTAATAAAATATCAAAAAGTACAGTAAATATATATTACACACTCTCTGTAAAATATCAGAAACTACACCAAATATATATCATATAATTTACATAAAATATCAAAAATACAGTAAATATATATTACATACTGTACATAAAATATCAAAAAGTACAGCAAATATGGGTTATATATACTGTAAATAAAGTATGAAAAACTACAGTAATTATATTTAATATACTGTACATAAAATATCAAAAATTACACCAAACGTCTATTATATACTGTAAATAAAATATCAGAAAGTATAGTAAATATATATTACACACTCTCTGTAAAATATCAAAACTACACCAAATATATATTATAAAATTTACATAAAATATCAAAAGTACTCCAAATACATATTATATACTGTACATAAAATATCAGAAAGTGCAGTAAATAAATTTCATATATTGTACATATAATATTAACTAAAATTACACCAAATACATTTTATATACAGTAAATAAAATATAAAATATTACAGTAAAAATATATTACAAACTCTCTGTAAAATATCAAATACTACACCAAATATATATTATATAATTTACAGGAAATATCAAAAAGTACAGTAAATATATTTCATATATTGTACATATAATATTAACTGAAAGTACACCAAATACATTTTATATACTGTAAATAAAATATCAAAAAGTAGAGTAAATATATATTACATACTGTACATAAAATATCAAAAAGTACACCAAATATGTGTTATATATACTGTAAATAAACTATCAAAAACTACAATAATTATATTTAATATACTGTACATAAAATATCAAAAATTATACCAAATGTATATTATATACTGTAAATAAAATATCAAAAAGTACACTAAGTATATATTACACACCCTATGTAAAATATCAAAAACTACACCATATATATATTACGTAATTTACATAAAATATCAAAAGGACAACAAATATATCTTATATACTGTACATAAAATATCAAAAAGTAGAGTAAATATATTTCATATATTGTACATATAATATTTACTAAAAGTACACCAAATACATTTTATATACTGTATATAAAATATCAAAAATAGAGTAAAAATATATTACATACTGTACATAAAATTTCAAAAAGTACAGCAAATATGTGTTATATATACTGTAAAAAAACTATCAAAAACTACAGTAATTAAATTAATATAATGTACATAAAACATCAAAAATTACACCAAATGTATATTATATACTGTAAATAAAATATCAAAAAGTTCAGTAAAGATATATTACACACCCTATGTAAATTATCAAAAACTACACCAAATATATATTATATAATTTACATAAAATATCAAAAGGACACCAAATATATCTTATATACAGTACATAATATATCAAAACTACAGTAAATATATTTCATATATTGTACATAAAATATTAACTAAAAGTACACCAAATACATTTTATATACTGTAAATAAAATATCAAAAAGTACAGTAAATATATATTACATACTGTATATAAAATATTAAAAAGTACAGTAAATGAATTTCATATATTTTACATAGAATATTAACTAAAAGTACACCAAATATATTTTATATACTGTAAATATAATATCAAAAAGTACAGTAAATATATATTACATAATGTATAAAAAATATTAAAAAGTACAGTAAATGAATTTCTTATATTGTACATATAATATTAACTAAAAGTACAGCAAATTCATTTGATATACTTTAAAGAAAATATCAAAAAGTACAGTAAATATATATTACATACTATAAATAATATATCAAAAAGTACACAAAATATGTGTTATATATACTGTAAATAAACTATCAAAACTACAGAAATTATATTTAATATACTGTACATAAAATATCAAAAATTACACAAAATGTATAATATATACTGTAAATAAATATGAAAAAGTATGGTAAATATATATTACACACTCTATGTAAAATATAAAAACTACACCATATGTATATGATATAATTGACATAAAATATCAAAATTACACCAAATATATATTATATACTGTACGTAAAATATCAAAAAGTACCGTAAATATATTTCATATATTGTACATATATTAACTAAAATTACACCAAATACATTTTATATACTGTAAATAAAATATCAAAAATAGAGTAAATATATATTACATACTGTACATAAAATATCAAAAAGTACACCAAATATGTGTTATATATACTGTAAATAAACTATCAAAAACTACAGTAATTATACTTAATATACTGTACTTAAAATATCAAAAATTACACCAAATGTATATTACATACTCTAAATACACTATCAAAAGTACAGTAAATATATATTACACACTCTATGTAAAATATCAAAAACTACACCAAATATATATTATATAATTTACAAAATATCAAAAGTACACCAAATATATATTATAAACTATACATAAAATATCAAAAAGTACAGTAAATATATTTCATATATTGTACATATAACATTAACTAAAGTTACACCAAATACATTTTATATACTGTAAATAAAGTATCAAAAAGTACAGTAAATATGTATTACATACTGTACATAAAATAGCAAATAGTACAGCAAATATGTGTTATATATACTGTAAATAAACTATCAAAAACTACAGTAATTATATTTAATATACAGTACACAAAATATCAAAAATTACACCAAATGTATATTATATACTGTAAATAAAATATCAAAAAGTACAGTAAATATATATTACACACTCTATGTTAAATATCAGAACTACACCAAAGATATATGATATAATTTACATAAAATATCAAAAGTACACCAAATATATACTATATTCTGTACGTAAAATATCAAAAAGCTCAGTAAATATATTTCATATATTGTGCATATAATATTAACTAAAAGTACACCAAATATATTTTATAAACTGTAAATAAAAGATCAAAATGTACAGTAAATATATATTACATTCTATACATAAAATATTTAAATGTACACCAAATATGTCTTATATATACTGTAAATAAACTATCAAAAACTACAGTAATTATATTTAATATACTGTACTTAAAATATCAAAAATTACACCAATGTATATTATATACACTAAATAATATATAAAAAATTACAGTAAATATATATTACACACCCTATAAATTACAACAAATGTATATTATATACAGTAAATAATATATAAAAAAGTACAGTAAATATATATTACACACTCTATGTGAAATATCAAAAACTACACCAAATATATTTGATATAATTTACATAAAATATCAAAAGTACACCAAATATATATTATATACGGTACATAAAATATTAAAAAGTACAGTAAATATATTTCATATATTGTACATATACTATTAACTAAAAGTACACCAAATACATTTTATATACAGTAAATAAAATATCCAAAACTAGTGGAAATATATATTACATACTGTACATTAAATATCAAAAAGTACACCAAATATGTGTTCTATATACTGTAAATAAACTATGAAAATCTATAGTAATTATATTTAACATACTGTACATAAAATATCAAAAATTACACCAAATGTATATTATATACTGTAAATAAAATATCAAAAACTACAGTGAATATATATTACACACTCTATGTAAAATATCGAAAACTACACCAAATATATATTATATAATTTACATAAAATGTCAAAAGTACACCAAATATATAGTATATATTGTACATAAAATATCAAAAAGTACAGTAAATATATTTAATATATTGTACATATAATATTAAATAAAAGTACACCAAATACATTTAATATACTCTAAATAAAATATGCAAATGTACAGCAAATATATATTACATACCATACATAAAATATCAAAAAGTACACCAAATATGTGTTATATATTCTGTAAATAAACTATCAAAAATTACAGTAATTATATTTAATATACGGTACATTAAATATCAAAAATTACACCAAATGTATATTATATACTCTAAATAAAATATCAAAAAGGACAGTAAATATATATTACACTATATGTAAAATATCAAAAACTCCACCAAATATATACTATATAATTTACAAAAATATCAAAAATACACCAAATATATATTATATACTGTACATAAAATATCAAAAAGTAGAGTAAATATGTGTTATATATACTGTAAATAAAATATCAAAAACTACAGTAATTATATTTAATATACTGTACATAAAATATCAAAAATTACACCAAATATATGTTATATACTGTAAATAAAATATCAAAAAGTACAGTAAATATATATTACACACCCTATGTAAAATATCAAAAACTTCACAAAATATATATTATATAATTTACATAAAATATCAAAAGGACACCAAATATATCTTATATACTGTACATAAAATATCAAAATGTACAGTAAATATATTTCATATATTCTACATATAATATTAACTAAAAGTACACCAAATACATTTTATATACTGTAAATAATATACCAAAAAGTAGAGTAAATATATATTACATACTGTACATAAAATATCAAAAAGTACACCAAATAAGTGTTATATATACTGTAAATAAAATATCAAAAACTACAGTAATTATATTTAATATACTGTACATAAAATATCAAAAATTACACAAAATGTATATTATATACTGTAAAGAAGATATCAAAAAGTACAGGAAATATATATTACACACTCTATATAAAATATGAAAAACTACACCAAATAGATATTATATAATTTACATAAAATATCAAATGTACACCAAATATATATTATATACTCTACATAAAATATGAAAAAGTACACTAAATATATTTCATATATTGTACATATAATATTAACTAAGAGAACACCAAATACATTTTATATAATGTAAATAATATATCAAAAATACAGTAAATATATATTACATACTGGACATAAAATATCAAAAGGTACACAAAATATGTCTTATATATACTGTAAATAAACTTACAAAAACTACAGTAATGATATTTAATATACTGTACATAAAATATCAAAAACTACTACAAATGTACATTGTATACCGTAAATAAAATATCAAAAAGTACAGTAAATATATATTACACACTCTATGTAAATTATCAAAAACTACATCAAATATATATTATATAAATTACATAAAATATCAAAAGTACACCAAATATATATTATATACTGTATATAAAATATCAAAAAGTACAGTAAATATGTTTCATATATTGTACATGTAATATTAAATTAAAGTACAAACAATCAATTTATGTACTGTGAATAAAATAACAAAAATTACCGCAAATATATATTACATACTGCACATAAATTATCAAAAATTACACAAAATATGAGTTATATATAACGTAAATAAACTATCAAAAACTACAGTATTTATATTTTATATACTGTATATAAAATGTTAAAAATTACACCAAATGTATATTATATACTGTAAATAAAATATCAAAAAGTACAGTAAATATATAGTACACACTGTATATAAAATATCAAAAACTATGAAAAATATATATTATATAATTTACATAAAATATCAAATGTACACCAAATACATATTATATACTGCAGATAAAATATCAAAAAGTACAGTAAATATATTTCATATATTGTACATATAATATTAAATAAAGTACACCAAATACATTTTATGTACTGTAAATAAAATATCAAAAAGTACAGTAAATATATATTACATACTGTACATAAAATATCAAAGAGTACACCAAATGTGGGTTATATATACTGTAAATAAACTATCAAAATCTACAGTAACTATATTTAATATACTGTACATAAAATGTCAAAAATTACAACAAATGTATATTATATACTGTAAATAATATATCAAAAAGTACAGTAACTATATATTACATACTGCACATAAAATATCAAAAAGTATACCAAATATGGGTTATATGTACTGTAAATAAACTATCAAAAACTACAGTAATTATATTTAATATACTGTACATAATATGTCAAAAATTACACCAAATGTATATTATATACTGTAAATAATATATCAAAAAGTACAGTAAATATATATTACATACTGTACATAAAATATCAAAAAGTACACCAAATATGGGTTATATATACTGTAAAGAAACTATCAAAAACTACAGTAATTATATTTAATATGCTGTACATAAAATATCAAAAATTACACCAAATGTATATTATATACTATAATAAAATATCAAAAAGTACAGTAAATATATATTACACACTCTGTAAAATATCAAAAACTGCACGAAATATATATTATATAATTTACATAAAATATCATAAGTACATCAAATAAATGTTATATACTGTACATAAAATATCAAAAAGTACAGTAAATATATTACATATATTGTACACATAATATTAAGTAAAAGTACACCAAATACATTTTATATACTGTACATAAAATATCCAAAATTACAGTAAATATATATTACACACTCTCTGTAAAATATCAAAAACTACACCAATATATATTATATAATTTACATAAAATATCAAAAAGTACAGTAAATATATATTACATACTGTACATAAAATTTCAAAAAGTACCCCAAATATGGGTTATATATACTGTAAATAAACTATCAAAAACTACAGTAATTATATTTAATATACAGTACATAAAATATCAAAAATTACACCAAATGTATATTATATACTGTAAATAAAATATCAAAAAGTACAGTAAATATATATTACACACTCTATGTAAAATATCAAAAACTACATCAAATATATATTATATAAATTACATAAAATATCAAAAGTACACCAAATACATATTATATACTGTACATAAAATATCAAAAACTACAATAAATATATTTCATATATTGTACATATAATATTATCCAAAAGTACACCAAATACATTTTATGTACTGTAAATAAAATATCAAATTTACAGTAAATATATATTACATACTGTACATAAAATATCAAAAAGTACACCAAATATGGGTTATATATACTGTTAAGAAACTATCAAAAACTACAGTAATTATATTTAATATACTGTACATAAACTATCAAAAATTACACAAAATGTATATTATATACTGTAAATAAAATATCAAAAAGTACAGTAAATATATATTACACACTCTCTGTAAAATATCAAAAACTACACCAAATATATAGTATATAATTTACATAAAATATCAAAAGTATTCCAAATACATATTATATACTGTACATAAAATATCAAGAAGTACAGTAAATATATTTCATATATTGTACATATAATATTATCCAAAAGTACACCTAATACATTTTATGTACTGTAAATAAAATATCAAAATTACAGTAAATATATATTACATACTGTACATAAAATATCAAAAAGTACACCAAATATGGGTTATATATACTGTAAAGAAACTATCAAAAACTACAGTAATTATATTTAATATACTGTCCATAAAATATCAAACATTACACCAAATGTATATTATATACTGTAAATAAAATATCAAAAAGTACAGTAAATATAGATTACACACTCTCTGTAAAATATCAAAAACTACACCAAATATATAGTATATAATTTACATAAAATATCAAAAGTACTCCAAATACATATTATATACTGTACATAAAATATCAAAAAGTACAGTAAATATATTTCATATATTGTACATATAATATTATACAAAAGTACACCAAATACATTTTATGTGCTGTAAATAAAATATCAAAAAGTACAGTAAATATATATTACACACTCTCTGTAATGCATCAAAAACTACACCAAATATATATTATATAACTTACATAAAATATCAAAAGTACTCCAAATACATATTATATACTGTACATAAAATATCAAAAAGTACAGTAAATATATTTCATATATTGTACGTATAATATTATCCAAAAGTACACCAAACACATTTTATGTACTCTAAATAAAATATCAAAATTACAGTAAATATATATTACATACTGTACATAAAATATCAAAAAGTGCACGAAATATTGGTTATATATACTGTAAAGAAACTATCAAAAACTACAGTAATTATATTTGATATACTGTAAATAAAATATCAAACATTACACCAAATGTATATTATATACTGTAAATAAAATATCGAAAAGTACAGTAAATATATATTACACACTCTCTGTAAAATATCAAAAACTACACCAAATATATATTATATAATTTACATAAAATATCAAAAGTACACATAATATATATTATATACTGTAAATAAAATATCAAAAAGTATAGTAAATATATTTCATATATTGTACATATAATATTATCCAAAAGTACGCCAAACACATTTTATGTACTGTAAATAAAATATCAAAATTACAGTAAATATATATTACCTACTGTACATAAAATATCAAAAAGTACACCAAATATGGGTTATATATACTGTAAAGAAACTATTAAAAACTACAGTAAGTATATTTAATATACTGTACATAAAATATCAAAAATTACAACAAATTTATATTATATACTGTAAATAAAATATCAAAAAGTACAGTAAATATATATTACACACTCTCTGTAAAATATCAAAAACTACACCAAATATATATTATATAATTTACATAAAATACCAAAATACAGTAAATATATATAACATACTGTACATAAAGTATCAAAAAGTACACCAAATATGTGTCATATATACTGTAAATAAACTATCAAAAACTACAGTAATTATATTTAATATACTGTACATAAAATACCAAAAATTACAGCAAATGTATATTATATACTGAAAATAAAATATCAAAAAGTACCGTAAATATATATTACACAATCTCTGTAAAATATCAAAAACTACACCAAATATATAGTTTATAATTTACATAAAATATCAAAAGTACTCCAAATACATATTATATACTGTACATAAAATATCAAAAAGTACAGTAAATATATTTCATATATTGTACATATAATATTATCCAAAAGTACTCCAAATATATTTTATGTACAGTAAATAAAATATCAAAGTTACAGTAAATATATATTACATACTGTACATAAAATATCAAAAAGTACACCAAGTATGGGTTATATATACTGTAAATAAACTATCAAAAACTACAGTAAGTATATTTAATATACTGTACATAAAATATCAAAAATTACAACAAATGTATATTATATACTGTAAACAAAATATCAAAAAGTACAGTAAATATATATTACACACTCTCTGTAAAATATCAAAAACTACACCAAATATATAGTGTATAATTTACATAAAATATCAAAAGTACTCAAAATACATATTATATACTGTACATAAAATGTCAAAAAGTACAGTAAATATATTTCATATATTGTACATATAATATTATCCAAAAGTACACCAAATACATTTTATGTACTGTAAATAAAATATCAAAATTACAGTAAATATATATTACATACTGTACATAAAATATCAAAAAGTACACCAAATATGGGTTATATGTACTGTAAATAAACTATCAAAAACTACAGTAATTATATTTAATATACTGTACATAAAATACCAAAAATTACAGCAAATGTATATTATATACTGAAAATAAAATATCAAAAATTACCGTAAATATATATTACACAATCTCTGTAAAATATCAAAAACTACACGAAATATATAGTTTATAATTTACATGAAATATCAAAAGTACTCCAAATACATATTATATACTGTACATAAAATATCAAAAAGTACAGTAAATATATATTACACACTCTCTGTAATATATCAAAAACTACACCAAATATATATTATATAACTTACATAAAATATCAAAAGTACTCCAAATACATATTATATACTGTACATAAAATATCAAAAAGTACAGTAAATATATTTCATATATTGTACATCTAATATTATCCCAAAGTACACCAAAGATATTATATACAGTAAATAAAATATCAAAAAGTACAGTAAATGTAAATAACCTACTGTACATAAAATATCAAAAAGTACACCAAAGATGGGTTATATATACCGTAAAGAAACTATCAAAAACTACAGTAATTATATTTAATATACTGTACATAAAATATCAAAAATTACACGAAATGTATATTATAGAATATAAAGAAAATATCAAAAAGTACAGTAAATATATATTACACACTCCCTGTAAAATATCAAAATCTACACAAAATATATATTATATAATTTACATAAAGTATCAAATGTACACCTAATACATATTATATACTGTACATAAAATATCAAAAAGTACAGTAAATATATTTCATATATTGTACATATAATATTATCCAAAAGTACACCAAACACATTTTATGTACTGTAAATAAAATATCAAAATTACAGTAAATATATATTACATACTGTACATAAAATATCAAAAAGTACACCAAAGATGGGTTATATATACTGTAAAGAAACTATCAAAAACTACAGTAATTATATTTAATATACTGTACATAAAATATCAAACATTACACCAAATGTATATTATATACTGTAAATAAAATATCAAAAAGTACAGTAAATATAGATTACGCACTCCCTGTAAAATATCAAAAACTACACCAAATATATAGTATATAATTTACATAAAATATCAAAAGTACTCCAAATACATATTATATACTGTACATAAAATATCAAAAAGTACAGTAAATATATTTCATATATTGTACATATAATATTATCCAAAAGTACACCAAATACATTTTATGTACTGTAAATAAAATATCAAAATTACAGTCAATATATATTACATACTGTACATAAAATATCAAAAAGTACACCAAATATGGTTATATATACTGTAAATAAATTATCAAAAACTACAGTAAGTATATTTAATATACTGTATATAAAATATCAAAAATTACAACAAATGTATATTATATACTGTAAATAAAATATCAAAAGGTACAGTAAATATATATTACACACTCTCTGTAAAATATCAAAAACTACACCAAATATATAGTGTATAATTTACAGAAAATATCAAAAGTACTCAAAATACATATTATATACTGTACATAAAATGTCAAAAAGTACAGTAAATATATTTCATATATTGTACATATAATATTATCCAAAATTACACCAAATACATTTTATGTACTGTAAATAAAATATCAAAATTACAGTAAATATATATTACATACTGTACATAAAATATCAAAAAGTACACCAAATATGGGTTATATATACTGTAAAGAAACTATCAAAAACTACAGTAATTATATTTAATATACTGTACATAAAATATCAAACATTACACCAAATGTATATTATATACCATAAAGAAAATATCAAAAAGTACAGTAAATATATATTACACACTCTCTGTAAAATATTAAAAACTACACCAAATATATATTGTATAATTAACATAAAATATCAAAAGAACACCAAATGCATATTATATACTGTACATAAAATATCAAAAACTACAGTAAATATATTTTATATATTGTACATATAATATTATCCAAAAGTACACAAAACACATTTTATGTAATATAAATAAAATATCAAAATTACAGTATATACATATTACATACTGTACATAAAATATCAAAAAGTGCACCAAATATTGGTTATATATACTGTAAAGAAACTATCAAAAACTACAGTAATTATATTTAATATACTGTACATAAAATATCAAACATTACACCAAATGTATATTATATACTGTAAATAAAATATCAAAAAGTACAGTAAATATATATTACATACTGTACATAAAATATCAAAAAGTACACCAAATATGGGTTATATGTACTGTAAATAAACTATCAAAAACTACAGTAATTATATTTAATATACTGTACATAAAATATCAAAAATTACACCAAATGTATATTATATACTGTAAATAAAATATCAAAAAGTACAGGAAATATATATTACACACTCTCTGTAATATATCAAAAACTACACCAAATATATATTATATAACTTACATAAAATATCAAAAGTACTCCAAATACATATTATATACTGTACATAAAATATCAAAAAGTACAGTAAATATATTTCATATATTGTACATATAATATTATCCAAAAGTACACCAAATACATTTTATGTACTGTAAATAAAATATCAAAATTACAGTAAATATATATTACATACTGTACATAAAATATCAAAAAGTACACCAAATATGGATTATATATACTGTAAAGAAACTATCAAAAACTACAGTAATTATATTTAATATACTGTACATAAAATATCAAACATTACACCAAATGTATATTATATACTGTAAATAAAATATCAAAAAGTACAGTAAATATATATTACACACTCTCTGTAAAATATCAAAAACTACACCAAATATATATTATATAATTTACATAAAATACCAAAATACAGTAAATATATATAACATACTGTAGATAAAATATCAAAAAGTACACCAAATATGGGTTATATATACTGTAAATAAACTATCAAAAACTACAGTAATTATATTTAATATACTGTACATAAAATATCAAAAATTACAGCAAATGCATATTATATACTGTAAATAAAAAATCAAAAAGTACACTAAATACATAGTACACAATCTCTGTAATATATCAAAAAGTACACCAAATATATATTATATAATTTACATAAAATATCAAAAGTACATCAAATACATATTATATACTGTACATTAAATATCAAAAAGTACAGTAAATATATTTCATATATTGTACACATAATATTAACTAAAAGAACACAAAATATATTTTATATACAGTAAATAAAATATCAAAAATTACAGTAAATATATATTACACACCCTCTGTAAAATATCAAAATCTACACCAAATATAAATTATATAATATACATAAAATATCAAAAAGTACAGTAAATATATATTACATACAGTATATAAAATATCAAGAAGTACACCAAATATGGGTTATATATACTGTAACCAAACTATCGAAAACTGCAGTCATTATATTTAATATACTGTATATAAAATATCAAAAATTACAACAAATGTATATTGTATACTGTATATAAAATATCAAAAAGTACAGTAAATATATATTACACACTCTCTGTAAAATATCAAAAACAACACCAAATATATAGTATATAATTTACATAAAATATCAAAAGTACTCCAAATACATATTATATACTGTATGTAAAATATCAAAGAGTACAGCAAATATATTTCATTTATTGTACATATATTATTATCCAAAAGTACACCAAAGATATTATATACAGTAAAAAAAATATCAAAATTACAGTAAATATATATTACATACTGTACATAAAATATCAAAAAGTACACCAAATATGGGTTATATATACTGTAAAGAAACTATCAAAAACTACAGTAATTATATTTAATATACCGTACGTAAAATATCAAAAATTACACCAAATATATATTATATACTGTAAATAAAATATCAAAAAGTACAGTAAATATATATTACACACTCTCTGTAATATATCAAAAACTACACCAAATATATATTATATAATTTACATAAAATATCAAAATTACTCCAAATACATATTATATACTGTACATAAAATATCAAAAAGTACAGTAAATATATTTCATATATTGTACATATAATATTATCCAAAAGTACACCAAATACATTTTATGTACTGTAAATAAAATATCAAAATTACAGTAAATATATATTACATACTGTACATAAAATATCAAAAAGTACACCAAATATGGGTTATATATACTGTAACTAAACTCTCAAAAACTACAGTAATTATATTTAATATACTGTACATAAAATGTCAAAAATTACACCAAATGAATATTATATACAGTAAAAAAAATCCAAAAGTACAGTAAATATATATAACATAGTGTACATAAAATATCAAAAAGTACACCAAAGTTGGGTTATATATACTGTAAGTAAACTATCAAAAACTACAATAATTATATTTAATATACTGTACATAAAATGTCAAAAATTACACCAAATGTATATTATATACTGTAAATAAAATATCAAAAAGTACAGTAAATATATATTACACACTCTCTGTAATATATCAAAAACTACACCAAATATATATTATATAATTTACATAAAATATCAAAAAGTACAGTAAATATATATAACATAGTGTACATAAAATATCAAAAAGTACACCAAAGATGGTTTATATATACTGTAAATAAACTATAAAAAACTACAGTAATTATATTTAATATACTGTATATAAAATGTCAAAAATTACACCAAATGTATATTATATACTGTAAATAAAATATCAAAAAGTACAGTAAATATATATTACACCCTCTCTGTTATATATCAAATACTACACCAAATATATATTATATAATTTACATAAAATATCAAAAGAACACCAAATACATATTATATACTGTACATAAAATATCAAAAAGGACAGTAAATATATTTCATATATTGTACATATAATATTATCCAAAAGTACACCAAATACATTTTATGTACTGTAAATAAAATATCAAAATTACAGTAAATATATATTACATACTGCACATAAAATATCAAAAAGTACACCAAATATGGGTTATATATACTGGAAAGAAACTATCAAAAACTACAGTAATTATATTTAATATACTGTACAAAAATTATCAAAAATTACACCAAATGTATCTTATATACTGTAAATAAAATATCAAAAAGTACAGTAAATATATATTACACACTCTCTGTAAAATATCAAAAACTACACCAAATATATATTATATAATTTATATAAAATATCATAAGTACACCAAATACATATTATATACTGTACATAAAATATCAAAAACTACAGTAAATATATTTCATATATTGTAGATATAATATTTTCCAAAAGTACACCAAATTCATTTTATGTACTGTAAATAAAATATCAAAATTACAGTAAATATATATTACACACTGTACATAAAATATCAAAAAGTACACCAAATATGGGTTATATATACTGTAAAGAAACTATCAAAATCTACAGTAATTATATTTAATATACTGTACATAAAATATCAAAAATTAAACCAAATATATATTATATACTGTAAATAAAATATCAAAAAGTACAGTAAATATAGAGTACACACACTCTGTAATATATCAAAAACTACACCAAATATATATTATATAATTTATATAAAATATCAAAAGTACTCCAAATGCATATTATATACTGTACATAAAATATCAAAAAGTACAGTAGATATATTTCATATATTGTACATATAATATTATCCAAAAGTACACCAAATACATTTTATGTACTGTAAATAAATTATCAAAATTACAGTATATATATATTACATACTGTACATAAAATATTAAAAAGTACACCAAATATGGATTATATATACTGTAAATAAACTGTCAAAAACCACAGTAATTATATTTAATATACTGTACATAAAATGTCAAAAATTACACCAAATGTATATTATATACTGTAAATAAAGTATCAAAAAGTACAGTAAATATATATTACATACTGTACATAAAATATCAAAAAGTACACCAAATATGGGTTATATATACTGTAACTAAACTCTCAGAAACTACAGTAATTATATTTAATATACTGTACATAAAATATCAAAAATTACACCAAATGTATATTATATACTGTAAATAAAATATCAAAAAGTACAGTAAATATATATTACACACTCCCTGTAATATATCAAAAACTACCCCAAATATATATTATATAATTTACATAAAATATCAAAAGTACTCCACATACATATTATATACTGTACATAAAATATCAAAAAGTACAGTAAATATATTTCATATATTGTACATATAATATTATCCAAAAGTACACGAAATACATTTTATGTACTGTAAATAAAATATCAAAATTTCAGTAAAAATATATGACATACTTTACATAAAATATCAAAATTACACCAAATATGGGTTATATATACTGTAACTAAACTCTCAGAAACTACAGTAATTATATTTAATATACTGTACATAAAATGTCAAAAATTACACCAAATGAATATTATATACAGTAAAAAAAATCCAAAAGTTCAGTAAATATATATAACATAGTGTACATAAAATATCAAAAAGTACACCAAAGTTGGGTTATATATACTGTAAGTAAACTATCAAAAACTACAGTAATTATATTTAATATACTGTACATAAAATGTCAAAAATTACACAAAATGTATATTATATACTGTAAATAAAATATCAAAAAGTACAGTAAATATATATTACACACTCTCTGTAATATATCAAAAACTACACCAAATATATATTATATAATTTACATAAAATATCAAAAAGTACAGTAAATATATATAACATACTGTACATAAAATATCAAAAAGTACACCAAATATGGGATATATATACTGTAAAGAAACTATCAAGAACTACAGTAATTTTATTTAATATACTGTACATAAAATACCAAAAATTACAGCAAATGTATATTATATATTGAAAATAAAATATCAAAAAGTACAGTAAATATATATTACACACTCTCTGTAAAATATCAAAAATTACACCAAATAAATAGTATATAATTTACATAAAATATCTAAAGTTCTCAAAATACATATTATATACTGTACATAAAATATCAAAAAGTACAGTAAATATATTTCATATATTGTACATATAATATTATCCAAAAGTACACCAAATACATTTTATGTACTGTAAATAAAATTTCAAAATTACAGTAAATATATATTACATAATGTACATAAAATATCAAAAAGTACACCAAATATGGGTTATATATATTGTAACTAAACTCTCAAAAACTACAGTAATTATATTTAATATACTGTACATAAAATGTCAAAAATTACACCAAATGTATATTATATACTGTAAATAAAATATCAAAAAGTACAGTAAATATATATTACATACTGTATATAAAATATCAAAAAGTACACCAAATATGGGTTATATATACTGTAAATAAACTATCAAAAACTACAGTAATTATATTTAATATAGTGTACATAAAATATCAAAAATTACACCAAATGTATATTATATACTGTAAATAAAATATTAAAAAGTACAGTAAATATATATTACACACTCTCTGTAATGCATCAAAAACTACACCAAATATATATTATATAATTTACATAAAATATCAAAAGTAGTCCAAATACATATTATATACTGTACATAAAATATCAAAAACTACAGTAAATATATTTCATATATTGTACATATAACATTATCCAAAAGTACACCAAATACATTTTATGTACTGTAAATAAAATATCAAAATTACAGTAAATATATATTACATACTGTACATAAAATATCAAAAAGTACACCAAATATGGGTTATATATACTGTAAAGAAACTATCAAAAACTACAGTAATTTTATTTAATATACTGTACGTAAAATACCAAAAATTACAGCAAATGTATATTATATACTGAAAATAAAATATCAAAAAGTACAGTAAATATATATTACACACTCTCTGTAAAATATCAAAAACTACACCAAATATATAGTATATAATTTACAGAAAATATCAAAAGTTCTCCAAATACATATTATATACTGTACATAAAATATCAAAAAGTAGAGTAAATATATTTCATATATTGTACATATAATATTATCCAAAACTACACCAAATACATTTTATGTACTGTAAATAAAATTTCAAAATTACAGTAAATATATATTACATAATGTACATAAAATATCAAAAAGTACACCAAACATGGGTTATATATACTGTAACTAAACTCTCAAAAACTACAGTAATTATATTTAATATACTGTACATAAAATGTCAAAAATTACACCAAATGTATATTATATACTGTAAATAAAATATCAAAAAGTACAGTAAATATATATTACATACTGTATATAAAATATCAAAAAGTACACCAAATATGGGTTATATATACTGTAAATAAACTATCAAAAACTACAGTAATTATATTTAATATAGTGTACATAAAATATCAAAAATTACACCAAATGTATATTATATACTGTAAATAAAATATTAAAAAGTACAGTAAATATATATTACACACTCTCTGTAATGCATCAAAAACTACACCAAATATATATTATATAATTTACATAAAATATCAAAAGTAGTCCAAATACATATTATATACTGTACATAAAATATCAAAAACTACAGTAAATATATTTCATATATTGTACATATAACATTATCCAAAAGTACACCAAATACATTTTATGTACTGTAAATAAAATATCAAAATTACAGTAAATATATATTACATACTGTACATAAAATATCAAAAAGTACACCAAATATGGGTTATATATACTGTAAAGAAACTATCAAAAACTACAGTAATTTTATTTAATATACTGTACGTAAAATACCAAAAATTACAGCAAATGTATATTATATACTGAAAATAAAATATCAAAAAGTACAGTAAATATATATTACACACTCTCTGTAAAATATCAAAAACTACACCAAATATATAGTATATAATTTACAGAAAATATCAAAAGTTCTCCAAATACATATTATATACTGTACATAAAATATCAAAAAGTAGAGTAAATATATTTCATATATTGTACATATAATATTATCCAAAACTACACCAAATACATTTTATGTACTGTAAATAAAATATCAAACTTACAGTAAATATATATTACATACTGTACATAAAATATCAAAAAGTACACCAAACATGGGTTATATATACTGTAACTAAACTCTCAAAAACTACAGTAATTATATTTAATATACTGTACATAAAATGTCAAAAATTACTCCAAATGTATATTATATACTGTAAATAAAATATCAAAAAGTACAGTAAATATATATTACATACTGTACATAAAATATCAAAAAGTACACCAAATATGGGTTATATATACTGTAAAGAAACTATCAAAAACAACAGTAATTGTATTTAATATACTGTACATAAAATATCAAAAATTACACCAAATGTATATTATATACTGTAAATAAAATATCAAAAAGTACAGTAAATATATATTGCACACTCTCTGTAATGCATCAAAAACTACACCAAATATATATTATATAATTTACATAAAATATCAAAAGTACACCAAATACATATTATATACTGTACATAAAATATCAAAAACTACAGTAAATATATTTCATATATTGTACATATAATATTATCCAAAAGTACACCAAATACATTTTATGTACTGTAAATAAAATATCAAAATTACAGTAAATATATATTACATACTATTCATAAAATATCAAAAAGTACACTAAATGTGGGTTATATATACTGTAAATAAACTATCAAAAACTACAGTAATTATATTTAATATACTGTACATAAAATATGAAAAATTACACCAGATGTATATTATATACTGTAAATAAAATATCAAAAAGTACAGTAAATATATATTACACACTGTCTGTAAAATATCAAAAACTACACCAAATATATATTATATAATTTACCTAAAATATCAAAAGTACACCTAATACATATTATATACTGTACATAAAATATCAAAAAGTACAGTAAATATATTTCATATATTGTACATATAATATTATCCAAAAGTACACCAAACACATTTTATGTACTGTAAATAAAATATCAAAATTACAGTAAATATATATAACATACTGTACATAAAATATCAAAAAGTACACCAAATATGGGTTATATATACTGTAAAGAAACTATCAAAAACTACAGTAAGTATATTTAATATACTGTACATAAAATATCAAAAATTACAACAAATATATATTATATACTGTAAATAAAATATCAAAAAGTACAGTAAATATATATTACACACTCTCTGTAAAATATCAAAAACTACACCAAATATATAGTATATAATTTACAGAAAATATCAAATGTTCTCCAAATACATATTATATACTGTACATAAAATATCAAAAATTACAGTAAATATATTTCATATATTGTGCATATAATATTATCCAAAACTACACCAAATACATTTTATGTACTGTAAATAAAATATCAAAATTTCAGTAAATATATATTACATACTGTACATAAAATATCAAAAAGTACACCAAATATGGGTTATATATACTGTAAAGAAACTATCAAAAACTACAGTAATTTTATTTAATATACTGTACGTAAAATACCAAAAATTACAGCAAATGTATATTATATACTGAAAATAAAATATCAAAAAGTACAGTAAATATATATTACACACTCTCTGTAAAATATCAAAAACTACACCAAATATATAGTATATAATTTACAGAAAATATCAAAAGTTCTCCAAATACATATTATATACTGTACATAAAATATCAAAAAGTAGAGTAAATATATTTCATATATTGTACATATAATATTATCCAAAACTACACCAAATACATTTTATGTACTGTAAATAAAATTTCAAAATTACAGTAAATATATATTACATAATGTACATAAAATATCAAAAAGTACACCAAACATGGGTTATATATACTGTAACTAAACTCTCAAAAACTACAGTAATTATATTTAATATACTGTACATAAAATGTCAAAAATTACACCAAATGTATATTATATACTGTAAATAAAATATCAAAAAGTACAGTAAATATATATTACATACTGTATATAAAATATCAAAAAGTACACCAAATATGGGTTATATATACTGTAAATAAACTATCAAAAACTACAGTAATTATATTTAATATAGTGTACATAAAATATCAAAAATTACACCAAATGTATATTATATACTGTAAATAAAATATTAAAAAGTACAGTAAATATATATTACACACTCTCTGTAATGCATCAAAAACTACACCAAATATATATTATATAATTTACATAAAATATCAAAAGTAGTCCAAATACATATTATATACTGTACATAAAATATCAAAAACTACAGTAAATATATTTCATATATTGTACATATAACATTATCCAAAAGTACACCAAATACATTTTATGTACTGTAAATAAAATATCAAAATTACAGTAAATATATATTACATACTGTACATAAAATATCAAAAAGTACACCAAATATGGGTTATATATACTGTAAAGAAACTATCAAAAACTACAGTAATTTTATTTAATATACTGTACGTAAAATACCAAAAATTACAGCAAATGTATATTATATACTGAAAATAAAATATCAAAAAGTACAGTAAATATATATTACACACTCTCTGTAAAATATCAAAAACTACACCAAATATATAGTATATAATTTACAGAAAATATCAAAAGTTCTCCAAATACATATTATATACTGTACATAAAATATCAAAAAGTAGAGTAAATATATTTCATATATTGTACATATAATATTATCCAAAACTACACCAAATACATTTTATGTACTGTAAATAAAATATCAAACTTACAGTAAATATATATTACATACTGTACATAAAATATCAAAAAGTACACCAAACATGGGTTATATATACTGTAACTAAACTCTCAAAAACTACAGTAATTATATTTAATATACTGTACATAAAATGTCAAAAATTACTCCAAATGTATATTATATACTGTAAATAAAATATCAAAAAGTACAGTAAATATATATTACATACTGTACATAAAATATCAAAAAGTACACCAAATATGGGTTATATATACTGTAAAGAAACTATCAAAAACAACAGTAATTGTATTTAATATACTGTACATAAAATATCAAAAATTACACCAAATGTATATTATATACTGTAAATAAAATATCAAAAAGTACAGTAAATATATATTGCACACTCTCTGTAATGCATCAAAAACTACACCAAATATATATTATATAATTTACATAAAATATCAAAAGTACACCAAATACATATTATATACTGTACATAAAATATCAAAAACTACAGTAAATATATTTCATATATTGTACATATAATATTATCCAAAAGTACACCAAATACATTTTATGTACTGTAAATAAAATATCAAAATTACAGTAAATATATATTACATACTATTCATAAAATATCAAAAAGTACACTAAATGTGGGTTATATATACTGTAAATAAACTATCAAAAACTACAGTAATTATATTTAATATACTGTACATAAAATATGAAAAATTACACCAGATGTATATTATATACTGTAAATAAAATATCAAAAAGTACAGTAAATATATATTACACACTGTCTGTAAAATATCAAAAACTACACCAAATATATATTATATAATTTACCTAAAATATCAAAAGTACACCTAATACATATTATATACTGTACATAAAATATCAAAAAGTACAGTAAATATATTTCATATATTGTACATATAATATTATCCAAAAGTACACCAAACACATTTTATGTACTGTAAATAAAATATCAAAATTACAGTAAATATATATAACATACTGTACATAAAATATCAAAAAGTACACCAAATATGGGTTATATATACTGTAAAGAAACTATCAAAAACTACAGTAAGTATATTTAATATACTGTACATAAAATATCAAAAATTACAACAAATATATATTATATACTGTAAATAAAATATCAAAAAGTACAGTAAATATATATTACACACTCTCTGTAAAATATCAAAAACTACACCAAATATATAGTATATAATTTACAGAAAATATCAAATGTTCTCCAAATACATATTATATACTGTACATAAAATATCAAAAATTACAGTAAATATATTTCATATATTGTGCATATAATATTATCCAAAACTACACCAAATACATTTTATGTACTGTAAATAAAATATCAAAATTACAGTAAATATATATTACATACTGTACATAAAATATCAAAAAGTACACCAAATATGGGTTATATATAGTGTAACTAAACTCTCAAAAACTACAGTAATTATATTTAATATACTGTACATAAAATGTCAAAAATTACACCAAATGTATATTATATACTGTAGATAAAATATCAAAAAGTACAGTAAATATATATTACATACTGTATATAAAATATCAAAAATTACACCAAATATGGGTTATATATACTGTAAAGAAACTATGAAAAACTACAGTAATTGTATTTATTATACTGTACATAAAATATCAAAAATTACACCAAATGTATATTATATACTGTAAATAAAATATCAAAAAGTACAGTAAATATATATTACACACTCTCTGTAATGCATCAAAAACTACACCAAATATATATTATATAATTTACATAAAATATCAAAAGTACACCTAATACATATTATATACTGTACATAAAATATCAAAAAGTACAGTAAATATATTTCATATATTGTACATATAATATTATCCAAAAGTACACCAAACACATTTTATGTACTGTAAATAAAATATCAAAATTACAGTAAATATATATTACATACTGTACATAAAATATCAAAAAGTACACCAAATATGGGTTATATATACTGTAAAGAAACTATCAAAAACTACAGTAAGTATATTTAATATACTGTACATAAAATATCAAAAATTACAACAAATATATATTATATACTGTAAATAAAGTATCAAAAAGTACAGTAAATATATATTGCACACTCTCTGTAAAATATCAAAAACTACACCAAATATATAGTGTATAATTTACATAAAAAATCAAAAGTACTCAAAATACATATTATATACTGTACATAAAATATCAAAATGTACAGTAAATATATTTCATATATTGTACATATAATATTATCCAAAAGTATACCAAATACATTTTATGTACTGTAAATAAAATATCAAAATTACAGTAAATATATATTACATACTGTACATAAAAATATCAAAAAGTACACCAAATATGGGTTATATATACTGTAAAGAAACTATCAAAAACTACAGTAATTTTATTTAATATACTGTACATAAAATATCAAAAATTACACCAAATGTATATTATATACTGTAAATAAAATATCAAAATTACAGTAAATATATATTACACACTCTCTGTAATGCATCAAAAACTATACCAAATATATATTATATAATTTACATAAAATATCAAAAGTACACCAAATACATATTATATACTGTACATAAAATATCAAAAACTACAGTAAATATATTTCATATATTGTACATATAATATTATCCAAAAGTACACCAAATACATTTTATGTACAGTAAATAAAATATCAAAATTACAGTAAATATATATTACATACTGTACTTAAAATATCAAAAAGTACACCAAATATGGGTTATATATACTGTAAAGAAACTATCAAAAACTACAGTAATTATATTTAATATACTGTACATAAAATATCAAAAATTACACCAAAAGTATATTATATACTGTAAATAAAATATCAAAAAGTACAGTAAATATATATTACACACTCTCTGTAAAATATCAAAAACTACACCAAATATATATTATATAATTTACATAAAATATCAAAAGTACACCTAATACATATTATATACTGTACATAAAATATCAAAAAGTACAGTAAATATATTTCATATATTGTACATATAATATTATCCAAAAGTACACCAAACACATTTTATGTACTGTAAATAAAATATCAAAATTACAGTAAATATATATTACATACTGTACATAAAATATCAAAAAGTACACCAAATATGGGTTATATATACTGTAACTAAACTCTCAAAAACTACAGTAATTATATTTAATATACTGTACATAAAATGTCAAAAATTACACCAAATGAATATTATATACAGTAAAAAAAATCCAAAAGTACAGTAAATATATGTAACATAGTGTACATAAAATATCAAAAAGTACACCAAAGTTGGGTTATATATACTGTAAGTAAACTATCAAAAACTACAATAATTATATTTAATATACTGTACATAAAATGTCAAAAATTACACCAAATGTATATTATATACTGTAAATAAAATATCAAAAAGTACAGTAAATATATATTACACACTCTCTGTAATATATCAAAAACTACACCAAATATATATTATATAATTTACATAAAATATCAAAAAGTACAGTAAATATATATAACATAGTGTACATAAAATATCAAAAAGTACACCAAAGATGGTTTATATATACTGTAAATAAACTATAAAAAACTACAGTAATTATATTTAATATACTGTATATAAAATGTCAAAAATTACACCAAATGTATATTATATACTGTAAATAAAATATCAAAAAGTACAGTAAATATATATTACACCCTCTCTGTTATATATCAAATACTACACCAAATATATATTATATAATTTACATAAAATATCAAAAGAACACCAAATACATATTATATACTGTACATAAAATATCAAAAAGGACAGTAAATATATTTCATATATTGTACATATAATATTATCCAAAAGTACACCAAATACATTTTATGTACTGTAAATAAAATATCAAAATTACAGTAAATATATATTACATACTGCACATAAAATATCAAAAAGTACACCAAATATGGGTTATATATACTGGAAAGAAACTATCAAAAACTACAGTAATTATATTTAATATACTGTACAAAAATTATCAAAAATTACACCAAATGTATCTTATATACTGTAAATAAAATATCAAAAAGTACAGTAAATATATATTACACACTCTCTGTAAAATATCAAAAACTACACCAAATATATATTATATAATTTATATAAAATATCATAAGTACACCAAATACATATTATATACTGTACATAAAATATCAAAAACTACAGTAAATATATTTCATATATTGTAGATATAATATTTTCCAAAAGTACACCAAATTCATTTTATGTACTGTAAATAAAATATCAAAATTACAGTAAATATATATTACACACTGTACATAAAATATCAAAAAGTACACCAAATATGGGTTATATATACTGTAAAGAAACTATCAAAATCTACAGTAATTATATTTAATATACTGTACATAAAATATCAAAAATTAAACCAAATATATATTATATACTGTAAATAAAATATCAAAAAGTACAGTAAATATATAGTACACACACTCTGTAATATATCAAAAACTACACCAAATATATATTATATAATTTATATAAAATATCAAAAGTACTCCAAATGCATATTATATACTGTACATAAAATATCAAAAAGTACAGTAGATATATTTCATATATTGTACATATAATATTATCCAAAAGTACACCAAATACATTTTATGTACTGTAAATAAATTATCAAAATTACAGTATATATATATTACATACGGTACATAAAATATTAAAAAGTACACCAAATATGGATTATATATACTGTAAATAAACTGTCAAAAACCACAGTAATTATATTTAATATACTGTACATAAAATGTCAAAAATTACACCAAATGTATATTATATACTGTAAATAAAGTATCAAAAAGTACAGTAAATATATATTACATACTGTACATAAAATATCAAAAAGTACACCAAATATGGGTTATATATACTGTAACTAAACTCTCAGAAACTACAGTAATTATATTTAATATACTGTACATAAAATATCAAAAATTACACCAAATGTATATTATATACTGTAAATAAAATATCAAAAAGTACAGTAAATATATATTACACACTCCCTGTAATATATCAAAAACTACCCCAAATATATATTATATAATTTACATAAAATATCAAAAGTACTCCACATACATATTATATACTGTACATAAAATATCAAAAAGTACAGTAAATATATTTCATATATTGTACATATAATATTATCCAAAAGTACACGAAATACATTTTATGTACTGTAAATAAAATATCAAAATTTCAGTAAAAATATATGACATACTTTACATAAAATATCAAAATTACACCAAATATGGGTTATATATACTGTAACTAAACTCTCAGGAACTACAGTAATTATATTTAATATACTGTACATAAAATGTCAAAAATTACACCAAATGAATATTATATACAGTAAAAAAAATCCAAAAGTTCAGTAAATATATATAACATAGTGTACATAAAATATCAAAAAGTACACCAAAGTTGGGTTATATATACTGTAAGTAAACTATCAAAAACTACAGTAATTATATTTAATATACTGTACATAAAATGTCAAAAATTACACAAAATGTATATTATATACTGTAAATAAAATATCAAAAAGTACAGTAAATATATATTACACACTCTCTGTAATATATCAAAAACTACACCAAATATATATTATATAATTTACATAAAATATCAAAAAGTACAGTAAATATATATAACATACTGTACATAAAATATCAAAAAGTACACCAAATATGGGATATATATACTGTAAAGAAACTATCAAGAACTACAGTAATTTTATTTAATATACTGTACATAAAATACCAAAAATTACAGCAAATGTATATTATATATTGAAAATAAAATATCAAAAAGTACAGTAAATATATATTACACACTCTCTGTAAAATATCAAAAATTACACCAAATAAATAGTATATAATTTACATAAAATATCTAAAGTTCTCAAAATACATATTATATACTGTACATAAAATATCAAAAAGTACAGTAAATATATTTCATATATTGTACATATAATATTATCCAAAAGTACACCAAATACATTTTATGTACTGTAAATAAAATTTCAAAATTACAGTAAATATATATTACATAATGTACATAAAATATCAAAAAGTACACCAAATATGGGTTATATATACTGTAAATAAACTATCAAAAACTACAGTAATTATATTTAATATACTGTACATAAAATATGAAAAATTACACCAGATGTATATTATATACTGTAAATAAAATATCAAAAAGTACAGTAAATATATATTACACACTGTCTGTAAAATATCAAAAACTACACCAAATATATATTATATAATTTACCTAAAATATCAAAAGTACACCTAATACATATTATATACTGTACATAAAATATCAAAAAGTACAGTAAATATATTTCATATATTGTACATATAATATTATCCAAAAGTACACCAAACACATTTTATGTACTGTAAATAAAATATCAAAATTACAGTAAATATATATAACATACTGTACATAAAATATCAAAAAGTACACCAAATATGGGTTATATATACTGTAAAGAAACTATCAAAAACTACAGTAAGTATATTTAATATACTGTACATAAAATATCAAAAATTACAACAAATATATATTATATACTGTAAATAAAATATCAAAAAGTACAGTAAATATATATTACACACTCTCTGTAAAATATCAAAAACTACACCAAATATATAGTATATAATTTACAGAAAATATCAAATGTTCTCCAAATACATATTATATACTGTACATAAAATATCAAAAATTACAGTAAATATATTTCATATATTGTGCATATAATATTATCCAAAACTACACCAAATACATTTTATGTACTGTAAATAAAATATCAAAATTACAGTAAATATATATTACATACTGTACATAAAATATCAAAAAGTACACCAAATATGGGTTATATATAGTGTAACTAAACTCTCAAAAACTACAGTAATTATATTTAATATACTGTACATAAAATGTCAAAAATTACACCAAATGTATATTATATACTGTAGATAAAATATCAAAAAGTACAGTAAATATATATTACATACTGTATATAAAATATCAAAAATTACACCAAATATGGGTTATATATACTGTAAAGAAACTATGAAAAACTACAGTAATTGTATTTATTATACTGTACATAAAATATCAAAAATTACACCAAATGTATATTATATACTGTAAATAAAATATCAAAAAGTACAGTAAATATATATTACACACTCTCTGTAATGCATCAAAAACTACACCAAATATATATTATATAATTTACATAAAATATCAAAAGTACACCTAATACATATTATATACTGTACATAAAATATCAAAAAGTACAGTAAATATATTTCATATATTGTACATATAATATTATCCAAAAGTACACCAAACACATTTTATGTACTGTAAATAAAATATCAAAATTACAGTAAATATATATTACATACTGTACATAAAATATCAAAAAGTACACCAAATATGGGTTATATATACTGTAAAGAAACTATCAAAAACTACAGTAAGTATATTTAATATACTGTACATAAAATATCAAAAATTACAACAAATATATATTATATACTGTAAATAAAGTATCAAAAAGTACAGTAAATATATATTGCACACTCTCTGTAAAATATCAAAAACTACACCAAATATATAGTGTATAATTTACATAAAAAATCAAAAGTACTCAAAATACATATTATATACTGTACATAAAATATCAAAATGTACAGTAAATATATTTCATATATTGTACATATAATATTATCCAAAAGTATACCAAATACATTTTATGTACTGTAAATAAAATATCAAAATTACAGTAAATATATATTACATACTGTACATAAAAATATCAAAAAGTACACCAAATATGGGTTATATATACTGTAAAGAAACTATCAAAAACTACAGTAATTTTATTTAATATACTGTACATAAAATATCAAAAATTACACCAAATGTATATTATATACTGTAAATAAAATATCAAAAAGTACAGTAAATATATATTACACCCTCTCTGTTATATATCAAATACTACACCAAATATATATTATATAATTTACATAAAATATCAAAAGAACACCAAATACATATTATATACTGTACATAAAATATCAAAAAGGACAGTAAATATATTTCATATATTGTACATATAATATTATCCAAAAGTACACCAAATACATTTTATGTACTGTAAATAAAATATCAAAATTACAGTAAATATATATTACATACTGCACATAAAATATCAAAAAGTACACCAAATATGGGTTATATATACTGGAAAGAAACTATCAAAAACTACAGTAATTATATTTAATATACTGTACAAAAATTATCAAAAATTACACCAAATGTATCTTATATACTGTAAATAAAATATCAAAAAGTACAGTAAATATATATTACACACTCTCTGTAAAATATCAAAAACTACACCAAATATATATTATATAATTTATATAAAATATCATAAGTACACCAAATACATATTATATACTGTACATAAAATATCAAAAACTACAGTAAATATATTTCATATATTGTAGATATAATATTTTCCAAAAGTACACCAAATTCATTTTATGTACTGTAAATAAAATATCAAAATTACAGTAAATATATATTACACACTGTACATAAAATATCAAAAAGTACACCAAATATGGGTTATATATACTGTAAAGAAACTATCAAAATCTACAGTAATTATATTTAATATACTGTACATAAAATATCAAAAATTAAACCAAATATATATTATATACTGTAAATAAAATATCAAAAAGTACAGTAAATATATAGTACACACACTCTGTAATATATCAAAAACTACACCAAATATATATTATATAATTTATATAAAATATCAAAAGTACTCCAAATGCATATTATATACTGTACATAAAATATCAAAAAGTACAGTAGATATATTTCATATATTGTACATATAATATTATCCAAAAGTACACCAAATACATTTTATGTACTGTAAATAAATTATCAAAATTACAGTATATATATATTACATACTGTACATAAAATATTAAAAAGTACACCAAATATGGATTATATATACTGTAAATAAACTGTCAAAAACCACAGTAATTATATTTAATATACTGTACATAAAATGTCAAAAATTACACCAAATGTATATTATATACTGTAAATAAAGTATCAAAAAGTACAGTAAATATATATTACATACTGTACATAAAATATCAAAAAGTACACCAAATATGGGTTATATATACTGTAACTAAACTCTCAGAAACTACAGTAATTATATTTAATATACTGTACATAAAATATCAAAAATTACACCAAATGTATATTATATACTGTAAATAAAATATCAAAAAGTACAGTAAATATATATTACACACTCCCTGTAATATATCAAAAACTACCCCAAATATATATTATATAATTTACATAAAATATCAAAAGTACTCCACATACATATTATATACTGTACATAAAATATCAAAAAGTACAGTAAATATATTTCATATATTGTACATATAATATTATCCAAAAGTACACGAAATACATTTTATGTACTGTAAATAAAATATCAAAATTTCAGTAAAAATATATGACATACTTTACATAAAATATCAAAATTACACCAAATATGGGTTATATATACTGTAACTAAACTCTCAGGAACTACAGTAATTATATTTAATATACTGTACATAAAATGTCAAAAATTACACCAAATGAATATTATATACAGTAAAAAAAATCCAAAAGTTCAGTAAATATATATAACATAGTGTACATAAAATATCAAAAAGTACACCAAAGTTGGGTTATATATACTGTAAGTAAACTATCAAAAACTACAGTAATTATATTTAATATACTGTACATAAAATGTCAAAAATTACACAAAATGTATATTATATACTGTAAATAAAATATCAAAAAGTACAGTAAATATATATTACACACTCTCTGTAATATATCAAAAACTACACCAAATATATATTATATAATTTACATAAAATATCAAAAAGTACAGTAAATATATATAACATACTGTACATAAAATATCAAAAAGTACACCAAATATGGGATATATATACTGTAAAGAAACTATCAAGAACTACAGTAATTTTATTTAATATACTGTACATAAAATACCAAAAATTACAGCAAATGTATATTATATATTGAAAATAAAATATCAAAAAGTACAGTAAATATATATTACACACTCTCTGTAAAATATCAAAAATTACACCAAATAAATAGTATATAATTTACATAAAATATCTAAAGTTCTCAAAATACATATTATATACTGTACATAAAATATCAAAAAGTACAGTAAATATATTTCATATATTGTACATATAATATTATCCAAAAGTACACCAAATACATTTTATGTACTGTAAATAAAATTTCAAAATTACAGTAAATATATATTACATAATGTACATAAAATATCAAAAAGTACACCAAATATGGGTTATATATATTGTAACTAAACTCTCAAAAACTACAGTAATTATATTTAATATACTGTACATAAAATGTCAAAAATTACACCAAATGTATATTATATACTGTAAATAAAATATCAAAAAGTACAGTAAATATATATTACATACTGTATATAAAATATCAAAAAGTACACCAAATATGGGTTATATATACTGTAAATAAACTATCAAAAACTACAGTAATTATATTTAATATAGTGTACATAAAATATCAAAAATTACACCAAATGTATATTATATACTGTAAATAAAATATTAAAAAGTACAGTAAATATATATTACACACTCTCTGTAATGCATCAAAAACTACACCAAATATATATTATATAATTTACATAAAATATCAAAAGTAGTCCAAATACATATTATATACTGTACATAAAATATCAAAAACTACAGTAAATATATTTCATATATTGTACATATAACATTATCCAAAAGTACACCAAATACATTTTATGTACTGTAAATAAAATATCAAAATTACAGTAAATATATATTACATACTGTACATAAAATATCAAAAAGTACACCAAATATGGGTTATATATACTGTAAAGAAACTATCAAAAACTACAGTAATTTTATTTAATATACTGTACGTAAAATACCAAAAATTACAGCAAATGTATAATATATACTGAAAATAAAATATCAAAAAGTACAGTAAATATATATTACACACTCTCTGTAAAATATCAAAAACTACACCAAATATATAGTATATAATTTACAGAAAATATCAAAAGTTCTCCAAATACATATTATATACTGTACATAAAATATCAAAAAGTAGAGTAAATATATTTCATATATTGTACATATAATATTATCCAAAACTACACCAAATACATTTTATGTACTGTAAATAAAATATCAAACTTACAGTAAATATATATTACATACTGTACATAAAATATCAAAAAGTACACCAAACATGGGTTATATATACTGTAACTAAACTCTCAAAAACTACAGTAATTATATTTAATGTACTGTACATAAAATGTCAAAAATTACTCCAAATGTATATTATATACTGTAAATAAAATATCAAAAAGTACAGTAAATATATATTACATACTGTACATAAAATATCAAAAAGTACACCAAATATGGGTTATATATACTGTAAAGAAACTATCAAAAACAACAGTAATTGTATTTAATATACTGTACATAAAATATCAAAAATTACACCAAATGTATATTATATACTGTAAATAAAATATCAAAAAGTACAGTAAATATATATTGCACACTCTCTGTAATGCATCAAAAACTACACCAAATATATATTATATAATTTACATAAAATATCAAAAGTACACCAAATACATATTATATACTGTACATAAAATATCAAAAAGTACAGTAAATATATTTCATATATTGTACATATAATATTATCCAAAAGTACACCAAACACATTTTATGTACTGTAAATAAAATATCAAAATTACAGTAAATATATATTACATACTGTACATAAAATATCAAAAAGTACACCAAATATGGGTTATATATACTGTAAAGAATCTATCAAAAACTACAGTAAGTATATTTAATATACTGTACATAAAATGTCAAAAAGTACACCAAATGTATATTATATACTGTAAATAAAATATCAAAAAGTACAGTAAATATATATTACACACTCTCTGTAATGCATCAAAAACTAAACCAAGTATATATTATATAATTTACATAAAATATCAAAAGTATACCAAATACATATTATATACTGTACATAAAATATCAAAAACTACAGTAAATATATTTCATATATTGTACATATAATATTATCCAAAAGTACACCAAATACATTTTATGTACTGTAAATAAAATATCAAAATTACAGTAAATATATATTACATACTGTACATAAAATATCAAAAAGTACACCAAATATGGGTTATATATACTGTAAAGAAACTATCAAAAACTACAGTAATTTTATTTAATATACTGTACATAAAATGCCAAAATTTACAGCAAATGTATATTATATACTGAAAATAAAATATCAAAAAGTACAGTAAATATATATTACACACTCTCTGTAAAATATCAAAAACTACACCAAATATATAGTATATAATTTACAGAAAATATCAAATGTTCTCCAAATACATATTATATACTGTACATAAAATATCAAAAATTACAGGAAATATATTTCATATATTGTACATATAATATTATCCAAAACTACACCAAATACATTTTATGTACTGTAAATAAAATATCAAAGTTACAGTAAATATATATTACATACTGTACATAAAATATCAAAAAGTACACCAAATATGGGTTATATATAGTGTAACTAAACTCTCAAAAACTACAGTAATTATATTTAATATACTGTACATAAAATGTCAAAAATTACACCAAATGTATATTATATACTGTAGATAAAATATCAAAAAGTACAGTAAATATATATTACATACTGTATATAAAATATCAAAAATTACACCAAATATGGGTTATATATACTGTAAAGAAACTATGAAAAACTACAGTAATTGTATTTATTATACTGTACATAAAATATCAAAAATTACACCAAATGTATATTATATACTGTAAATAAAATATCAAAAAGTACAGTAAATATATATTACACACTCTCTGTAATGCATCAAAAACTACACCAAATATATATTATATAATTTACATAAAATATCAAAAGTACACCTATTACATATTATATACTGTACATAAAATATCAAAAAGTACAGTAAATATATTTCATATATTGTACATATAATATTATCCAAAAGTACACCAAACACATTTTATGTACTGTAAATAAAATATCAAAATTACAGTAAATATATATTACATACTGTACATAAAATATCAAAAAGTACACCAAATATGGGTTATATATACTGTAAAGAAACTATCAAAAACTACAGTAAGTATATTTAATATACTGTACATAAAATATCAAAAATTACAACAAATATATATTATATACTGTAAATAAAGTATCAAAAAGTACAGTAAATATATATTGCACACTCTCTGTAAAATATCAAAAACTACACCAAATATATAGTGTATAATTTACATAAAAAATCAAAAGTACTCAAAATACATATTATATACTGTACATAAAATATCAAAAAGTACAGTAAATATATTTCATATATTGTACATATAATATTATCCAAAAGTACACCAAACACATTTTATGTACTGTAAATAAAATATCAAAATTACAGTAAATATATATTACATACTGTACATAAAATATCAAAAAGTACACCAAATATGGGTTATATATACTGTAAATAAACTATCAAAAACTACAGTAATTATATTTAATATACTGTACATAAAATATCAAAAATTACACCAAATGTATATTATATACTGTAAATAAAATATCAAAAAGTACAGTAAATATATATTACACACTCTCTGTAATATATCAAAAACTACACCAAATATATATTATATAATTTACATAAAATATAAAAAGTACTCCAAATACATATTATATACTGTACATAGAATATCAAAAAGTACAGTAAATATATTTCATATATTGTACATATAATATTATACAAAAGTACACCAAAGTTATTTTATACACTAAATAAAATATCAAAATGTACAGTAAATATATATAACATAGTGTACATAAAATATCAAAAAGTACACCAAAGATGGGTTATATATACTGTAAATAAACTATCAAAAACTACAGTAATTATATTTAATATACAGTACATAAAATGTCAAATATGACACCAAATGTATATTATATACCGTAAATAAAATATCAAAAAGTACAGTAAATATATATTACACACTCTCTGTAATATATCAACAACTACACCAAATATATATTATATAATTTACATGAAAGATCAAAAGTACACCAAATACATATTATATACTGTAAATAAAATATGAAAAAGTACAGTAAATATATTTCATATA
Source organism: Pan troglodytes (assembly GCF_028858775.2). Classification (NCBI taxonomy): domain Eukaryota; kingdom Metazoa; phylum Chordata; class Mammalia; order Primates; family Hominidae; genus Pan; species Pan troglodytes. The sequence goes on from NC_086016.1 coordinate 8,188,869, forward strand.
TTGTACATATAATATTATCCAAAAGTACACCAAATACATTTTATGTACTGTAAATAAAATATCAAAATTACAGTAAATATATATTACATACTGTACATAAAATATCAAAAAGTACAAGAAATATGGGTTATATATACTGTAAAGAAACTATCAAAAACTACAGTAATTATATTTAATATACTGTACGTAAAATATCAAAAATTACACCAAATGTATATTATATACTGTAAATAAAATATCAAAAAGTACAGTAAATATATATTACACACTCTCTGTAATATATCAAAAACTACACCAAATATATATTATATAATTTACATAAAATATCAAAATTACTCCAAATATATATTATATACTGTACATAAAATATCAAAAAGTACAGTAAATATATTTCATATATATTACATATAATATTATCCAAAAGTACACCAAAGATATTATATACAGTAAATAAAATATCAAAAAGTACAGTAAATATATATAACATAGTGTACATAAAATATCAAAAAGTACACCAAAGATGGTTTATATATACCGTAAATAAACTATCAAAAACTACAGTAATTATATTTAATATACTGTATATAAAATGTCAAAAATTACACCAAGTGTATATTATATACTGTAAAGAAAATATCAAAAAGTACAGTAAATATATATTACACACTCTCTGTTATATATCAAAAACTACACCAAATATATATTATATAATTTACATAAAATATCAAAAGTACACCAAATACATATTATATACTGTACATAAAATATCAAAAATTACACCAAAAGTATATTATATAATGTAAATAAAATATCAAAAAGTACAGTAAATATATATTACACACTCTGTGTAAAATATCAAAAACTACACCAAATATACATTATATAATTTACATAAAATATCAAAGTACACCTAATACATATTATATAATCTACATAAAATATCAAAAAGTACAGTAAATATATTTCATATATTGTACATATATTATCCAAAAGTACACCAAACACATTTTATGTACTGTAAATAAAATATCAAAATTACAGTAAATATATATTACATACTGTACATAAAATATGAAAAATTACACCAAATATGGGTTATATATACTGTAACTAAACTCTCAAAAACTACAGTAATTATACTTAATATACTGTACATAAAATGTCAAAAATTACACCAAATGTATATTATATACTGTAAATAAAATATCAAAAAGTACAGTAAATATATATTACACACTCTCTGTAATATATCAAAAACTACACCAAATATATATTATATAATTTACATAAAATATCAAAATTACTCCAAATATATATTATATACTGTACATAAAATATCAAAAAGTACAGTAAATATATTTCATATATATTACATATAATATTATCCAAAAGTACACCAAAGATATTATATACAGTAAATAAAATATCAAAAAGTACAGTAAATATATATAACATAGTGTACATAAAATATCAAAAAGTACACCAAAGATGGTTTATATATACCGTAAATAAACTATCAAAAACTACAGTAATTATATTTAATATACTGTATATAAAATGTCAAAAATTACACCAAGTGTATATTATATACTGTAAAGAAAATATCAAAAAGTACAGTAAATATATATTACACACTCTCTGTTATATATCAAAAACTACACCAAATATATATTATATAATTTACATAAAATATCAAAAGTACACCAAATACATATTATATACTGTACATAAAATATCAAAAATTACACCAAAAGTATATTATATAATGTAAATAAAATATCAAAAAGTACAGTAAATATATATTACACACTCTGTGTAAAATATCAAAAACTACACCAAATATACATTATATAATTTACATAAAATATCAAAGTACACCTAATACATATTATATAATCTACATAAAATATCAAAAAGTACAGTAAATATATTTCATATATTGTACATATATTATCCAAAAGTACACCAAACACATTTTATGTACTGTAAATAAAATATCAAAATTACAGTAAATATATATTACATACTGTACATAAAATATGAAAAATTACACCAAATATGGGTTATATATACTGTAACTAAACTCTCAAAAACTACAGTAATTATACTTAATATACTGTACATAAAATGTCAAAAATTACACCAAATGTATATTATATACTGTAAATAAAATATCAAAAAGTACAGTAAATATATATTACATACTGTACATAAAATATCAAAAATTACACCAAATATGGGTTATATATACTGTAAATAAACTATCAAAAACTGCAGTAATTATATTTAATATACTGTGCATAAAATGACAAAAATTACACCAAATGTATATTATATACTGTAAATAAAATATCAAAAATACAGTAAATATATATTACATACTGTACATAAAATATCAAAAAGTACACCAAAGATGGGTTATATATACTGTAAATAAACTATCAAAAACTACAGTAATTATATTTAATATACTGTACATAAAATGTCAAAAATTACACCAAATGTATATTATATACTGTAAATAAAATATCAAAAGGTACACTAAATATATATTACACACTCTCTGTAATATATCAACAACTACACCAAATATATATTATATAATTTACATGAAAGATCAAAAGTACACCAAATACATATTATATACTGTAAATAAAATATCAAAAAGTACAGTAAATATATTTCATATATTGTACATATAATATTATCCAAAACTACACCAAATACATTTTATGTACTGTAAATAAAATATCAAAATTTCAGTAAATATATATTACATACTGTACATAAAATATCAAAAAGTACACCAAATATGGGTTATATATACTGTAAAGAACTATCAAAAACTACAGTAATTATATTTAATATACTTTACGTAAAATATCAAAAATTACACCAAATGTATATTATATACTGTAAATAAAATATCAAAAAGTACTGTAAATATATATTACACACTCTCTGTAATATATCAAAAACTACACCAAATATATATTATATAATTTACATAAAATATCAAAATTACTCCAAATACATATTATATACTGTACATAAAATATAAAAAAGTACAGTAAATATATTTCATATATATTACATATAATATTATCCAAAAGTACACCAAAGATATTATATACAGTAAATAAAATATCAAAAAGTACAGTAAATATATATAACATAGTGTACATAAAATATCAAAAAGTACACCAAAGATGGTTTATATATACTGTAAATAAACTATCAAAAACTATAGTAATTATATTTAATATACTGTATATAAAATGTCAACAATTACACCAAATGTATATTATATACTGTAAATAAAATATCAAAAAGTACAGTAAATATATATTACACACTCTCTGTTATATATCAAAAACTACACCAAATATATATTATATAATTTACATAAAATGTCAAAAGTACACCAAATACATATTATATACTGTACATTAAATATCAAAAATTACACCAAAAGTATATTATATAATGTAAATAAAATATCAAAAAGTACAGTAAATATATATTACACACTCTGTGTAAAATATCAAAAACTACACCAAATATATATTATATAATTTACATAAAATATCAAAAGTACACCTAATACATATTATATACTGTACATAAAATATCAAAAAGTACACTAAATATATTTCATATATTCTACATATAATATTATCCAAAAGTACACCAAACACATTTTATGTACTGTAAATAAAATATCAAAATTACAGTAAATATATGTTACATACTGTACATAAAATATCAAAAAGTACACCAAATATGGGTTATATATACTGTAAAGAAACTATCAAAAACTACAGTAAGTATGTTTAATATACTGTACATAAAATATCAAAAATTACAACAAATGTATATTCTATACTGTAAATAAAATATCAAAAAGTACAGTAAATATATATTACACACTCTCTGTAAAATATCAAAAACTACACCAAATATATAGTGTATAATTTACATAAAATATCAAATGTACTCAAAATACATATTATATACTGTACATAAAATATCAAAAAGTACAGTAAATATATTTCATATATTGTACATATAATATTATCAAAAAGTACACCAAATACATTTTATGTACTGTAAATGAAATATCAAAATTACAGTAAATATATATTACATACTGTACATAAAATATCAAAAAGTACAACAAATATGGGTTATATATACTCTAAAGAAACTATCAAAAACTACAGTAATTATATTTAATATACTGTACATAAAATATCAAAAATTACAACAAATATATATTATATACTGTAAATAAAATATCAAAAAGTACAGTAAATATATATTACAGACTCTCTGTAAAATATCAAAAACTACACCAAATATATAGTATATAATTTACATAAAATATCAAAAGTACTCCAAATACATATTATATACTGTACATAGAATATCAAAAAGTACAGTAAATATATTTCATATATTGTACATATAATATTATCCAAAAGTACACCAAATACATTTTATGTACCGTAAATAATTTATCAAAATTACAGTATATATATTACATACTGTACATAAAATATCAAAAAGTACACCAAATATGGATTACATATACTGTAAATAAACTATCAAAAACTACAGTAATTATATTTAATATACTGCACATAAAATGTCAAAAATTACACCAAATGTATATTATATACTGTAAATAAAATATCAAAAAGTACAGTAAATATATATTACATACTGTACATAAAATATCAAAAAGTACACCAAATATGGGTTATATATACTGTAACTAAACTCTCAGAAACTACAGTAATTATATTTAATATACTGTACATAAAATATCAAAAATTACACCAAATATATATTATATACTGTAAATAAAATATTAAAAAGTACAGTAAATATATATTACACACTCCCTGTAATATATCAAAAACTACCCCAAATATATATTATATAATTTACATAAAATATCAAAAGTACTCCACATACATATTATATACTGTACATAAAATATCAAAAAGTACAGTAAATATATTTCATATATTGTACATTTAATATTATCCAAAATTACACGAAATACATTTTATGTACTGTAAATAAAATATCAAAATTACAGTAAAAATATATGACATACTTTACATAAAATATCAAAAGTACACCAAATATGGGTTATATATACTGTAACTAAACTCTCAAAAACTACAGTAATTATATTTAATATACTGTACATAAAATGTCAAAAATTACAACAAATGAATATTATATACAGTAAAAAAATCAAAAAGTACAGTAAATATATATAACATAGTGTACATAAAATATCAAAAAGTAAACCAAAGTTGGGTTATATATACTGTAAGTAAACTATCAAAAACTACAGTAATTATATTTAATATACTGTACATAAAATTTAAAAAATTACACCAAATGTATATTATATACTGTAAATAAAATATCAAAAAGTACAGTAAATATATATTACACACTCTCTGTAATATATCAAAAACTACACCAAATATATATTATATAATTTACATAAAATATCAAAAAGTACAGTAAATATATATAACATACTGTACATAAAATATCAAAAAGTACACCAAATATCGGTTATATATACTGTAAATAAACTATCAAAAACTACAGTAATTTTATTTAATATAGTGTACATAAAATACCAAAAATTACAGCAAATGTATATTATATACTGAAAATAAAATATCAAAAATACAGTAAATATATATTACACACTCTCTGTAAAATATCAAAAACTACACCAAATATATAGTATATAATTTACATAAAATATCAAAAGTTCTCAAAATACAAATTATATACTGTACATAAAATATCAAAAAGTACAGTAAATATATTTAATATATTGTACATATAATATTATCCAAAAGTACACCAAATACATTTCATGTACTTTAAATAAAATATCCAAATTACAGTAAATATATATTACATACTGTACATAAAATATCAAAAAGTACACCAAATATGGGTTATATATATTGTAACTAAACTCTCAAAAACTACAGTAATTATATTTAATATACTGTACATAAAATGTCAAAAATTACACCAAATGTATATTATATACTCTAAATAAAATATCAAAAAGTACAGTAAATATATATTACATAGTGTACATAAAATATAAAAAAGTACACCAAATATGGGTTTTATATACTGTAAATAAACTATCAAAAACTACAGTAATTATATTTAATATACTGTACATAAAATATCAAAAATTACACCAAATGTATATTATATACTGTAAATAAAATATCAAAAAGTACAGTAAATATATATTACACACTCTCTGTAATGCATCAAAAACTACACCAAATATATATTATATAATTTACATAACATATCAAAAGTACACGAAATACATATTATATACTGTACATAAAATATCAAAAACTACAGTAAATATATTTCATATATTGTACATATAATATTATCCAAAAGTACACCAAGTACATTTTATGTACTGTAAATAAAATATCAAAATTACAGTAAATATATATTACATACTGTACATAAAATATCAAAATGTACACCAAATATGGGTTATATATACTGTAAAGAAACTATCAAAAACTACAGTAATTTTATTTAATACACTGTACATAAAATACCAAAAATTACAGCAAATGTATATTATATATTGAAAATAAAATATCAAAAAGTACAGTAAATATATATTACACACTCTCTGTAAAATATCAAAAATTACACCAAATATATAGTATATAATTTACATAAAATATCAAAAGTTCTCAAAATACATATTATATACTGCACATAAAATATCAAAAAGTACAGTAAATACATTTCATATATTGTACATATAATATTATCCAAAAGTACACCAAATAGATTTTATGTACTGTAAATAAAATATCAAAATACAGTAAATATATATTACATAATGTACATAAAATATCAAAAAGTACACCAAATATGGGTTATATATATTGTAACTAAACTCTCAAAAACTACAGTAATTATATTTAATATACTGTACATAAAATGTCAAAAATTACACCAAATGTATATTATATACTGTAAATAAAATATCAAAAACTACAGTAAATATATATTACATACTGTATATAAAATATCAAAAAGTACACCAAATATGGGTTATATATACTGTAAATAAACTATCAAAAACTACAGTAATTATATTTAATATACTGTACATAAAATATCAAAAATTACACCAAATGTATATTATATACTGTAAATAAAATATCAAATAGTACAGTAAATATATATTACACACTCTCTGTAATGCATCAAAAACTACACCAAATATATATTATATAATTTACATAAAATATCAAAAGTACACCAAATACATATTATATACTGTACATAAAATATCAAAAACTACAGTAAATATATTTCATATTTTGTACATATAATATTATCCAAAAGTACACCAAATACATTTTATGTACTGTAAAAAAATATCAAAATTACAGTAAATATATATTACATACTGTACATAAAATATCAAAAAGTACACCAAATATGGGTTATATATACTGTAAAGAAACTATCAAAAACTACAGTAATTTTATTTAATATACTGTACATAAAATACCAAAAATTACAGGTAATGTATACTATATACTGAAAATAAAATATCAAAAAGTACAGTAAATATATATTACACACTCTCTGTAAAATATCACAAACTACACCAAATATATACTATATAATTTACATAAAATATCAAATGTTCTCAAAATACATATTATATACTGTACATAAAATATCAAAAAGTACAGTAAATATATTTCATATATTGTACATATAATATTATCCAAAAGTACACCAAATACATTTTATGTACTGTAAATAAAATATGAAAAAGGACAGTAAATATATATTACATACTGTATATAAAATATCAAAATGTATACCAAATATGGGTTATGTATATTGTAACTAAACTCTCAATAACTACAGTAATTATATTTAACATACTGTACATAAAATGTCAAAAATTACACCAAATGTATATTATATACTGTAAATAAAATATCAAAAAGTGCAGTAAATATATATTACATACTGTACATAAAATATCAAAAAGTACACCAAATATGGGTTATATATACTGTAAATAAACTATCAAAAACTACAGTAATTATATTTAATATACTGTACATAAAATATCAAAAATTACACCAGATCTATATTATATACTGTAAATAAAATATCAAAAATTACAGTAAATATATATTACACACTCTCTGTAATGCATCAAAAACTACACCAAATATATATTATATAATTTACATAAAATATCAAAAGTACACCAAATACATATTATATACTGTACATAAAATATCAAAAACTACAGTAAATATATTTCATATTTTGTACATATAATATTATCCAAAAGTACACCAAATACATTTTATGCACTGTAAAAAAAATATCAAAATTACAGTAAATGTATATTACATACTGTACATGAAATATCAAAAAGTACACCAAATATGGGTTATATATACTGTAAAGAAACTATGAAAAACTACAGTAATTTTATTTAATATACTGTACATAAAATACCAAAAATTACAGGTAATGTATAGTATATACTGAAAATAAAATATCAAAAAGTACAGTAAATATATATTACACACTCTCTGTAGAATATCAAAAACTACACCAAATATATAGTATATAATTTACATAAAATATCAAAAGTTCTCAAAATACATATTATATACTGTACATAAAATATCAAAAAGTACAGTAAATATATTTCATATATTGTACATATAATATTATCCAAAAGTACACCAAATACATTTTATGTACTGTAAATAAAATATGAAAAAGGACAGCAAATATATATTACATACTGTACATAAAATATCAAAATGTACACCAAATATGGGTTATATATAGTGTAACTAAACTCTCAAAAACTACAGTAATTATATTTAATATACTGTACATAAAATGTCAAAACTTACACCAAATGTATATTATATACTGTAAATAAAATATCAAAGAGTACAATAAATATATATTACATACTGTACATAAAATATCAAAAAGTACACCAAATATGGGTTATATATACTGTAAAGAAACTATCAAAAACTACAGTAATTATATTTAATATACTGTACATAAAATATCAAAAATTACACCAGATGTATATTATATACTGTAAATAAAATATCAAAAAGTAAAGTAAATATATATTACACACTCTCTGTAATGCATCAAAAACTACACAAAATATATATTATATAATTTACATAAAATATCAAAGTACACCAAATACATATTATATACTGTACATAAAATATCAAAAACTACAGTAAATATATTTCATATATTGTACATATAATATTATCCAAAAGTACACCAAATACATTTTATGTACTGTAAATAAAATATCAAAATTACAGTAAATAAATATTAAATACTGTACATAAAATATCAAAAAGTACACCAAATAAGGTTAAATATACTGTAAAGAAACTATCAAAAACTATAGTAATTATATTTAATATACTGTACGTAAAATATCAAAAATTACACCAGATGTATATTATATACTGTAAATAAAATATCAAAAATTACAGTAAATATATATTACACACTCTCTGTAAAATATCAAAAACTACACCAAATGTATATTATTTAATTTACATAAAATATCAAAAGTAGTCCAAATACATATTATATACTGTACATAAAATATCAAAAACTACAGTAAATATATTTCATATATTGTGCATATAATATTATCCAAAAGTACACCAAATACATTTTATGTACTGTAAATAAAATATCAAAATTACAGTAAATATATATAACATACTGTACATAAAATATCAAAAAGTACACCAAATATGGGTTATATATACCATAAAGAAACTATCAAAAACTACAATAATTTTATTTAACATACTGTACATAAAATACCAAAAATTACAGCAAATGTATATTATATACTGAAAATAAAATATCAAAAAGTACAGTAAATATATATTACACACTCTCTGTAAAATATCAAAAACTACACCAAATATATACTATATAATTTACATAAAATATCAAAAGTTCTCAAAATACATATTATATACTGTACATAAAATATCAAAAAGTACAGTAAATATATTTCATATATTGTACATATAATATTATCCAAAAGTACACCAAATACATTTTATGTACTGTAAATAAAATATGAAATAGGACAGTAAATATATATTACATACTGTATATAAAATATCAAAATGTATACCAAATATGGGTTATATATATTGTAACTAAACTCTCAAAAACTACAGTAATTATATTTAACATACTGTACATAAAATGTCAAAAATTACACCAAATGTATATTATATACTGTAAATAAAATATCAAAAATTGCAGTAAATATATATTACATACTGTACATAAAATATCAAAAAGTACAGCAAATATGGGTTATATATACTGTAAATAAACTATCAAAAACTACAGTAATTATATTTAATATACTGTACATAAAATGTCAAAAATTACTGCAAATGTATATTATATACTGTAAATAAAATATCAAAAAGTACAGTAAATATATTTCATATATTGTACATATAATATTATCCAAAAGTACACCAAATACATTTTATGTACTGTAAATAAAGTATCAAAATTACAGTAAATATATATAACATACTGTACATAAAATATCAAAAAGTACACCAAATATGGGTTATATATACTGTAAAGAAACTATCAAAAAGTACAATAATTTTATTTAATATACTGTACATAAAATACCAAAAATTACAGCAAATATATATTATATACTGAAAATAAAATATCAAAAAGTACAGTAAATATATATTACACACTCTCTGTAAAATATCAAAAACTACACCAAATATATAGTATATAATTTACATAATATACCAAAAGTTCTCAAAATACATATTATATACTGTACATAAAATATCAAAAAGTACAGTAAATATATTTCATATATTGTACATATAATATTATCCAAAAGTACACCAAATACATTTTATGTACTGTAAATAAAATATCAAAATTACAGTAAATATATATTACATACTGTACATAAAATATCAAAAAGTACACCAAATATGGGTTATATATATTGTAAATAAACTCTCAAAAACTACAGTAATTATATTTAATATACTGTACATAAAATGTCAAAAATTACTCCAAATGTATATTATATACTGTAAATAAAATATCAAAAAGTACAGTAAATATATTTCATATATTGTACATAAAATATTAACTAAAAGTACACCAAATACATTTTATATACTGTAAATAAAATATCAAAAAGTACAGTAAATATATATTATATACTGTATATAAAATATTAAAAAGTACAGTAAATGAATTTCATATATTGTACATATAATATTAACTAAAAGTACACCAAATACATTTTATATACTGCAAATAAAATATCAAAAAGTACACTAAATATATATTACATACAGTATAAAATATATTAAAATGTACAGTAAATGAATTTCATATATTGTACATATAATATTAACTAAAAGTACACCAAATTCATTTTATATACTGTAAAGAAAATATCGAAAAGTTCAGTAAATATATATTACGTACTATACATAATATATCAAAAAGTACACCAAATATGTGTTATATATACTGTAGATAAACTATCAAAAACTACAGTAATTTTATTTAATATACTGTACATAAACTATCTAAAATAACACCAGATGTATATTATATACTCTAAATAATATATCAAAAAGTACAGTAAATGTATATTGCACATCCTATGTAAAATATCAAAAACTACACCAAATATATATTATATAATTTACATAAACTATCAAAAGGACACCAAATGTATATTATATACTGTACATAAAATATCAAAATGTACAGTAAATATATTTCATATATTGTACATATAATATTAACTAAAATTACACCAAATACATTTTATATACTGTAAATAAAATATCAAAACGTACAGTAAATATACATTACATACTGTTCATAAAATATCAAAAAGTACACCAAATATGTGTTATATATACTGTAAATAAACTATCAAAAACTACAGTAATTATATTTAATATACTGTACATAAAATATCAAAAATTAAACCAAATGTATATTATATACTGTAAATAAAATATCAAAAAGTATTCTAAGTATATATTACACACCCTATGTAAAATATCAAAAACTACACCATATATATATTACGTAATTTACATAAAATATCAAAAGGACAACAAATATATCTCATATACTGTACATAAAATATCAAAAAGTACAGTAAATATATTTCATATATTGTATATATAATATTTACTAAAACTACACCAAATACATTTTATATACTGTATACAAAATATCAAAAAGTACAGTAAATATATATTACATACTGTACATAAAATATCAAAAAGTACACCAAATATATGTTATATATACTGTAAATAAACTATCAAAAACTACAGTAATTATATTTAATATACTGTACATAAAATATCAAAAATTACACCAAATGTATATTATATACTCTAAATAAAATATCAAAAATGATAGTAAATGTATATTACACATTCTATGTAAAATATCAAAAACTACACCAATTATATATTATATAATTTACATAATATATCAAAAGTACACCAAATATATATTATATACTGTACATAAAATATCAAAAAGTACAGTAAATATATTTCACATATTGTACATATAATATTAACTAAAAGTACACCAAATACATTTTATATACTGTAATAAAATATCAAAAATTACAGTAAATATATATTACATACTGTACATAAAATATCAAAATGTACACCAAATATGTGTTATATATACTGTAAATAAACTATCAAAAACTACAGTAATTAAAGTTAATATACTGTACATAAAATATCAAAAATTACAACAAATGTATATTATATACTCTAAATAAAATATCAAAAATGATAGTAAATATATATTACACATTCTATGTAAAATATCAAAAACTACATCAATTATATATTATATAATTTACATAATATATCAAAAGTACACCAAATATATATTATATACTGTACATAAAATATCAAAAATTACAGTAAATATATTTCATATATTCTACATATAATATTAACTAAAAGTACACCAAATACATTTTATATACTGTAAATAAAATACCAAAAATACAGTAAATATATATTACCTACTGTACATAAAATATCAAAAAGTACACCAAATATGTGTTATATACACTGTAAATAAACTATCAAAAACTACAGTAATTATATTTAATATACTGCACCTAAAATAGCAAAAAGTACAAAAAATGTATACTTTATACTGTAAATAAAATATCAAAAACTACACCAAATATATATTATAGAATTTACATAAAATATGAAAAGTACACAGAATACATATTATATACTGTATGTAAAATATCAAAAAGTACAGTAAATATATTTCATACATTGTACATATAATATTATCCAGAAGTACGCTACATACATTTTATATACTGTAAATAAAATATAAAAATTACAGTAAATATATATTACATACTGTACATAAAATATCAAAAAGTACACCAAATATGGGTTATATATACTGTAAATAAGCTATCATACACTACAATAATTATATTTAATATACAGTACATAAAATATCAAAAATTACACCAAATGTATATTATATACTCTTAATAAAATATCAAAAAGTACAGTAAATATATATTACACACTCTCTGTAAAATATCAGAAACTACACCAAATATATATCATATAATTTACATAAAATATCAAAAATACAGTAAATATATATTACATACTGTACATAAAATATCAAAAAGTACAGCAAATATGGGTTATATATACTGTAAATAAAGTATGAAAAACTACAGTAATTATATTTAATATACTGTACATAAAATATCAAAAATTACACCAAACGTCTATTATATACTGTAAATAAAATATCAGAAAGTATAGTAAATATATATTACACACTCTCTGTAAAATATCAAAACTACACCAAATATATATTATAAAATTTACATAAAATATCAAAAGTACTCCAAATACATATTATATACTGTACATAAAATATCAGAAAGTGCAGTAAATAAATTTCATATATTGTACATATAATATTAACTAAAATTACACCAAATACATTTTATATACAGTAAATAAAATATAAAATATTACAGTAAAAATATATTACAAACTCTCTGTAAAATATCAAATACTACACCAAATATATATTATATAATTTACAGGAAATATCAAAAAGTACAGTAAATATATTTCATATATTGTACATATAATATTAACTGAAAGTACACCAAATACATTTTATATACTGTAAATAAAATATCAAAAAGTAGAGTAAATATATATTACATACTGTACATAAAATATCAAAAAGTACACCAAATATGTGTTATATATACTGTAAATAAACTATCAAAAACTACAATAATTATATTTAATATACTGTACATAAAATATCAAAAATTATACCAAATGTATATTATATACTGTAAATAAAATATCAAAAAGTACACTAAGTATATATTACACACCCTATGTAAAATATCAAAAACTACACCATATATATATTACGTAATTTACATAAAATATCAAAAGGACAACAAATATATCTTATATACTGTACATAAAATATCAAAAAGTAGAGTAAATATATTTCATATATTGTACATATAATATTTACTAAAAGTACACCAAATACATTTTATATACTGTATATAAAATATCAAAAATAGAGTAAAAATATATTACATACTGTACATAAAATTTCAAAAAGTACAGCAAATATGTGTTATATATACTGTAAAAAAACTATCAAAAACTACAGTAATTAAATTAATATAATGTACATAAAACATCAAAAATTACACCAAATGTATATTATATACTGTAAATAAAATATCAAAAAGTTCAGTAAAGATATATTACACACCCTATGTAAATTATCAAAAACTACACCAAATATATATTATATAATTTACATAAAATATCAAAAGGACACCAAATATATCTTATATACAGTACATAATATATCAAAACTACAGTAAATATATTTCATATATTGTACATAAAATATTAACTAAAAGTACACCAAATACATTTTATATACTGTAAATAAAATATCAAAAAGTACAGTAAATATATATTACATACTGTATATAAAATATTAAAAAGTACAGTAAATGAATTTCATATATTTTACATAGAATATTAACTAAAAGTACACCAAATATATTTTATATACTGTAAATATAATATCAAAAAGTACAGTAAATATATATTACATAATGTATAAAAAATATTAAAAAGTACAGTAAATGAATTTCTTATATTGTACATATAATATTAACTAAAAGTACAGCAAATTCATTTGATATACTTTAAAGAAAATATCAAAAAGTACAGTAAATATATATTACATACTATAAATAATATATCAAAAAGTACACAAAATATGTGTTATATATACTGTAAATAAACTATCAAAACTACAGAAATTATATTTAATATACTGTACATAAAATATCAAAAATTACACAAAATGTATAATATATACTGTAAATAAAATATGAAAAAGTATGGTAAATATATATTACACACTCTATGTAAAATATAAAAACTACACCATATGTATATGATATAATTGACATAAAATATCAAAATTACACCAAATATATATTATATACTGTACGTAAAATATCAAAAAGTACCGTAAATATATTTCATATATTGTACATATATTAACTAAAATTACACCAAATACATTTTATATACTGTAAATAAAATATCAAAAATAGAGTAAATATATATTACATACTGTACATAAAATATCAAAAAGTACACCAAATATGTGTTATATATACTGTAAATAAACTATCAAAAACTACAGTAATTATACTTAATATACTGTACTTAAAATATCAAAAATTACACCAAATGTATATTACATACTCTAAATACACTATCAAAAGTACAGTAAATATATATTACACACTCTATGTAAAATATCAAAAACTACACCAAATATATATTATATAATTTACAAAATATCAAAAGTACACCAAATATATATTATAAACTATACATAAAATATCAAAAAGTACAGTAAATATATTTCATATATTGTACATATAACATTAACTAAAGTTACACCAAATACATTTTATATACTGTAAATAAAGTATCAAAAAGTACAGTAAATATGTATTACATACTGTACATAAAATAGCAAATAGTACAGCAAATATGTGTTATATATACTGTAAATAAACTATCAAAAACTACAGTAATTATATTTAATATACAGTACACAAAATATCAAAAATTACACCAAATGTATATTATATACTGTAAATAAAATATCAAAAAGTACAGTAAATATATATTACACACTCTATGTTAAATATCAGAACTACACCAAAGATATATGATATAATTTACATAAAATATCAAAAGTACACCAAATATATACTATATTCTGTACGTAAAATATCAAAAAGCTCAGTAAATATATTTCATATATTGTGCATATAATATTAACTAAAAGTACACCAAATATATTTTATAAACTGTAAATAAAAGATCAAATTGTACAGTAAATATATATTACATTCTATACATAAAATATTTAAATGTACACCAAATATGTCTTATATATACTGTAAATAAACTATCAAAAACTACAGTAATTATATTTAATATACTGTACTTAAAATATCAAAAATTACACCAATGTATATTATATACACTAAATAATATATAAAAAATTACAGTAAATATATATTACACACCCTATAAATTACAACAAATGTATATTATATACAGTAAATAATATATAAAAAAGTACAGTAAATATATATTACACACTCTATGTGAAATATCAAAAACTACACCAAATATATTTGATATAATTTACATAAAATATCAAAAGTACACCAAATATATATTATATACGGTACATAAAATATTAAAAAGTACAGTAAATATATTTCATATATTGTACATATACTATTAACTAAAAGTACACCAAATACATTTTATATACAGTAAATAAAATATCCAAAACTAGTGGAAATATATATTACATACTGTACATTAAATATCAAAAAGTACACCAAATATGTGTTCTATATACTGTAAATAAACTATGAAAATCTATAGTAATTATATTTAACATACTGTACATAAAATATCAAAAATTACACCAAATGTATATTATATACTGTAAATAAAATATCAAAAACTACAGTAAATATATATTACACACTCTATGTAAAATATCAAAAACTACACCAAATATATATTATATAATTTACATAAAATGTCAAAAGTACACCAAATATATAGTATATATTGTACATAAAATATCAAAAAGTACAGTAAATATATTTAATATATTGTACATATAATATTATCCAAAAGTACACCTAATACATTTTATGTACTGTAAATAAAATATCAAAATTACAGTAAATATATATTACATACTGTACATAAAATATCAAAAAGTACACCAAATATGGGTTATATATACTGTAAAGAAACTATCAAAAACTACAGTAATTATATTTAATATACTGTCCATAAAATATCAAACATTACACCAAATGTATATTATATACTGTAAATAAAATATCAAAAAGTACAGTAAATATAGATTACACACTCTCTGTAAAATATCAAAAACTACACCAAATATATAGTATATAATTTACATAAAATATCAAAAGTACTCCAAATACATATTATATACTGTACATAAAATATCAAAAAGTACAGTAAATATATTTCATATATTGTACATATAATATTATACAAAAGTACACCAAATACATTTTATGTGCTGTAAATAAAATATCAAAAAGTACAGTAAATATATATTACACACTCTCTGTAATGCATCAAAAACTACACCAAATATATATTATATAACTTACATAAAATATCAAAAGTACTCCAAATACATATTATATACTGTACATAAAATATCAAAAAGTACAGTAAATATATTTCATATATTGTACGTATAATATTATCCAAAAGTACACCAAACACATTTTATGTACTCTAAATAAAATATCAAAATTACAGTAAATATATATTACATACTCTACATAAAATATCAAAAAGTGCACGAAATATTGGTTATATATACTGTAAAGAAACTATCAAAAACTACCGTAATTATATTTGATATACTGTACATAAAATATCAAACATTACACCAAATGTATATTATATACTGTAAATAAAATATCGAAAAGTACAGTAAATATATATTACACACTCTCTGTAAAATATCAAAAACTACACCAAATATATATTATATAATTTACATAAAATATCAAAAGTACACATAATATATATTATATACTGTAAATAAAATATCAAAAAGTATAGTAAATATATTTCATATATTGTACATATAATATTATCCAAAAGTACGCCAAACACATTTTATGTACTGTAAATAAAATATCAAAATTACAGTAAATATATATTACCTACTGTACATAAAATATCAAAAAGTACACCAAATATGGGTTATATATACTGTAAAGAAACTATTAAAAACTACAGTAAGTATATTTAATATACTGTACATAAAATATCAAAAATTACAACAAATTTATATTATATACTGTAAATAAAATATCAAAAAGTACAGTAAATATATATTACACACTCTCTGTAAAATATCAAAAACTACACCAAATATATATTATATAATTTACATAAAATACCAAAATACAGTAAATATATATAACATACTGTACATAAAGTATCAAAAAGTACACCAAATATGTGTCATATATACTGTAAATAAACTATCAAAAACTACAGTAATTATATTTAATATACTGTACATAAAATACCAAAAATTACAGCAAATGTATATTATATACTGAAAATAAAATATCAAAAAGTACCGTAAATATATATTACACAATCTCTGTAAAATATCAAAAACTACACCAAATATATAGTTTATAATTTACATAAAATATCAAAAGTACTCCAAATACATATTATATACTGTACATAAAATATCAAAAAGTACAGTAAATATATTTCATATATTGTACATATAATATTATCCAAAAGTACTCTAAATATATTTTATGTACAGTAAATAAAATATCAAAGTTACAGTAAATATATATTACATACTGTACATAAAATATCAAAAAGTACACCAAGTATGGGTTATATATACTGTAAATAAACTATCAAAAACTACAGTAAGTATATTTAATATACTGTACATAAAATATCAAAAATTACAACAAATGTATATTATATACTGTAAACAAAATATCAAAAAGTACAGTAAATATATATTACACACTCTCTGTAAAATATCAAAAACTACACCAAATATATAGTGTATAATTTACATAAAATATCAAAAGTACTCAAAATACATATTATATACTGTACATAAAATGTCAAAAAGTACAGTAAATATATTTCATATATTGTACATATAATATTATCCAAAAGTACACCAAATACATTTTATGTACTGTAAATAAAATATCAAAATTACAGTAAATATATATTACATACTGTACATAAAATATCAAAAAGTACACCAAATATGGGTTATATGTACTGTAAATAAACTATCAAAAACTACAGTAATTATATTTAATATACTGTACATAAAATACCAAAAATTACAGCAAATGTATATTATATACTGAAAATAAAATATCAAAAATTACCGTAAATATATATTACACAATCTCTGTAAAATATCAAAAACTACACGAAATATATAGTTTATAATTTACATGAAATATCAAAAGTACTCCAAATACATATTATATACTGTACATAAAATATCAAAAAGTACAGTAAATATATATTACACACTCTCTGTAATATATCAAAAACTACACCAAATATATATTATATAACTTACATAAAATATCAAAAGTACTCCAAATACATATTATATACTGTACATAAAATATCAAAAAGTACAGTAAATATATTTCATATATTGTACATATAATATTATCCCAAAGTACACCAAAGATATTATATACAGTAAATAAAATATCAAAAAGTACAGTAAATGTAAATAACCTACTGTACATAAAATATCAAAAAGTACACCAAAGATGGGTTATATATACCGTAAAGAAACTATCAAAAACTACAGTAATTATATTTAATATACTGTACATAAAATATCAAAAATTACACGAAATGTATATTATAGAATATAAAGAAAATATCAAAAAGTACAGTAAATATATATTACACACTCCCTGTAAAATATCAAAATCTACACAAAATATATATTATATAATTTACATAAAGTATCAAATGTACACCTAATACATATTATATACTGTACATAAAATATCAAAAAGTACAGTAAATATATTTCATATATTGTACATATAATATTATCCAAAAGTACACCAAACACATTTTATGTACTGTAAATAAAATATCAAAATTACAGTAAATATATATTACATACTGTACATAAAATATCAAAAAGTGCACCAAATATTGGTTATATATACTGTAAAGAAACTATCAAAAACTACACTAATTATATTTAATATACTGTACATAAAATATCAAACATTACACCAAATGTATATTATATACTTTAAATAAAATATCGAAAAGTACAGTAAATATATATTACACACTCTGTAAAATATCAAAAACTACACCAAATATACATTACATAATTTAAATAAAATATCAAAAGTACTCCAAATACATATTATATACTGTACATAAACTATCAAAAAGTACAGTAAATATATTTCATATATTGTACATATAATATTATCCAAAAGTATACCAAACACATTTTATGTGCTGTAAATAAAATATCAAAATTACAGTAAATATATATTACATACTGTACATAAAATATCAAAAAGTACACCAAATATGGGGTATATATACTGTAAATAAACTATCAAAAACTACAGTAATTATATTTAATATACTGTACATAAAATGTCAAAAATTACACCAAATGTATATTATATACGGTAAATAAAATATCAAAAAGTACAGTAAATATATATTACATAGTGTACATAAAATATCAAAAAGTACACCAAATATGGGTTATATATACTGTAAATGAACTATGAAAAACTACAGTAATTATATTTACTATACTGTACATAAAATATCAAAAATTACACCAAAAGTATATTATATACTGTAAATAAAATATCAAAAATTACAGTAAATGTATATTACACACTCTCTGTAATATATCAAAAACTACACCAAATATATATTATATAATTTACGTAAATTGTCAAACGTACTCCAAATACATATTATATACTGTACATAAAATATCAAAAACTACAGTAAATATATTTCATATATTGTACATATAATATTATCCAAAAGTACACCAAATACATTTTATGTACTGTAAATAAAATATCAAAATTACAGTAAACATATATTACATATTGTACATAAAATATCAAAAAGTACACCAAATATGGGTTATATATACAGTAAAGAAACTATCAAAAACTACAGTAATTATATTTAATATACTGTACATAAAATATCAAACATTACACCAAATGTATATTATATACTGTAAATAAAATATCAAAAATTACAGTAAATATAGATTACACACTCTCTGTAAAATATCAAAAACTACACCAAATATATAGTATATAATTTACATAAAATATCAAAAGTACTCCAAATACATATTATATACTGTACATAAAATATCAAAAAGTACAGTAAATATATTTCATATATTGTACATATAATATTATCCAAAAGTACACCAAATACATTTTATGTACTGTCAATAAAATATCAAAATTACAGTAAATATATATTACATACTGTACATAAAATATCAAAAAGTACACCAAATATGGGTTATATATACTGTAACTAAACTCTCAAAAACTACAGTAATTATATTTAATATACTGTACATAAAATGTCAAAAATTACACCACATGTATATTATATACTGTAAATAAAATACCAAAAAGTACAGTAAATATATATTACTCTCTGTAAAATATCAAAAACTACACCAAATATATATTATATAATTTAAACAAAATATCAAAAAGTACACTAAATATATATAACATACTGTACATAAAATATCAAAAAGTACACCAAACATGGGTTATATATACTGTAAATAAACTATCAAAAACTACAGTAATTATATTTAATATACTGTACATAAAATACCAAAAATTACAGCAAATGTATATTATATACTGAAAATAAAATATCAAAAATTACAGTAAATATATATTACACAATCTCTGTAAAATATCAAAAACTACACCAAATATATAGTTTATAATTTACATAAAATATCGAAAGTACTCCAAATAAATATTATATACTGTACATAAAATATCAAAAAGTACAGTAAATATATTTCATATATTGTACATATAATATTATCCAAAAGTACACCAAATACATTTTATGTACTGTAAATAAAATATCAAAATTACAGTAAATATATATTACATACTGTACATAAAATATCAAAAAGTACACCAAATATGGGTTATATATACTGTAAAGAAACTATCAAAAACTACAGTAATTATATTTAATATACTGTACATAAAATATCAAACATTACACCAAATGTATATTATATACTGTAAATAAAATATCAAAAAGTACAGTAAATATAGATTACACACTCTCTGTAAAATATCAAAAACTACACCAAATATATAGTATATAATTTACATAAAATATCAAAAGTACTCCAAATACATATTATATACTGTACATAAAATATCAAAAAGTACAGTAAATATATTTCATATATTGTACATATAATATTATACAAAAGTACACCAAATACATTTTATGTGCTGTAAATAAAATATCAAAATTACAGTAAATATATATTACATACTGTACATAAAATATCAAAAAGTACACCAAATATGGGTTATATATACTGTAAATAAACTATCAAAAACTACAGTAATTATATTTAATATACTGTACATAAAATGTCAAAAATTACACCAAATGTATATTATATACGGTAAATAAAATATCAAAAAGTACAGTAAATATATACTACATACTGTACATAAAATATCAAAAAGTACACCAAATATGGGTTATATATACTGTAAATGAACTATGAAAAACTACAGTAATTATATTTACTATACTGTACATAAAATATCAAAAATTACACCAAAAGTATATTATATACTGTAAATAAAATATCAAAAATTACAGTAAATGTATATTACACACTCTCTGTAATATATCAAAAACTACACCAAATATATATTATATAATTTACGTAAAATGTCAAACGTACTCCAAATACATATTATATACTGTATATAAAATATCAAAAACTACAGTAAATATATTTCATATATTGTACATATAATATTATCCAAAAGTACACCAAATACATTTTATGTACTGTAAATAAAATATCAAAATTACAGTAAACATATATTACATATTGTACATAAAATATCAAAAAGTACACCAAATATGGGTTATATATACAGTAAAGAAACTATCAAAAACTACAGTAATTATATTTAATATACTGTACATAAAATATCAAACATTACACCAAATGTATATTATATACTGTAAATAAAATATCAAAAATTACAGTAAATATAGATTACACACTCTCTGTAAAATATCAAAAACTACACCAAATATATAGTATATAATTTACATAAAATATCAAAAGTACTCCAAATACATATTATATACTGTACATAAAATATCAAAATGTACAGTAAATATATTTCATATATTGTACATATAATATTATCCAAAAGTACACCAAATACATTTTATGTACTGTAAATAAAATATCAAAATTACAGTAAATATATATTACATACTGTACATAAAATATCAAAAAGTACACCAAATATGGGTTATATATACTGTAACTAAACTCTCAAAAACTACAGTAATTATATTTAATATACTGTACATAAAATGTCAAAAATTACACCAAATGTATATTATATACTGTAAATAAAATACCAAAAAGTACAGTAAATATATATTACTCTCTGTAAAATATCAAAAACTACACCAAATATATATTATATAATTTAAACAAAATATCAAAAAGTACAGTAAATATATATAACATACTGTACATAAAATATCAAAAAGTACACCAAACATGGGTTATATATACTGTAAAGAAACTATCAAAAACTACAGTAATTATATTTAATATACTGTACATAAAATATCAAACATTACACCAAATGTATATTTTATACTGTAAAGAAAATATCAAAAGTACACTAAATATATATTACACACTCTCTGTAAAATATTAAAAACTACACCAAATATATATTGTATAATTTACATAAAATATCAAAAGTACTCCAAATACATATTATATACTGTACATAAAATATCAAAAAGTACAGTAAATATATTTCATATATTGTACATATAATATTATCCAAAAGTACACCAAAAATATTATATACAGTAAATAAAATATCAAAAAGTACAGTAAATATATATAACCTACTGTACATAAAATATCAAAAAGTACACCAAAGATGGGTTATATATACTGTAAAGAAACTATCAAAAACTACAGTAATTATATTTAATATACTGTAGATAAAATATCAAAAATTACACCAAATGTATATTATATACTGTAAAGAAAATATCAAAAAGTACAGTAAATATATATTACACACTCCCTGTAAAATATCAAAAACTACACCAAATATATATTATATAATTTACATAAAATATCAAAAGTACTCCAAATACCTATTATATACTGTACATAAAATATCAAAAATACAGTAAATATATTTAATATATTGTACATATAATATTATCCAAAAGTACACCAAATACATTTTATGTACTGTAAATAAAATATCAAAATTACAGTCAATATATATTACATACTGTACATAAAATATCAAAAAGTACACCAAATATGGTTATATATACTGTAAATAAACTATCAAAAACTACAGTAAGTATATTTAATATACTGTACATAAAATATCAAAAATTACAACAAATGTATATTATATACTGTAAATAAAATATCAAAAGGTACAGTAAATATATATTACACACTCTCTGTAAAATATCAAAAACTACACCAAATATATAGTGTATAATTTACAGAAAATATCAAAAGTACTCAAAATACATATTATATACTGTACATAAAATGTCAAAAAGTACAGTAAATATATTTCATATATTGTACATATAATATTATCCAAAATTACACCAAATACATTTTATGTACTGTAAATAAAATATCAAAATTACAGTAAATATATATTACATACTGTACATAAAATATCAAAAAGTACACCAAATATGGGTTATATATACTGTAAAGAAACTATCAAAAACTACAGTAATTATATTTAATATACTGTACATAAAATATCAAACATTACACCAAATGTATATTATATACCATAAAGAAAATATCAAAAAGTACAGTAAATATATATTACACACTCTCTGTAAAATATTAAAAACTACACCAAATATATATTGTATAATTAACATAAAATATCAAAAGAACACCAAATGCATATTATATACTGTACATAAAATATCAAAAACTACAGGAAATATATTTTATATATTGTACATATAATATTATCCAAAAGTACACAAAACACATTTTATGTAATATAAATAAAATATCAAAATTACAGTATATACATATTACATACTGTACATAAAATATCAAAAAGTGCACCAAATATTGGTTATATATACTGTAAAGAAACTATCAAAAACTACAGTAATTATATTTAATATACTGTACATAAAATATCAAACATTACACCAAATGTATATTATATACTGTAAATAAAATATCAAAAAGTACAGTAAATATATATTACATACTGTACATAAAATATCAAAAAGTACACCAAATATGGGTTATATGTACTGTAAATAAACTATCAAAAACTACAGTAATTATATTTAATATACTGTACATAAAATATCAAAAATTACACCAAATGTATATTATATACTGTAAATAAAATATCAAAAAGTACAGGAAATATATATTACACACTCTCTGTAATATATCAAAAACTACACCAAATATATATTATATAACTTACATAAAATATCAAAAGTACTCCAAATACATATTATATACTGTACATAAAATATCAAAAAGTACAGTAAATATATTTCATATATTGTACATATAATATTATCCAAAAGTACACCAAATACATTTTATGTACTGTAAATAAAATATCAAAATTACAGTAAATATATATTACATACTGTACATAAAATATCAAAAAGTACACCAAATATGGATTATATATACTGTAAAGAAACTATCAAAAACTACAGTAATTATATTTAATATACTGTACATAAAATATCAAACATTACACCAAATGTATATTATATACTGTAAATAAAATATCAAAAAGTACAGTAAATATATATTACACACTCTCTGTAAAATATCAAAAACTACACCAAATATATATTATATAATTTACATAAAATACCAAAATACAGTAAATATATATAACATACTGTAGATAAAATATCAAAAAGTACACCAAATATGGGTTATATATACTGTAAATAAACTATCAAAAACTACAGTAATTATATTTAATATACTGTACATAAAATATCAAAAATTACAGCAAATGCATATTATATACTGTAAATAAAAAATCAAAAAGTACACTAAATACATAGTACACAATCTCTGTAATATATCAAAAAGTACACCAAATATATATTATATAATTTACATAAAATATCAAAAGTACATCAAATACATATTATATACTGTACATTAAATATCAAAAAGTACAGTAAATATATTTCATATATTGTACACATAATATTAACTAAAAGAACACAAAATATATTTTATATACAGTAAATAAAATATCAAAAATTACAGTAAATATATATTACACACTCTCTGTAAAATATCAAAATCTACACCAAATATAAATTTTATAATATACATAAAATATCAAAAAGTACAGTAAATATATATTACATACAGTATATAAAATATCAAGAAGTACACCAAATATGGGTTATATATACTGTAACCAAACTATCGAAAACTGCAGTCATTATATTTAATATACTGTATATAAAATATCAAAAATTACAACAAATGTATATTGTATACTGTATATAAAATATCAAAAAGTACAGTAAATATATATTACACACTCTCTGTAAAATATCAAAAACAACACCAAATATATAGTATATAATTTACATAAAATATCAAAAGTACTCCAAATACATATTATATACTGTATGTAAAATATCAAAGAGTACAGCAAATATATTTCATTTATTGTACATATATTATTATCCAAAAGTACACCAAAGATATTATATACAGTAAAAAAAATATCAAAATTACAGTAAATATATATTACATACTGTACATAAAATATCAAAAAGTACACCAAATATGGGTTATATATACTGTAAAGAAACTATCAAAAACTACAGTAATTATATTTAATATACCGTACGTAAAATATCAAAAATTACACCAAATATATATTATATACTGTAAATAAAATATCAAAAAGTACAGTAAATATATATTACACACTCTCTGTAATATATCAAAAACTACACCAAATATATATTATATAATTTACATAAAATATCAAAATTACTCCAAATACATATTATATACTGTACATAAAATATCAAAAAGTACAGTAAATATATTTCATATATTGTACATATAATATTATCCAAAAGTACACCAAATACATTTTATGTACTGTAAATAAAATATCAAAATTACAGTAAATATATATTACATACTGTACATAAAATATCAAAAAGTACACCAAATATGGGTTATATATACTGTAACTAAACTCTCAAAAACTACAGTAATTATATTTAATATACTGTACATAAAATGTCAAAAATTACACCAAATGAATATTATATACAGTAAAAAAAATCCAAAAGTACAGTAAATATATATAACATAGTGTACATAAAATATCAAAAAGTACACCAAAGTTGGGTTATATATACTGTAAGTAAACTATCAAAAACTACAATAATTATATTTAATATACTGTACATAAAATGTCAAAAATTACACCAAATGTATATTATATACTGTAAATAAAATATCAAAAAGTACAGTAAATATATATTACACACTCTCTGTAATATATCAAAAACTACACCAAATATATATTATATAATTTACATAAAATATCAAAAAGTACAGTAAATATATATAACATAGTGTACATAAAATATCAAAAAGTACACCAAAGATGGTTTATATATACTGTAAATAAACTATAAAAAACTACAGTAATTATATTTAATATACTGTATATAAAATGTCAAAAATTACACCAAATGTATATTATATACTGTAAATAAAATATCAAAAAGTACAGTAAATATATATTACACCCTCTCTGTTATATATCAAATACTACACCAAATATATATTATATAATTTACATAAAATATCAAAAGAACACCAAATACATATTATATACTGTACATAAAATATCAAAAAGGACAGTAAATATATTTCATATATTGTACATATAATATTATCCAAAAGTACACCAAATACATTTTATGTACTGTAAATAAAATATCAAAATTACAGTAAATATATATTACATACTGCACATAAAATATCAAAAAGTACACCAAATATGGGTTATATATACTGGAAAGAAACTATCAAAAACTACAGTAATTATATTTAATATACTGTACAAAAATTATCAAAAATTACACCAAATGTATCTTATATACTGTAAATAAAATATCAAAAAGTACAGTAAATATATATTACACACTCTCTGTAAAATATCAAAAACTACACCAAATATATATTATATAATTTATATAAAATATCATAAGTACACCAAATACATATTATATACTGTACATAAAATATCAAAAACTACAGTAAATATATTTCATATATTGTAGATATAATATTTTCCAAAAGTACACCAAATTCATTTTATGTACTGTAAATAAAATATCAAAATTACAGTAAATATATATTACACACTGTACATAAAATATCAAAAAGTACACCAAATATGGGTTATATATACTGTAAAGAAACTATCAAAATCTACAGTAATTATATTTAATATACTGTACATAAAATATCAAAAATTAAACCAAATATATATTATATACTGTAAATAAAATATCAAAAAGTACAGTAAATATAGAGTACACACACTCTGTAATATATCAAAAACTACACCAAATATATATTATATAATTTATATAAAATATCAAAAGTACTCCAAATGCATATTATATACTGTACATAAAATATCAAAAAGTACAGTAGATATATTTCATATATTGTACATATAATATTATCCAAAAGTACACCAAATACATTTTATGTACTGTAAATAAATTATCAAAATTACAGTATATATATATTACATACTGTACATAAAATATTAAAAAGTACACCAAATATGGATTATATATACTGTAAATAAACTGTCAAAAACCACAGTAATTATATTTAATATACTGTACATAAAATGTCAAAAATTACACCAAATGTATATTATATACTGTAAATAAAGTATCAAAAAGTACAGTAAATATATATTACATACTGTACATAAAATATCAAAAAGTACACCAAATATGGGTTATATATACTGTAACTAAACTCTCAGAAACTACAGTAATTATATTTAATATACTGTACATAAAATATCAAAAATTACACCAAATGTATATTATATACTGTAAATAAAATATCAAAAAGTACAGTAAATATATATTACACACTCCCTGTAATATATCAAAAACTACCCCAAATATATATTATATAATTTACATAAAATATCAAAAGTACTCCACATACATATTATATACTGTACATAAAATATCAAAAAGTACAGTAAATATATTTCATATATTGTACATATAATATTATCCAAAAGTACACGAAATACATTTTATGTACTGTAAATAAAATATCAAAATTTCAGTAAAAATATATGACATACTTTACATAAAATATCAAAATTACACCAAATATGGGTTATATATACTGTAACTAAACTCTCAGAAACTACAGTAATTATATTTAATATACTGTACATAAAATGTCAAAAATTACACCAAATGAATATTATATACAGTAAAAAAATCCAAAAGTTCAGTAAATATATATAACATAGTGTACATAAAATATCAAAAAGTACACCAAAGTTGGGTTATATATACTGTAAGTAAACTATCAAAAACTACAGTAATTATATTTAATATACTGTACATAAAATGTCAAAAATTACACAAAATGTATATTATATACTGTAAATAAAATATCAAAAAGTACAGTAAATATATATTACACACTCTCTGTAATATATCAAAAACTACACCAAATATATATTATATAATTTACATAAAATATCAAAAAGTACAGTAAATATATATAACATACTGTACATAAAATATCAAAAAGTACACCAAATATGGGATATATATACTGTAAAGAAACTATCAAGAACTACAGTAATTTTATTTAATATACTGTACATAAAATACCAAAAATTACAGCAAATGTATATTATATATTGAAAATAAAATATCAAAAAGTACAGTAAATATATATTACACACTCTCTGTAAAATATCAAAAATTACACCAAATAAATAGTATATAATTTACATAAAATATCTAAAGTTCTCAAAATACATATTATATACTGTACATAAAATATCAAAAAGTACAGTAAATATATTTCATATATTGTACATATAATATTATCCAAAAGTACACCAAATACATTTTATGTACTGTAAATAAAATTTCAAAATTACAGTAAATATATATTACATAATGTACATAAAATATCAAAAAGTACACCAAATATGGGTTATATATATTGTAACTAAACTCTCAAAAACTACAGTAATTATATTTAATATACTGTACATAAAATGTCAAAAATTACACCAAATGTATATTATATACTGTAAATAAAATATCAAAAAGTACAGTAAATATATATTACATACTGTATATAAAATATCAAAAAGTACACCAAATATGGGTTATATATACTGTAAATAAACTATCAAAAACTACAGTAATTATATTTAATATAGTGTACATAAAATATCAAAAATTACACCAAATGTATATTATATACTGTAAATAAAATATTAAAAAGTACAGTAAATATATATTACACACTCTCTGTAATGCATCAAAAACTACACCAAATATATATTATATAATTTACATAAAATATCAAAAGTAGTCCAAATACATATTATATACTGTACATAAAATATCAAAAACTACAGTAAATATATTTCATATATTGTACATATAACATTATCCAAAAGTACACCAAATACATTTTATGTACTGTAAATAAAATATCAAAATTACAGTAAATATATATTACATACTGTACATAAAATATCAAAAAGTACACCAAATATGGGTTATATATACTGTAAAGAAACTATCAAAAACTACAGTAATTTTATTTAATATACTGTACGTAAAATACCAAAAATTACAGCAAATGTATATTATATACTGAAAATAAAATATCAAAAAGTACAGTAAATATATATTACACACTCTCTGTAAAATATCAAAAACTACACCAAATATATAGTATATAATTTACAGAAAATATCAAAAGTTCTCCAAATACATATTATATACTGTACATAAAATATCAAAAAGTAGAGTAAATATATTTCATATATTGTACATATAATATTATCCAAAACTACACCAAATACATTTTATGTACTGTAAATAAAATATCAAGCTTACAGTAAATATATATTACATACTGTACATAAAATATCAAAAAGTACACCAAACATGGGTTATATATACTGTAACTAAACTCTCAAAAACTACAGTAATTATATTTAATATACTGTACATAAAATGTCAAAAATTACTCCAAATGTATATTATATACTGTAAATAAAATATCAAAAAGTACAGTAAATATATATTACATACTGTACATAAAATATCAAAAAGTACACCAAATATGGGTTATATATACTGTAAAGAAACTATCAAAAACAACAGTAATTGTATTTAATATACTGTACATAAAATATCAAAAATTACACCAAATGTATATTATATACTGTAAATAAAATATCAAAAAGTACAGTAAATATATATTGCACACTCTCTGTAATGCATCAAAAACTACACCAAATATATATTATATAATTTACATAAAATATCAAAAGTACACCAAATACATATTATATACTGTACATAAAATATCAAAAACTACAGTAAATATATTTCATATATTGTACATATAATATTATCCAAAAGTACACCAAATACATTTTATGTACTGTAAATAAAATATCAAAATTACAGTAAATATATATTACATACTATTCATAAAATATCAAAAAGTACACTAAATGTGGGTTATATATACTGTAAATAAACTATCAAAAACTACAGTAATTATATTTAATATACTGTACATAAAATATGAAAAATTACACCAGATGTATATTATATACTGTAAATAAAATATCAAAAAGTACAGTAAATATATATTACACACTGTCTGTAAAATATCAAAAACTACACCAAATATATATTATATAATTTACCTAAAATATCAAAAGTACACCTAATACATATTATATACTGTACATAAAATATCAAAAAGTACAGTAAATATATTTCATATATTGTTCATATAATATTATCCAAAAGTACACCAAACACATTTTATGTACTGTAAATAAAATATCAAAATTACAGTAAATATATATAACATACTGTACATAAAATATCAAAAAGTACACCAAATATGGGTTATATATACTGTAAAGAAACTATCAAAAACTACAGTAAGTATATTTAATATACTGTACATAAAATATCAAAAATTACAACAAATATATATTATATACTGTAAATAAAATATCAAAAAGTACAGTAAATATATATTACACACTCTCTGTAAAATATCAAAAACTACACCAAATATATAGTATATAATTTACAGAAAATATCAAATGTTCTCCAAATACATATTATATACTGTACATAAAATATCAAAAATTACAGTAAATATATTTCATATATTGTGCATATAATATTATCCAAAACTACACCAAATACATTTTATGTACTGTAAATAAAATATCAAAATTACAGTAAATATATATTACATACTGTACATAAAATATCAAAAAGTACACCAAATATGGGTTATATATAGTGTAACTAAACTCTCAAAAACTACAGTAATTATATTTAATATACTGTACATAAAATGTCAAAAATTACACCAAATGTATATTATATACTGTAGATAAAATATCAAAAAGTACAGTAAATATATATTACATACTGTATATAAAATATCAAAAATTACACCAAATATGGGTTATATATACTGTAAAGAAACTATGAAAAACTACAGTAATTGTATTTATTATACTGTACATAAAATATCAAAAATTACACCAAATGTATATTATATACTGTAAATAAAATATCAAAAAGTACAGTAAATATATATTACACACTCTCTGTAATGCATCAAAAACTACACCAAATATATATTATATAATTTACATAAAATATCAAAAGTACACCTAATACATATTATATACTGTACATAAAATATCAAAAAGTACAGTAAATATATTTCATATATTGTACATATAATATTATCCAAAAGTACACCAAACACATTTTATGTACTGTAAATAAAATATCAAAATTACAGTAAATATATATTACATACTGTACATAAAATATCAAAAAGTACACCAAATATGGGTTATATATACTGTAAAGAAACTATCAAAAACTACAGTAAGTATATTTAATATACTGTACATAAAATATCAAAAATTACAACAAATATATATTATATACTGTAAATAAAGTATCAAAAAGTACAGTAAATATATATTGCACACTCTCTGTAAAATATCAAAAACTACACCAAATATATAGTGTATAATTTACATAAAAAATCAAAAGTACTCAAAATACATATTATATACTGTACATAAAATATCAAAATGTACAGTAAATATATTTCATATATTGTACATATAATATTATCCAAAAGTATACCAAATACATTTTATGTACTCTAAATAAAATATCAAAATTACAGTAAATATATATTACATACTGTACATAAAATATCAAAAAGTACACCAAATATGGGTTATATATACTGTAAAGAAACTATCAAAAACTACAGTAATTTTATTTAATATACTGTACATAAAATATCAAAAATTACACCAAATGTATATTATATACTGTAAATAAAATATCAAAATTACAGTAAATATATATTACACACTCTCTGTAATGCATCAAAAACTATACCAAATATATATTATATAATTTACATAAAATATCAAAAGTACACCAAATACATATTATATACTGTACATAAAATATCAAAAACTACAGTAAATATATTTCATATATTGTACATATAATATTATCCAAAAGTACACCAAATACATTTTATGTACAGTAAATAAAATATCAAAATTACAGTAAATATATATTACATACTGTACTTAAAATATCAAAAAGTACACCAAATATGGGTTATATATACTGTAAAGAAACTATCAAAAACTACAGTAATTATATTTAATATACTGTACATAAAATATCAAAAATTACACCAAATGTATATTATATACTGTAAATAAAATATCAAAAAGTACAGTAAATATAGATTACACACTCTCTGTAAAATATCAAAAACTACACCAAATATATAGTATATAATTTACATAAAATATCAAAAGTACTCCAAATACATATTATATACTGTACATAAAATATCAAAAAGTACAGTAAATATATTTCATATATTGTACATATAATATTATACAAAAGTACACCAAATACATTTTATGTGCTGTAAATAAAATATCAAAAAGTACAGTAAATATATATTACACACTCTCTGTAATGCATCAAAAACTACACCAAATATATATTATATAACTTACATAAAATATCAAAAGTACTCCAAATACATATTATATACTGTACATAAAATATCAAAAAGTACAGTAAATATATTTCATATATTGTACGTATAATATTATCCAAAAGTACACCAAACACATTTTATGTACTCTAAATAAAATATCAAAATTACAGTAAATATATATTACATACTGTACATAAAATATCAAAAAGTGCACGAAATATTGGTTATATATACTGTAAAGAAACTATCAAAAACTACAGTAATTATATTTGATATACTGTACATAAAATATCAAACATTACACCAAATGTATATTATATACTGTAAATAAAATATCGAAAAGTACAGTAAATATATATTACACACTCTCTGTAAAATATCAAAAACTACACCAAATATATATTATATAATTTACATAAAATATCAAAAGTACACATAATATATATTATATACTGTAAATAAAATATCAAAAAGTATAGTAAATATATTTCATATATTGTACATATAATATTATCCAAAAGTACGCCAAACACATTTTATGTACTGTAAATAAAATATCAAAATTACAGTAAATATATATTACCTACTGTACATAAAATATCAAAAAGTACACCAAATATGGGTTATATATACTGTAAAGAAACTATTAAAAACTACAGTAAGTATATTTAATATACTGTACATAAAATATCAAAAATTACAACAAATTTATATTATATACTGTAAATAAAATATCAAAAAGTACAGTAAATATATATTACACACTCTCTGTAAAATATCAAAAACTACACCAAATATATATTATATAATTTACATAAAATACCAAAATACAGTAAATATATATAACATACTGTACATAAAGTATCAAAAAGTACACCAAATATGTGTCATATATACTGTAAATAAACTATCAAAAACTACAGTAATTATATTTAATATACTGTACATAAAATACCAAAAATTACAGCAAATGTATATTATATACTGAAAATAAAATATCAAAAAGTACCGTAAATATATATTACACAATCTCTGTAAAATATCAAAAACTACACCAAATATATAGTTTATAATTTACATAAAATATCAAAAGTACTCCAAATACATATTATATACTGTACATAAAATATCAAAAAGTACAGTAAATATATTTCATATATTGTACATATAATATTATCCAAAAGTACTCCAAATATATTTTATGTACAGTAAATAAAATATCAAAGTTACAGTAAATATATATTACATACTGTACATAAAATATCAAAAAGTACACCAAGTATGGGTTATATATACTGTAAATAAACTATCAAAAACTACAGTAAGTATATTTAATATACTGTACATAAAATAACAAAAATTACAACAAATGTATATTATATACTGTAAACAAAATATCAAAAAGTACAGTAAATATATATTACACACTCTCTGTAAAATATCAAAAACTACACCAAATATATAGTGTATAATTTACATAAAATATCAAAAGTACTCAAAATACATATTATATACTGTACATAAAATGTCAAAAAGTACAGTAAATATATTTCATATATTGTACATATAATATTATCCAAAAGTACACCAAATACATTTTATGTACTGTAAATAAAATATCAAAATTACAGTAAATATATATTACATACTGTACATAAAATATCAAAAAGTACACCAAATATGGGTTATATGTACTGTAAATAAACTATCAAAAACTACAGTAATTATATTTAATATACTGTACATAAAATACCAAAAATTACAGCAAATGTATATTATATACTGAAAATAAAATATCAAAAATTACCGTAAATATATATTACACAATCTCTGTAAAATATCAAAAACTACACGAAATATATAGTTTATAATTTACATGAAATATCAAAAGTACTCCAAATACATATTATATACTGTACATAAAATATCAAAAAGTACAGTAAATATATATTACACACTCTCTGTAATATATCAAAAACTACACCAAATATATATTATATAACTTACATAAAATATCAAAAGTACTCCAAATACATATTATATACTGTACATAAAATATCAAAAAGTACAGTAAATATATTTCATATATTGTACATATAATATTATCCCAAAGTACACCAAAGATATTATATACAGTAAATAAAATATCAAAAAGTACAGTAAATGTAAATAACCTACTGTACATAAAATATCAAAAAGTACACCAAAGATGGGTTATATATACCGTAAAGAAACTATCAAAAACTACAGTAATTATATTTAATATACTGTACATAAAATATCAAAAATTACACGAAATGTATATTATAGAATATAAAGAAAATATCAAAAAGTACAGTAAATATATATTACACACTCCCTGTAAAATATCAAAATCTACACAAAATATATATTATATAATTTACATAAAGTATCAAATGTACACCTAATACATATTATATACTGTACATAAAATATCAAAAAGTACAGTAAATATATTTCATATATTGTACATATAATATTATCCAAAAGTACACCAAACACATTTTATGTACTGTAAATAAAATATCAAAATTACAGTAAATATATATTACATACTGTACATAAAATATCAAAAAGTGCACCAAATATTGGTTATATATACTGTAAAGAAACTATCAAAAACTACACTAATTATATTTAATATACTGTACATAAAATATCAAACATTACACCAAATGTATATTATATACTTTAAATAAAATATCGAAAAGTACAGTAAATATATATTACACACTCTGTAAAATATCAAAAACTACACCAAATATACATTACATAATTTAAATAAAATATCAAAAGTACTCCAAATACATATTATATACTGTACATAAACTATCAAAAAGTACAGTAAATATATTTCATATATTGTACATATAATATTATCCAAAAGTATACCAAACACATTTTATGTGCTGTAAATAAAATATCAAAATTACAGTAAATATATATTACATACTGTACATAAAATATCAAAAAGTACACCAAATATGGGGTATATATACTGTAAATAAACTATCAAAAACTACAGTAATTATATTTAATATACTGTACATAAAATGTCAAAAATTACACCAAATGTATATTATATACGGTAAATAAAATATCAAAAAGTACAGTAAATATATATTACATACTGTACATAAAATATCAAAAAGTACACCAAATATGGGTTATATATACTGTAAATGAACTATGAAAAACTACAGTAATTATATTTACTATACTGTACATAAAATATCAAAAATTACACCAAAAGTATATTATATACTGTAAATAAAATATCAAAAATTACAGTAAATGTATATTACACACTCTCTGTAATATATCAAAAACTACACCAAATATATATTATATAATTTACGTAAATTGTCAAACGTACTCCAAATACATATTATATACTGTACATAAAATATCAAAAACTACAGTAAATATATTTCATATATTGTACATATAATATTATCCAAAAGTACACCAAATACATTTTATGTACTGTAAATAAAATATCAAAATTACAGTAAACATATATTACATATTGTACATAAAATATCAAAAAGTACACCAAATATGGGTTATATATACAGTAAAGAAACTATCAAAAACTACAGTAATTATATTTAATATACTGTACATAAAATATCAAACATTACACCAAATGTATATTATATACTGTAAATAAAATATCAAAAATTACAGTAAATATAGATTACACACTCTCTGTAAAATATCAAAAACTACACCAAATATATAGTATATAATTTACATAAAATATCAAAAGTACTCCAAATACATATTATATACTGTACATAAAATATCAAAAAGTACAGTAAATATATTTCATATATTGTACATATAATATTATCCAAAAGTACACCAAATACATTTTATGTACTGTCAATAAAATATCAAAATTACAGTAAATATATATTACATACTGTACATAAAATATCAAAAAGTACACCAAATATGGGTTATATATACTGTAACTAAACTCTCAAAAACTACAGTAATTATATTTAATATACTGTACATAAAATGTCAAAAATTACACCACATGTATATTATATACTGTAAATAAAATACCAAAAAGTACAGTAAATATATATTACTCTCTGTAAAATATCAAAAACTACACCAAATATATATTATATAATTTAAACAAAATATCAAAAAGTACACTAAATATATATAACATACTGTACATAAAATATCAAAAAGTACACCAAACATGGGTTATATATACTGTAAATAAACTATCAAAAACTACAGTAATTATATTTAATATACTGTACATAAAATACCAAAAATTACAGCAAATGTATATTATATACTGAAAATAAAATATCAAAAATTACAGTAAATATATATTACACAATCTCTGTAAAATATCAAAAACTACACCAAATATATAGTTTATAATTTACATAAAATATCGAAAGTACTCCAAATAAATATTATATACTGTACATAAAATATCAAAAAGTACAGTAAATATATTTCATATATTGTACATATAATATTATCCAAAAGTACACCAAATACATTTTATGTACTGTAAATAAAATATCAAAATTACAGTAAATATATATTACATACTGTACATAAAATATCAAAAAGTACACCAAATATGGGTTATATATACTGTAAAGAAACTATCAAAAACTACAGTAATTATATTTAATATACTGTACATAAAATATCAAACATTACACCAAATGTATATTATATACTGTAAATAAAATATCAAAAAGTACAGTAAATATAGATTACACACTCTCTGTAAAATATCAAAAACTACACCAAATATATAGTATATAATTTACATAAAATATCAAAAGTACTCCAAATACATATTATATACTGTACATAAAATATCAAAAAGTACAGTAAATATATTTCATATATTGTACATATAATATTATACAAAAGTACACCAAATACATTTTATGTGCTGTAAATAAAATATCAAAATTACAGTAAATATATATTACATACTGTACATAAAATATCAAAAAGTACACCAAATATGGGTTATATATACTGTAAATAAACTATCAAAAACTACAGTAATTATATTTAATATACTGTACATAAAATGTCAAAAATTACACCAAATGTATATTATATACGGTAAATAAAATATCAAAAAGTACAGTAAATATATACTACATACTGTACATAAAATATCAAAAAGTACACCAAATATGGGTTATATATACTGTAAATGAACTATGAAAAACTACAGTAATTATATTTACTATACTGTACATAAAATATCAAAAATTACACCAAAAGTATATTATATACTGTAAATAAAATATCAAAAATTACAGTAAATGTATATTACACACTCTCTGTAATATATCAAAAACTACACCAAATATATATTATATAATTTACGTAAAATGTCAAACGTACTCCAAATACATATTATATACTGTACATAAAATATCAAAAACTACAGTAAATATATTTCATATATTGTACATATAATATTATCCAAAAGTACACCAAATACATTTTATGTACTGTAAATAAAATATCAAAATTACAGTAAACATATATTACATATTGTACATAAAATATCAAAAAGTACACCAAATATGGGTTATATATACAGTAAAGAAACTATCAAAAACTACAGTAATTATATTTAATATACTGTACATAAAATATCAAACATTACACCAAATGTATATTATATACTGTAAATAAAATATCAAAAATTACAGTAAATATAGATTACACACTCTCTGTAAAATATCAAAAACTACACCAAATATATAGTATATAATTTACATAAAATATCAAAAGTACTCCAAATACATATTATATACTGTACATAAAATATCAAAATGTACAGTAAATATATTTCATATATTG
This sequence comes from Pan troglodytes, assembly GCF_028858775.2. Taxonomy (NCBI): domain Eukaryota; kingdom Metazoa; phylum Chordata; class Mammalia; order Primates; family Hominidae; genus Pan; species Pan troglodytes. The sequence goes on from NC_086016.1 coordinate 8,229,954, forward strand.
TACATATAATATTATCCAAAAGTACACCAAATACATTTTATGTACTGTAAATAAAATATCAAAATTACAGTAAATATATATTACATACTGTACATAAAATATCAAAAAGTACACCAAATATGGGTTATATATACTGTAACTAAACTCTCAAAAACTACAGTAATTATATTTAATATACTGTACATAAAATGTCAAAAATTACACCAAATGTATATTATATACTGTAAATAAAATACCAAAAAGTACAGTAAATATATATTACTCTCTGTAAAATATCAAAAACTACACCAAATATATATTATATAATTTAAACAAAATATCAAAAAGTACAGTAAATATATATAACATACTGTACATAAAATATCAAAAAGTACACCAAACATGGGTTATATATACTGTAAAGAAACTATCAAAAACTACAGTAATTATATTTAATATACTGTACATAAAATATCAAACATTACACCAAATGTATATTTTATACTGTAAAGAAAATATCAAAAGTACACTAAATATATATTACACACTCTCTGTAAAATATTAAAAACTACACCAAATATATATTGTATAATTTACATAAAATATCAAAAGTACTCCAAATACATATTATATACTGTACATAAAATATCAAAAAGTACAGTAAATATATTTCATATATTGTACATATAATATTATCCAAAAGTACACCAAAAATATTATATACAGTAAATAAAATATCAAAAAGTACAGTAAATATATATAACCTACTGTACATAAAATATCAAAAAGTACACCAAAGATGGGTTATATATACTGTAAAGAAACTATCAAAAACTACAGTAATTATATTTAATATACTGTAGATAAAATATCAAAAATTACACCAAATGTATATTATATACTGTAAAGAAAATATCAAAAAGTACAGTAAATATATATTACACACTCCCTGTAAAATATCAAAAACTACACCAAATATATATTATATAATTTACATAAAATATCAAAAGTACTCCAAATACCTATTATATACTGTACATAAAATATCAAAAATACAGTAAATATATTTAATATATTGTACATATAATATTATCCAAAAGTACACCAAATACATTTTATGTACTGTAAATAAAATATCAAAATTACAGTCAATATATATTACATACTGTACATAAAATATCAAAAAGTACACCAAATATGGTTATATATACTGTAAATAAACTATCAAAAACTACAGAAAGTATATTTAATATACTGTACATAAAATATCAAAAATTACAACAAATGTATATTATATACTGTAAATAAAATATCAAAAGGTACAGTAAATATATATTACACACTCTCTGTAAAATATCAAAAACTACACCAAATATATAGTGTATAATTTACAGAAAATATCAAAAGTACTCAAAATACATATTATATACTGTACATAAAATGTCAAAAAGTACAGTAAATATATTTCATATATTGTACATATAATATTATCCAAAATTACACCAAATACATTTTATGTACTGTAAATAAAATATCAAAATTACAGTAAATATATATTACATACTGTACATAAAATATCAAAAAGTACACCAAATATGGGTTATATATACTGTAAAGAAACTATCAAAAACTACAGTAATTATATTTAATATACTGTACATAAAATATCAAACATTACACCAAATGTATATTATATACCATAAAGAAAATATCAAAAAGTACAGTAAATATATATTACACACTCTCTGTAAAATATTAAAAACTACACCAAATATATATTGTATAATTAACATAAAATATCAAAAGAACACCAAATGCATATTATATACTGTACATAAAATATCAAAAACTACAGGAAATATATTTTATATATTGTACATATAATATTATCCAAAAGTACACAAAACACATTTTATGTAATATAAATAAAATATCAAAATTACAGTATATACATATTACATACTGTACATAAAATATCAAAAAGTGCACCAAATATTGGTTATATATACTGTAAAGAAACTATCAAAAACTACAGTAATTATATTTAATATACTGTACATAAAATATCAAACATTACACCAAATGTATATTATATACTGTAAATAAAATATCAAAAAGTACAGTAAATATATATTACATACTGTACATAAAATATCAAAAAGTACACCAAATATGGGTTATATGTACTGTAAATAAACTATCAAAAACTACAGTAATTATATTTAATATACTGTACATAAAATATCAAAAATTACACCAAATGTATATTATATACTGTAAATAAAATATCAAAAAGTACAGGAAATATATATTACACACTCTCTGTAATATATCAAAAACTACACCAAATATATATTATATAACTTACATAAAATATCAAAAGTACTCCAAATACATATTATATACTGTACATAAAATATCAAAAAGTACAGTAAATATATTTCATATATTGTACATATAATATTATCCAAAAGTACACCAAATACATTTTATGTACTGTAAATAAAATATCAAAATTACAGTAAATATATATTACATACTGTACATAAAATATCAAAAAGTACACCAAATATGGATTATATATACTGTAAAGAAACTATCAAAAACTACAGTAATTATATTTAATATACTGTACATAAAATATCAAACATTACACCAAATGTATATTATATACTGTAAATAAAGTATCAAAAAGTACAGTAAATATATATTACATACTGTACATAAAATATCAAAAAGTACACCAAATATGGGTTATATATACTGTAACTAAACTCTCAGAAACTACAGTAATTATATTTAATATACTGTACATAAAATATCAAAAATTACACCAAATGTATATTATATACTGTAAATAAAATATCAAAAAGTACAGTAAATATATATTACACACTCCCTGTAATATATCAAAAACTACCCCAAATATATATTATATAATTTACATAAAATATCAAAAGTACTCCACATACATATTATATACTGTACATAAAATATCAAAAAGTACAGTAAATATATTTCATATATTGTACATATAATATTATCCAAAAGTACACGAAATACATTTTATGTACTGTAAATAAAATATCAAAATTTCAGTAAAAATATATGACATACTTTACATAAAATATCAAAATTACACCAAATATGGGTTATATATACTGTAACTAAACTCTCAGAAACTACAGTAATTATATTTAATATACTGTACATAAAATGTCAAAAATTACACCAAATGAATATTATATACAGTAAAAAAAATCCAAAAGTTCAGTAAATATATATAACATAGTGTACATAAAATATCAAAAAGTACACCAAAGTTGGGTTATATATACTGTAAGTAAACTATCAAAAACTACAGTAATTATATTTAATATACTGTACATAAAATGTCAAAAATTACACAAAATGTATATTATATACTGTAAATAAAGTATCAAAAAGTACAGTAAATATATATTACACACTCTCTGTAATATATCAAAAACTACACCAAATATATATTATATAATTTACATAAAATATCAAAAAGTACAGTAAATATATATAACATACTGTACATAAAATATCAAAAAGTACACCAAATATGGGATATATATACTGTAAAGAAACTATCAAGAACTACAGTAATTTTATTTAATATACTGTACATAAAATACCAAAAATTACAGCAAATGTATATTATATATTGAAAATAAAATATCAAAAAGTACAGTAAATATATATTACACACTCTCTGTAAAATATCAAAAATTACACCAAATAAATAGTATATAATTTACATAAAATATCTAAAGTTCTCAAAATACATATTATATACTGTACATAAAATATCAAAAAGTACAGTAAATATATTTCATATATTGTACATATAATATTATCCAAAAGTACACCAAATACATTTTATGTACTGTAAATAAAATTTCAAAATTACAGTAAATATATATTACATAATGTACATAAAATATCAAAAAGTACACCAAATATGGGTTATATATATTGTAACTAAACTCTCAAAAACTACAGTAATTATATTTAATATACTGTACATAAAATGTCAAAAATTACACCAAATGTATATTATATACTGTAAATAAAATATCAAAAAGTACAGTAAATATATATTACATACTGTATATAAAATATCAAAAAGTACACCAAATATGGGTTATATATACTGTAAATAAACTATCAAAAACTACAGTAATTATATTTAATATAGTGTACATAAAATATCAAAAATTACACCAAATGTATATTATATACTGTAAATAAAATATTAAAAAGTACAGTAAATATATATTACACACTCTCTGTAATGCATCAAAAACTACACCAAATATATATTATATAATTTACATAAAATATCAAAAGTAGTCCAAATACATATTATATACTGTACATAAAATATCAAAAACTACAGTAAATATATTTCATATATTGTACATATAACATTATCCAAAAGTACACCAAATACATTTTATGTACTGTAAATAAAATATCAAAATTACAGTAAATATATATTACATACTGTACATAAAATATCAAAAAGTACACCAAATATGGGTTATATATACTGTAAAGAAACTATCAAAAACTACAGTAATTTTATTTAATATACTGTACGTAAAATACCAAAAATTACAGCAAATGTATATTATATACTGAAAATAAAATATCAAAAAGTACAGTAAATATATATTACACACTCTCTGTAAAATATCAAAAACTACACCAAATATATAGTATATAATTTACAGAAAATATCAAAAGTTCTCCAAATACATATTATATACTGTACATAAAATATCAAAAAGTAGAGTAAATATATTTCATATATTGTACATATAATATTATCCAAAACTACACCAAATACATTTTATGTACTGTAAATAAAATATCAAACTTACAGTAAATATATATTACATACTGTACATAAAATATCAAAAAGTACACCAAACATGGGTTATATATACTGTAACTAAACTCTCAAAAACTACAGTAATTATATTTAATATACTGTACATAAAATGTCAAAAATTACTCCAAATGTATATTATATACTGTAAATAAAATATCAAAAAGTACAGTAAATATATATTACATACTGTACATAAAATATCAAAAAGTACACCAAATATGGGTTATATATACTGTAAAGAAACTATCAAAAACAACAGTAATTGTATTTAATATACTGTACATAAAATATCAAAAATTACACCAAATGTATATTATATACTGTAAATAAAATATCAAAAAGTACAGTAAATATATATTGCACACTCTCTGTAATGCATCAAAAACTACACCAAATATATATTATATAATTTACATAAAATATCAAAAGTACACCAAATACATATTATATACTGTACATAAAATATCAAAAACTACAGTAAATATATTTCATATATTGTACATATAATATTATCCAAAAGTACACCAAATACATTTTATGTACTGTAAATAAAATATCAAAATTACAGTAAATATATATTACATACTATTCATAAAATATCAAAAAGTACACTAAATGTGGGTTATATATACTGTAAATAAACTATCAAAAACTACAGTAATTATATTTAATATACTGTACATAAAATATGAAAAATTACACCAGATGTATATTATATACTGTAAATAAAATATCAAAAAGTACAGTAAATATATATTACACACTGTCTGTAAAATATCAAAAACTACACCAAATATATATTATATAATTTACCTAAAATATCAAAAGTACACCTAATACATATTATATACTGTACATAAAATATCAAAAAGTACAGTAAATATATTTCATATATTGTACATATAATATTATCCAAAAGTACACCAAACACATTTTATGTACTGTAAATAAAATATCAAAATTACAGTAAATATATATAACATACTGTACATAAAATATCAAAAAGTACACCAAATATGGGTTATATATACTGTAAAGAAACTATCAAAAACTACAGTAAGTATATTTAATATACTGTACATAAAATATCAAAAATTACAACAAATATATATTATATACTGTAAATAAAATATCAAAAAGTACAGTAAATATATATTACACACTCTCTGTAAAATATCAAAAACTACACCAAATATATAGTATATAATTTACAGAAAATATCAAATGTTCTCCAAATACATATTATATACTGTACATAAAATATCAAAAATTACAGTAAATATATTTCATATATTGTGCATATAATATTATCCAAAACTACACCAAATACATTTTATGTACTGTAAATAAAATATCAAAATTACAGTAAATATATATTACATACTGTACATAAAATATCAAAAAGTACACCAAATATGGGTTATATATAGTGTAACTAAACTCTCAAAAACTACAGTAATTATATTTAATATACTGTACATAAAATGTCAAAAATTACACCAAATGTATATTATATACTGTAGATAAAATATCAAAAAGTACAGTAAATATATATTACATACTGTATATAAAATATCAAAAATTACACCAAATATGGGTTATATATACTGTAAAGAAACTATGAAAAACTACAGTAATTGTATTTATTATACTGTACATAAAATATCAAAAATTACACCAAATGTATATTATATACTGTAAATAAAATATCAAAAAGTACAGTAAATATATATTACACACTCTCTGTAATGCATCAAAAACTACACCAAATATATATTATATAATTTACATAAAATATCAAAAGTACACCTAATACATATTATATACTGTACATAAAATATCAAAAAGTACAGTAAATATATTTCATATATTGTACATATAATATTATCCAAAAGTACACCAAACACATTTTATGTACTGTAAATAAAATATCAAAATTACAGTAAATATATATTACATACTGTACATAAAATATCAAAAAGTACACCAAATATGGGTTATATATACTGTAAAGAAACTATCAAAAACTACAGTAAGTATATTTAATATACTGTACATAAAATATCAAAAATTACAACAAATATATATTATATACTGTAAATAAAGTATCAAAAAGTACAGTAAATATATATTGCACACTCTCTGTAAAATATCAAAAACTACACCAAATATATAGTGTATAATTTACATAAAAAATCAAAAGTACTCAAAATACATATTATATACTGTACATAAAATATCAAAATGTACAGTAAATATATTTCATATATTGTACATATAATATTATCCAAAAGTATACCAAATACATTTTATGTACTGTAAATAAAATATCAAAATTACAGTAAATATATATTACATACTGTACATAAAATATCAAAAAGTACACCAAATATGGGTTATATATACTGTAAAGAAACTATCAAAAACTACAGTAATTTTATTTAATATACTGTACATAAAATATCAAAAATTACACCAAATGTATATTATATACTGTAAATAAAATATCAAAATTACAGTAAATATATATTACACACTCTCTGTAATGCATCAAAAACTATACCAAATATATATTATATAATTTACATAAAATATCAAAAGTACACCAAATACATATTATATACTGTACATAAAATATCAAAAACTACAGTAAATATATTTCATATATTGTACATATAATATTATCCAAAAGTACACCAAATACATTTTATGTACAGTAAATAAAATATCAAAATTACAGTAAATATATATTACATACTGTACTTAAAATATCAAAAAGTACACCAAATATGGGTTATATATACTGTAAAGAAACTATCAAAAACTACAGTAATTATATTTAATATACTGTACATAAAATATCAAAAATTACACCAAAAGTATATTATATACTGTAAATAAAATATCAAAAAGTACAGTAAATATATATTACACACTCTCTGTAAAATATCAAAAACTACACCAAATATATATTATATAATTTACATAAAATATCAAAAGTACACCTAATACATATTATATACTGTACATAAAATATCAAAAAGTACAGTAAATATATTTCATATATTGTACATATAATATTATCCAAAAGTACACCAAACACATTTTATGTACTGTAAATAAAATATCAAAATTACAGTAAATATATATTACATACTGTACATAAAATATCAAAAAGTACACCAAATATGGGTTATATATACTGTAACTAAACTCTCAAAAACTACAGTAATTATATTTAATATACTGTACATAAAATGTCAAAAATTACACCAAATGAATATTATATACAGTAAAAAAAATCCAAAAGTACAGTAAATATATGTAACATAGTGTACATAAAATATCAAAAAGTACACCAAAGTTGGGTTATATATACTGTAAGTAAACTATCAAAAACTACAATAATTATATTTAATATACTGTACATAAAATGTCAAAAATTACACCAAATGTATATTATATACTGTAAATAAAATATCAAAAAGTACAGTAAATATATATTACACACTCTCTGTAATATATCAAAAACTACACCAAATATATATTATATAATTTACATAAAATATCAAAAAGTACAGTAAATATATATAACATAGTGTACATAAAATATCAAAAAGTACACCAAAGATGGTTTATATATACTGTAAATAAACTATAAAAAACTACAGTAATTATATTTAATATACTGTATATAAAATGTCAAAAATTACACCAAATGTATATTATATACTGTAAATAAAATATCAAAAAGTACAGTAAATATATATTACACCCTCTCTGTTATATATCAAATACTACACCAAATATATATTATATAATTTACATAAAATATCAAAAGAACACCAAATACATATTATATACTGTACATAAAATATCAAAAAGGACAGTAAATATATTTCATATATTGTACATATAATATTATCCAAAAGTACACCAAATACATTTTATGTACTGTAAATAAAATATCAAAATTACAGTAAATATATATTACATACTGCACATAAAATATCAAAAAGTACACCAAATATGGGTTATATATACTGGAAAGAAACTATCAAAAACTACAGTAATTATATTTAATATACTGTACAAAAATTATCAAAAATTACACCAAATGTATCTTATATACTGTAAATAAAATATCAAAAAGTACAGTAAATATATATTACACACTCTCTGTAAAATATCAAAAACTACACCAAATATATATTATATAATTTATATAAAATATCATAAGTACACCAAATACATATTATATACTGTACATAAAATATCAAAAACTACAGTAAATATATTTCATATATTGTAGATATAATATTTTCCAAAAGTACACCAAATTCATTTTATGTACTGTAAATAAAATATCAAAATTACAGTAAATATATATTACACACTGTACATAAAATATCAAAAAGTACACCAAATATGGGTTATATATACTGTAAAGAAACTATCAAAATCTACAGTAATTATATTTAATATACTGTACATAAAATATCAAAAATTAAACCAAATATATATTATATACTGTAAATAAAATATCAAAAAGTACAGTAAATATATAGTACACACACTCTGTAATATATCAAAAACTACACCAAATATATATTATATAATTTATATAAAATATCAAAAGTACTCCAAATGCATATTATATACTGTACATAAAATATCAAAAAGTACAGTAGATATATTTCATATATTGTACATATAATATTATCCAAAAGTACACCAAATACATTTTATGTACTGTAAATAAATTATCAAAATTACAGTATATATATATTACATACTGTACATAAAATATTAAAAAGTACACCAAATATGGATTATATATACTGTAAATAAACTGTCAAAAACCACAGTAATTATATTTAATATACTGTACATAAAATGTCAAAAATTACACCAAATGTATATTATATACTGTAAATAAAGTATCAAAAAGTACAGTAAATATATATTACATACTGTACATAAAATATCAAAAAGTACACCAAATATGGGTTATATATACTGTAACTAAACTCTCAGAAACTACAGTAATTATATTTAATATACTGTACATAAAATATCAAAAATTACACCAAATGTATATTATATACTGTAAATAAAATATCAAAAAGTACAGTAAATATATATTACACACTCCCTGTAATATATCAAAAACTACCCCAAATATATATTATATAATTTACATAAAATATCAAAAGTACTCCACATACATATTATATACTGTACATAAAATATCAAAAAGTACAGTAAATATATTTCATATATTGTACATATAATATTATCCAAAAGTACACGAAATACATTTTATGTACTGTAAATAAAATATCAAAATTTCAGTAAAAATATATGACATACTTTACATAAAATATCAAAATTACACCAAATATGGGTTATATATACTGTAACTAAACTCTCAGGAACTACAGTAATTATATTTAATATACTGTACATAAAATGTCAAAAATTACACCAAATGAATATTATATACAGTAAAAAAAATCCAAAAGTTCAGTAAATATATATAACATAGTGTACATAAAATATCAAAAAGTACACCAAAGTTGGGTTATATATACTGTAAGTAAACTATCAAAAACTACAGTAATTATATTTAATATACTGTACATAAAATGTCAAAAATTACACAAAATGTATATTATATACTGTAAATAAAATATCAAAAAGTACAGTAAATATATATTACACACTCTCTGTAATATATCAAAAACTACACCAAATATATATTATATAATTTACATAAAATATCAAAAAGTACAGTAAATATATATAACATACTGTACATAAAATATCAAAAAGTACACCAAATATGGGATATATATACTGTAAAGAAACTATCAAGAACTACAGTAATTTTATTTAATATACTGTACATAAAATACCAAAAATTACAGCAAATGTATATTATATATTGAAAATAAAATATCAAAAAGTACAGTAAATATATATTACACACTCTCTGTAAAATATCAAAAATTACACCAAATAAATAGTATATAATTTACATAAAATATCTAAAGTTCTCAAAATACATATTATATACTGTACATAAAATATCAAAAAGTACAGTAAATATATTTCATATATTGTACATATAATATTATCCAAAAGTACACCAAATACATTTTATGTACTGTAAATAAAATTTCAAAATTACAGTAAATATATATTACATAATGTACATAAAATATCAAAAAGTACACCAAATATGGGTTATATATATTGTAACTAAACTCTCAAAAACTACAGTAATTATATTTAATATACTGTACATAAAATGTCAAAAATTACACCAAATGTATATTATATACTGTAAATAAAATATCAAAAAGTACAGTAAATATATATTACATACTGTATATAAAATATCAAAAAGTACACCAAATATGGGTTATATATACTGTAAATAAACTATCAAAAACTACAGTAATTATATTTAATATAGTGTACATAAAATATCAAAAATTACACCAAATGTATATTATATACTGTAAATAAAATATTAAAAAGTACAGTAAATATATATTACACACTCTCTGTAATGCATCAAAAACTACACCAAATATATATTATATAATTTACATAAAATATCAAAAGTAGTCCAAATACATATTATATACTGTACATAAAATATCAAAAACTACAGTAAATATATTTCATATATTGTACATATAACATTATCCAAAAGTACACCAAATACATTTTATGTACTGTAAATAAAATATCAAAATTACAGTAAATATATATTACATACTGTACATAAAATATCAAAAAGTACACCAAATATGGGTTATATATACTGTAAAGAAACTATCAAAAACTACAGTAATTTTATTTAATATACTGTACGTAAAATACCAAAAATTACAGCAAATGTATAATATATACTGAAAATAAAATATCAAAAAGTACAGTAAATATATATTACACACTCTCTGTAAAATATCAAAAACTACACCAAATATATAGTATATAATTTACAGAAAATATCAAAAGTTCTCCAAATACATATTATATACTGTACATAAAATATCAAAAAGTAGAGTAAATATATTTCATATATTGTACATATAATATTATCCAAAACTACACCAAATACATTTTATGTACTGTAAATAAAATATCAAACTTACAGTAAATATATATTACATACTGTACATAAAATATCAAAAAGTACACCAAACATGGGTTATATATACTGTAACTAAACTCTCAAAAACTACAGTAATTATATTTAATATACTGTACATAAAATGTCAAAAATTACTCCAAATGTATATTATATACTGTAAATAAAATATCAAAAAGTACAGTAAATATATATTACATACTGTACATAAAATATCAAAAAGTACACCAAATATGGGTTATATATACTGTAAAGAAACTATCAAAAACAACAGTAATTGTATTTAATATACTGTACATAAAATATCAAAAATTACACCAAATGTATATTATATACTGTAAATAAAATATCAAAAAGTACAGTAAATATATATTGCACACTCTCTGTAATGCATCAAAAACTACACCAAATATATATTATATAATTTACATAAAATATCAAAAGTACACCAAATACATATTATATACTGTACATAAAATATCAAAAAGTACAGTAAATATATTTCATATATTGTACATATAATATTATCCAAAAGTACACCAAACACATTTTATGTACTGTAAATAAAATATCAAAATTACAGTAAATATATATTACATACTGTACATAAAATATCAAAAAGTACACCAAATATGGGTTATATATACTGTAAAGAAACTATCAAAAACTACAGTAAGTATATTTAATATACTGTACATAAAATGTCAAAAAGTACACCAAATGTATATTATATACTGTAAATAAAATATCAAAAAGTACAGTAAATATATATTACACACTCTCTGTAATGCATCAAAAACTAAACCAAGTATATATTATATAATTTACATAAAATATCAAAAGTATACCAAATACATATTATATACTGTACATAAAATATCAAAAACTACAGTAAATATATTTCATATATTGTACATATAATATTATCCAAAAGTACACCAAATACATTTTATGTACTGTAAATAAAATATCAAAATTACAGTAAATATATATTACATACTGTACATAAAATATCAAAAAGTACACCAAATATGGGTTATATATACTGTAAAGAAACTATCAAAAACTACAGTAATTTTATTTAATATACTGTACATAAAATGCCAAAATTTACAGCAAATGTATATTATATACTGAAAATAAAATATCAAAAAGTACAGTAAATATATATTACACACTCTCTGTAAAATATCAAAAACTACACCAAATATATAGTATATAATTTACAGAAAATATCAAATGTTCTCCAAATACATATTATATACTGTACATAAAATATCAAAAATTACAGGAAATATATTTCATATATTGTACATATAATATTATCCAAAACTACACCAAATACATTTTATGTACTGTAAATAAAATATCAAAGTTACAGTAAATATATATTACATACTGTACATAAAATATCAAAAAGTACACCAAATATGGGTTATATATAGTGTAACTAAACTCTCAAAAACTACAGTAATTATATTTAATATACTGTACATAAAATGTCAAAAATTACACCAAATGTATATTATATACTGTAGATAAAATATCAAAAAGTACAGTAAATATATATTACATACTGTATATAAAATATCAAAAATTACACCAAATATGGGTTATATATACTGTAAAGAAACTATGAAAAACTACAGTAATTGTATTTATTATACTGTACATACAATATCAAAAATTACACCAAATGTATATTATATACTGTAAATAAAATATCAAAAAGTACAGTAAATATATATTACACACTCTCTGTAATGCATCAAAAACTACACCAAATATATATTATATAATTTACATAAAATATCAAAAGTACACCTATTACATATTATATACTGTACATAAAATATCAAAAAGTACAGTAAATATATTTCATATATTGTACATATAATATTATCCAAAAGTACACCAAACACATTTTATGTACTGTAAATAAAATATCAAAATTACAGTAAATATATATTACATACTGTACATAAAATATCAAAAAGTACACCAAATATGGGTTATATATACTGTAAAGAAACTATCAAAAACTACAGTAAGTATATTTAATATACTGTACATAAAATATCAAAAATTACAACAAATATATATTATATACTGTAAATAAAGTATCAAAAAGTACAGTAAATATATATTGCACACTCTGTGTAAAATATCAAAAACTACACCAAATATATAGTGTATAATTTACATAAAAAATCAAAAGTACTCAAAATACATATTATATACTGTACATAAAATATCAAAAAGTACAGTAAATATATTTCATATATTGTACATATAATATTATCCAAAAGTACACCAAACACATTTTATGTACTGTAAATAAAATATCAAAATTACAGTAAATATATATTACATACTGTACATAAAATAACAAAAAGTACACCAAATATGGGTTATATATACTGTAAAGAAACTATCAAAAACTACAGTAAGTATATTTAATATACTGTACATAAAGTGTCAAAAAGTACACCAAATGTATATTATATACTGTAAATAAAATATCAAAAAGTACAGTAAATATATATTACACACTCTCTGTAATGCATCAAAAACTAAACCAAGTATATATTATATAATTTACATAAAATATCAAAAGTATACCAAATACATATTATATACTGTACATAAAATATCAAAAACTACAGTAAATATATTTCATATATTGTACATATAATATTATCCAAAAGTACACCAAATACATTTTATGTACTGTAAATAAAATATCAAAATTACAGTAAATATATATTACATACTGTACATAAAATATCAAAAAGTACACCAAATATGGGTTATATATACTGTAAAGAAACTATCAAAAACTACAGTAATTTTATTTAATATACTGAACATAAAATAACAAAAATTACAGCAAATGTATATTATATACTGAAAATAAAATATCAAAAATTACAGTAAATATATATTAAACACTCTCTGTAAAATATCAAAAACTACACCAAATATATAGTATATAATTTACATAAAATATCAAAAGTTCTCCAAATTCATATTACATACTGTACATAAAATATCAAAAAGTACAGTAAATATATTTCATATATTCTACATATAATATTATCCAAAAGTACACCAAATACATTTTATGTACTGTAAATAAAATATCAAAATTACAGTAAATATATATTACATACTGTACATAAAATATCAAAAAGTACACCAAATATGGGTTATATATACTGTAACTAAACTCTCAAAAACTACAGTAATTATATTTAATATACTGTACATAAAATGTCAAAAATTACACCAAATGTATATTATATACTGTAAATAAAATATCAAAAAGTACAGTAAATATATATTACATACTGTACATAAAATATCAAAAAGTACACCAAATATGGGTTATATATACTGTAAAGAAACTATCAAAAACTACAGTAATTATATTTAATATACTGTACATAAAATATCAAAAATTACACCAAATGTATATTATATACTGTAAATAAAATATCAAAAATACAGTAAATATATATTACAGACTCTCTGTAATGCATCAAAAACTACACCAAATATATATTATATAATTTACATAAAATATCAAAAGTACACCAAATACATATTATATACTGTACATAAAATATCAAAAACTACAGTAAATATATTTCATATATTGTACATATAATATTATCCAAAAGTACACCAAATACATTTTATGTACAGTAAATAAAATATCAAAATTACAGTAAATATATATTACATACTGTACTTAAAATATCAAAAAGTACACCAAATATGGGTTATATATTCTGTAAAGAAACTATCAAAAACTACAGTAATTATATTCAATATACTGTACATAAAATATCAAAAATTACACCAAAAGTATATTATATACTGTAAATAAAATATCAAAAAGTGCAGTAAATATATATTACACACTCTCTGTAAAATATCAAATAGTACACCAAATATATATTATATAATTTACATAAAATATCAAAAGTACACCTAATACATATTATATAGTGTACATAAAATATCAAAAAGTACAGTAAATATATTTCATATATTGTACATATAATATTATCCAAAAGTACACCAAATACATTTTATGTACTGTAAATAAAATATCAAAATTACAGTAAATATATATTACATACTGTACATAAAATATCAAAAATTACACCAAATATGGGTTATATATATTGTAAAGAAACTATCAAAAACTACAGTAATTTGATTTAATATACTGTACATAAAATACCAAAAATTACAGCAAATGTATATTATATACTGAAAATAAAATATCAAAAAGTACAGTAAATATATATTAAAAACTCTCTGTAAAATATCAAAAACTACACCAAATATATAGTATATAATTTACAGAAAATATCAAAAGTTCTCAAAATACATATTATATACTGTACATAAAATATCAAAAAGTACAGTAAGTATATTTCATATATTGTACATATAATATGATCCAAAACTACACCAAATACATTTTATGTACTGTAAATAAAATATCAAAATTACAGTAAATATATATTACATACTGTACATAAAATATCAAAAAGTACACCAAATATGGGTTATATATACTGTAACTAAACTCTCAAAAACTACAGTAATTATATTTAATATACCGTACATAGAATGTCAAAAATTACACCAAATGTATATTATATACTGTAGATAAAATATCAAAAAGTACAGTAAATATATATTACACACTCTCTGTAATGCATCAAAAACTACACCAAATATATATTATATAATTTACATAAAATATCAAAAGTACACCAAATACATATTATATACTGTACATAAAATATCAAAAACTACAGTAAATATATTTCATATATTGTACATATAATATTATCTAAAAGTACACCAAATACATTTTATGTACTGTAAATAAAATATCAAAATTACAGTAAATATATATTACATACTGTACATAAAATATCAAAAAGTACACCAAATATGGGTTATATATACTGTAAAGAAACTATCAAAAACTATAGTAATTATATTTAATATACTGTACATAAAATATCAAAAATTACACCAGATGTATATTATATACTGTAAATAAAATATCAAAAAGTACAGTAAATATTTATTACACACTCTCTGTAAAATATCAAAAACTATACCAAATATATATTATATAATTTACATAAAATATCAAAAGTAGTCCAAATACATATTATATACTGTTCATAAAATATCAAAAACTACAGTAAATATATTTCATATATTGTACATATAATATTATCCAAAAGTACACCAAATACATTTTATGTACTGTAAATAAAATATCAAAATACAGTAAATATATATTACATACTGTACATAAAATATCAAAAAGTACACCAAATATGGGTTATATATACTGTAAAGAACCTATCAAAAACTACAGTAAGTATATTTAATATACTGTACATAAAACATCAAAAATTACACCAAATGTATATTATATACTGTAAATAAAATATCAAAAAGTACAGTAAATATATATTACACAGTCTCTGTAAAATATCAAATACTACACCAAATATACATTATATAATTTACATAAAATATCAATAGTACACCAAATACGTATTATATACTGTATGTAAAATATCAAAAATTACAGTAAATATATTTCATATATTGTACATATAATATTATCCAAAAGTACACCAAATACATATTATATACTGTAAATAAAATATCAAAATTACAGTAAACATATATTACATACTGTAGATAGAATATCAAATAGTACACCAAATATGGGTTATATATACTGTAAATAAACTATCAAAAACTACAGTAATTATATTTAATATACTGTACATAAAATATCAAAAATTACAGCAAATGTATATTATATACTGTAAATAAAAAATCAAAAAGTACAGTAAATACATAGTACACAAGCTCTGTAATATATCAAAAAGTACACCAAATATATATTATATAATTTACATAAAATATCAAAAGTACATCAAATACATATTATATACTGTACATTAAATATCAAAAAGTACAGTAAATATCTTTCATATATTGTACACATAATATTAACTAAAAGTACACAAAATATATTTTATATACAGTAAATAAAATATCAAAAATTACTGTAAATATATATTACACACTCTGTAAAATATCAAAATCTACACCAAATATACATTATATAATATACATAAAATATCAAAAAGTACAGTAAATATATATTACATAAAGTATATAAAATATCAAAAAGTACACCAAATATGGGTTATATATACTGTAACTAAACTATCGAAAACTGCAGTCATTATATTTAATATACTGTATATAAAATATCAAAATTTACATCAAATGTATATTATATACTCTATATAAAATATCAAAAAGTACAGTAAATATATATTACACACTCTCTGTAAAATATCAAAAACGACACCAAATATATAGTATATAATTTACATAAAATATCAAAAGTACTCCAAATACATATAATATACTGTATGTAAAATATCAAAGAGTACAGTAAATATATTTCATTTATTGTACATATATTATTATCCAAAAATAGACCAAATACATTTTATGTACTGTAAATAAAATATCAAAATTACAGTAAATATATATTACATACTGTACATAAAATATCAAAAAGTACACCAAATATGGGTTATATATAGTGTATCTAAACTCTCAATAACTACAGTAATTATATTTAATATACTGTACATAAAATGTCAAAAATTACACCAAATGTATATTATATACTGTAAATAAAATATCAAAAGTACAGTAAATATATATTACATACTGTACATAAAATATCAAAAAGTACACCAAATATGGGTTATATATACTGTAAATAAACTATCAAAAACTACAGTAATTATATTTAATATACTGTACATAAAATATCAAAAATTACACCAAAAGTATATTATATACTGTAAATTAAATATCAAAAAGTACAGTAAATATATATTACACACTCTCTGTAATATATCAAAAACTACACCAAATATATATTATATAATTTACATAAAATATCAAAAGTACTCCAAATACATATTATATACTGTACATAGAATATCAAAAAGTACAGTAAATATTTTTCATATATTGTACATATAATATTATACAAAAGTACACCAAAGTTATTTTATACACTAAATAAAATATCAAAAACTACAGTAAATATATATAACATAGTGTACATAAAATATCAAAAAGTACACCAAAGATGGGTTATATATATTGTAAATAAACTGTCAAAAACTACAGTAATTATATTTAATATACTGTACATAAAATGTCAAAAATTACACCAAATGTATATTATGTACTGTAAATAAAATATCAAAAACTACAGTAAATATATATTACACACTCTCTGTAATATATCAAAAACTTCACAAAATATATATTATATAATTTACATAAAATATCAAAAGTACTCCAAATACATATTATATACTGTACATAGAATATCAAAATGTACAGTAAATATATTTCATATATTGTACATATAATATTATCCAAAAGTACACCAAAGATATTATATACAGTAAATAAAATATCAAATGTACAGTAAATATATATAACATAGTGTACATAAAATATCAAAAAGTACACCAAAGATGGGTTATATATACTGTAAATAAACTATCAAAAACTACACTAATTATATTTAATATACTGTACATAAAATATCAAAAATTACACCAAATGTATATTATATACTGTAAATAAAATATCAAAAAGTACAGTAAATATATATTACACACTCTGTAAAATATCAAAAACTACACGAATTATATATTATATAATTTACATAAAATATCAAAAGTACACCAAATATATATTATATACTGTACATAAAATATCAAAAAGTACAGTAAATATATTTCATATATTGTACATATAATATTATCCAAAAGTACACCAAATACATTTTATGTACTGTAAATAAAATATCAAAATTACAGTAAATATATATTACATACTGTACATAAAATATAAAAAAGTACACCAAATATGGGTTATATATACTGTAAAGAAACTATCAAAAACTGCAGTAATTATATTTAATATACTGTACGTAAATTATCAAAAATTACACCAAATGTATATTATATACTCTAAATAAAATATCAAAAATTACAGTAAATATATATTACACACTCTGTAAAATATCAAAAACTACACGAAATATATATTATATAATTTACATAAAATATCAAAAGTACACCAAATACATATTATATACTGTACATAAAATATCAAAAAGTACAGTAAATATATTTCATATAGTGTACATATAATATTATCCAAAAGTACACCAAATACATTTTATGTACTGTACATAAAATATCAAAATTACACTAAATATATATTACATACTGTACAGAAAATATCAAAAAGTACACCAAATATGGGTTATATATACTGTAAAGAAACTATCAAAAACTACACTAATTATATTTAATATACTGTATATAAAATATCAAACATTACACCAAATGTATATCATATACTGTAAAGAAAATATCAAAAAGTACTGTAAATATATATTACTCACTCTCTGTAAAATATCAAAAACTACACCAAATATATAGTATATAATTTACATAAAATATCAAAAGTACTCCAAATACATATTATATACTGTAGATAAAATAACAAAAATTACAGTAAATATATTTCATATATTGTACATATAATATTATCCAAAAGTGCACCCAATACATTTTATGTACTGTAAATAAAATATCAAAATTACAGTAAATATATATTACATACTGTACATAAAATATCAAAAAGTACACCAAATATGGGTTATATATACTGTAACTAAACTCTCAAAAACTACAGTAATTGTATTTAATATACTGTACATAAAATGTCAAAAATTACACCATATGTATATTATATACTGTAAATAAAATATCAAAAAGTACAGTAAATATATATTACATACTGTACATAAAATATCAAAAAGTACACCAAATATGGCTTATATATACTGTAAATAAATAATAAAAAACTACAGTAATTATATTTAATATACTGCACACAAAATCGCAAAAATTACACCAAATGTATATTATGTACTGTAAATAAAATATCAAAAAGTACAGTAAATATATATTACACACTCTCTGTAATATATCAAAAACTTCACCAAATTTATATTATATAATTTACATAAAATAT
The DNA here is from genome assembly GCF_028858775.2 of Pan troglodytes. Taxonomy (NCBI): domain Eukaryota; kingdom Metazoa; phylum Chordata; class Mammalia; order Primates; family Hominidae; genus Pan; species Pan troglodytes. The sequence continues at coordinate 8,251,229 of NC_086016.1, forward strand.
CAAAAGTACTCCAAATACATATTATATACTGTACATAGAATATCAAAAAGTACAGTAAATATATTTCATATATTGTACATATAATATTATCCAAAAGTACACCAAAGATATTATATACAGTAAATAAAATATCAAAAAGTACAGTAAATATATATAACATAGTGTACATAAAATATCAAAAAGTACACCAAATATGGGTTATATATACTGTAAATAAACTATCAAAAACTACAGTAATTATATTTAATATACTGTACATAAAATACCAAAAATTACAGCAAATGTATATTATATACTGTAAATAAAATATCAAAAAGTACAGTAAATATATATTACACACTCTCTGTAAAATATGAAAAACTACACCAAATATATAGTATATAATTTACATAAAATATCAAATGTACTCAAAATACATATTATATACTGTACATAAAATATCAAAAAGTACAGTAAATATATTTCATATATTGTACATATAATATTATCCAAAAGTACACCAAATACATTTTATGTACTGTAAAGAAAATATCAAAATTACAGTAAATATATATTACATACTGTACATAAAATATCAAAAAGTACACCAAATATGGGTTATATATGCTGTAAATAAACTATCAAAAACTACAGTAATTATATTTAAGATACTGTACATAAAATATCAAAAGTTACAGCAAATGTATATTATATACTGTAAATAAAAAATCAAAAAGTACAGTAAATACATAGTACACAATCTCTGTAATATATCAAAAAGTACACCTAATATATATTATGTAATTTACATAAAATATCAAAAGTACATCAAATACATATTATATACTGTACATTAAATATCAAAAAGTACAGTAAATATATTTCATATATTGTACACATAATATTTACTAAAAGTACACAAAATACATTTTATATACAGTAAATAAAATATCAAAAATTACAGTAAATATATATTACACACTCTGTAAAATATCAAAATCTACACCAAATATATATTATATAATATACATAAAATATGAAAAAGTACAGTAAATATATATTACATACAGTACATAAAATATCAAAAAGTACACCAAATATGCGTTATATATACTGTAACTAAACTATCAAAAACTGCAGTCATTATATTTAATATACTGTATATAAAATATCAAAAATTACACCAAATGTATATTATATACTGTAAATAAAATATCAAAAATTACAGTAAATATATATTACACACTCTCTGTAATATATCAAAAACTACACCAAATATATATTATATAACTTACATAAAATATCAAAAGTACTCCAAATACATATTATATACTGTACATAAAATATCAAAATGTACAGTAAATGTATTTCATATATTGTACATATAATATTATCCAAAAGTACACCAAAGATATTATATACAGTAAATAAAATATCAAAAAGTACAGTAAATATATATAACCTACTGTACATAAAATATCAAAAAGTACACCAAAGATGGGTTATATATACTGTAAAGAAACTATCAAAAACTACACTAATTATATTTAATATACTGTACATAAAATATCAAACATTACACCAAATGTATATTATATAATGTAAAGAAAATATCAAAAAGTACAGTAAATATATATTACACACTCTCTGTAAAATATCAAAAACTACACCAAATATATATTATATAATTTACATAAAATATCAAAAGTACACCAAATACATATTATATACTTTACATAAAATATCAAAAACTACAGTAAATATATTTCATATATTGTACATATAATATTATCCAAAAGTACACCAAATACATTTTATGTACAGTAAACAAAATATCAAAATTACAGTAAATATATATTACATACTGTACATAAAATATCAAAAAGTACACCAAATATGGTTTATATATACTGTAAATAAACTATCAAAAACTACAGTAATTATATTTAATATACTGTATATAAAATATCAAAAATTACACCAAAAGTATATTATATACTGTAAATATAATATCAAAAAATACAGTGAATATATATTACACACCCTCTGTAAAATACCAAAAACTACACCAAATATATAGTATATAATTTACATAAAATATCAAAAGTACTCCAAATACATATTATATACTGTACATAAAATATCAAAAAGTACAGTAAATATATGTAACATAGTGTACATAAAATATCAAAAAGTACACCAAAGATGGGTTATATATACTGTAAATAAACTATCGAAAACTAGAGTAATTATATTTAATATACTGTACATAAAATGTCAAAAATTACACCAAATATATATTAAATACTGTAAATAAAATATGAAAAAGAACAGAAAATATATATTACTCTCTGTAAAATATCAAAAACTACACCAAATATACATTATATAATTTACATAAAATATCAAAAGTACACCAAATACATATTATATACTCTATGTAAAATATCAAAAATTACAGTAAATATATTTCAAATATTGTACATATAATATTATCCAAAAGTACACCAAATACATATTATATACAGTAAATAAAATATCAAAATTACAGTAAATTTATATTACATACTGTAGATAGAATATCAAATAGTACACCAAATATGGGTTATATATACTGTAAATAAACTATCAAAAACTACAGTAATTATATTTAAGATACTATACATAAAATATCAAAACTTACAGCAAATGTATATTATATACAGTAAATGAAAAATCAAAAATACAGTAAATACATACTACACAATCTCTGTAATATATCAAAAAGTACACCAAATATATATTATGTAATTTACATAAAATATCAAAAGTACATCAAATACATATTATATACTGTACATTAAATATCAAAAAGAACAGTAAATATATTTCATATATTGTACACATAATATTAACTAAAAGTATACAAAATACATTTTATATACAGTAAATAAAATATCAAAAATTACAGTAAATATATATTACACACTCTCTGTAAAATATCAAAATGTACACCAAATATATATTATATAATATACATAAAATATCAAAAAGTACAGTAAATATATATTACATACAGTACATAAAATATCAAAAAGTACACCAAATATGGGTTATATATACTGTAACTAAACTATCGAAAACTGCAGTCATTATATTTAATATAGTGTATATAAAATATCAAAAATTACACCAAATGTATATTATATACAGTATATAAAATATCAAAAAGTACAGTAAATATATATTACACACTCTCTGTAAAATATCAAAAACTACACCAAATATATAGTATATAATTTACATAAAATATCAAAATTACTCCAAATACATAGTATATACTGTATGTAAAATATCAAAAAGTACAGTAAATATATTTCATTTATTGTACATATATTTTATCCAAAAGTACACCAAAGATATTATATACAGTAAATAAAATATCAAAAAGTCCAGTAAATATATATAACATAGTGTACATAAAATATCAAAAAGTACACCACCAAAGATGGGTTATATATACTGTAAATAAACTATCAAAAACTACAGTAATTATATTTAATATACTGTACATAAAATGTCAAAAATTACACCAAATGTATATTATATACTGTAAATAAAATACCAAAAAGTACAGTAAATATATATTACTCTCTGTAAAATATCAAAAACTACACCAAATATATATTATATAATTTAAACAAAATATCAAAAAGTACAGTAAATATATATAACATATTGTACATAAAATATCAAAAAGTACACCCAATATGGGTTATATAAACTGGAAATAAACTATCAAAAACTACAGTAATTATATTTAATATACTGTACATAAAATACCAAAAATTACAGCAAATGTATATTATATACTGAAAATAAAATATCAAAAAGTACAGTAAATATATATTACACACTCTCTGTAAAATATCAAAAACTACACCAAATATATAGTATATAATTTACATAAAATATCAAAAGTTCTCAAAATACATATTATATACTGTACATAAAATATCAAAAAGTACAGTAAATATATTTCATATATTGTACATATAATATTATCCAAAATTACACCAAATACTTTTTATGTACTGTAAATAAAATATCAAAATTACAGTAAATATATATTACATACTGTACATAAAATATCAAAAAGTACACCATATATGGGTTATATATATTGTAACTAAACTCTCAAAAACTACAGTAATTATATTTAATATACTGTTCATAAAATGTCAAAAATTACACCAAATGTATGTTATATACTGTAAATAAAATATCAAAAATACAGTAAATATATATTACATACTGTACATAAAATATCAAAAAGTACACCAAATATGGGTTATACATACTGTAAATAAACTATCAAAAACTACAGTAATTATATTTAATATACTGTACATAAAATATCAAAAATTACACCAAATGCATATTATATACTGTAAATAAAATATCAAAAACTACAGTAAATATATATTACACACTCTCTGTAATGCATCAAAAACTACACCAAATATATATTATATAATTTACATAAAATATCAAAAGTACACCAAATACATATTATATACTGTACTTAAAATATCAAAAACTACAGTAAATATATTTCATATATTGTACATACAATATTATCCAAAAGTACACCAACTACATTTTCTGTACTGTAAATAAAATATCAAAATTACAGTAAATATATATTACATACTGTACATAAAACATCAAAAAGTACACCAAATATGGGTTATATATACTGTAAAGAAACTATCAAAAACTATAGTAATTATATTTAATATACTGTACATAAAATATCAAAAATTACACCAGATGTATATTATATACTGTAAATAAAATATCAAAAATTACAGTAAATATATATTACACACTCTCTGTAAAATATCAAAAACTATATCAAATATATATTATATAATTTACATAAAATATCAAAAGTAATCCAAATACATATTATATACTGTACATAAAATATCAAAAAGTACAGTAAATATATTTCATATATTGTACATATAATATTATCCAAAAGTACACCAAATACATTTTATGTACTGTAAATAAAATATCAAAATTACAGTAAACATATATTACATACTGTACATAAAATATCAAAAAGTACACCAAATATGGGTTATATATACTGTAAAGAAACTATCAAAAACTACAGTAAGTATATTTAATATACTGTACATAAAATATCAAAAATTACACCAAATGTATATTATATACTGTAAATAAAATATCAAAAATTACAGTAAATATATATTACACACTCTCTGTAAAATATCAAAATCTACACCAAATATAAATTATATAATATACATAAAATATCAAAAAGTACAGTAAATATATATTACATACAGTATATAAAATATCAAAAAGTACACCAAATATGGGTTATGTATACTGTAAGTAAACTATCGAAAACTGCAGTCATTATATTTAATATACTGTATATAAAATATCAAAAATTACACCAAATGTATATTATATACTGTAAATAAAATATCAAAAAGTACAGTAAATATATATTACACACTCTCTGTAAAATATCAAAAACGACACCAAATATATAGTATATAATTTACATAAAATATCAAATGTACTCCAAATACATATTATATACTGTATGTAAAATATCAAAGAGTACAGCAAATATATTTCATTTATTGTACATATATTATTATCCAAAAGTACACCAAAGATATTATATACAGTAAAAAAAATATCAAAATTACAGTAAATATATATTACATACTGTACATAAAATATCAAAAAGTACACCAAACATGGGTTATATATACTGTAAAGGAACTATCAAAAACTACAGTAATTATATTTAATATACCGTACGTAAAATATCAAAAATTACACCAAATGTATATTATATACTGTAAATAAAATATCAAAAATTACAGTAAATATATATTACACACTCTCTGTAATATATCAAAAACTACACCAAATATATATTATATAATTTACATAAAACATCAAAATTACTCCAAATACATATTATATACTGTACATAAAATATCAAAAAGTACAGTAAATATATTTCATATATATTACATATAATATTATCCAAAAGTACACCAAAGATATTATATACAGTAAATAAAATATCAAAAAGTACAGTAAATATATATAACATAGTGTATATAAAATATCAAAAAGTACACCAAAGATGGTTTATATATACTGTAAATAAACTATCAAAAACTACAGTAATTATATTTAATATACTGTATATAAAATGTCAAAAATTACACCAAATGTATATTATATACTGTAAATAAAATATCAAAAAGTACAGTAAATATATATTACACACTCTCTGTTATATATCAAATACTACACCAAATATATATTATATAATTTACATAAAATATCAAAAGAACACCAAATACATATTATATGCTGTACATACAATATCAAAAAGGACAGTAAATATATTTCATATATTGTACATATAATATTATCCAAAAGTACACCAAATACATTTTATGTACTGTAAATAAAATATCAAAATTACAGTAAATATATATTACATACTGCACATAAAATATCAAAAAGTACACCAAATATGGGTTATATATACTGGAAAGAAACTATCAAAAACTACAGTAATTATATTTAATATACTGTACAAAAAATATCAAAAATTACACCAAATGTATATTATATACTGTAAATAAAATATCAAAAAGTACAGTAAATATATATTACACACTCTCTGTAAAATATCAAAAACTACACCAAATATATATTATATAATTTATATAAAATATCAAAAGTACACCAAATACATATTATATACTGTACGTAAAATATCAAAAACTACAGTAAATATATTTCATATATTGTACATATAATATTTTCCAAAAGTACACCAAATACATTTTATGTACTGTAAATAAAATATCAAAATTACAGTAAATATATATTACACACTGTACATAAAATATCAAAAAGTACACCAAATATGGGTTATATATACTGTAAAGAAACTATCAAAAACTACAGTAATTACATTTAATATACTGTACATAAAATATCAAAAATTACACCAAATGTATATTATATACTGTAAATAAAATATCAAAAAGTACAGTAAATATATAGTACACACACTCTGTAATATATCAAAAACTACACCAAATATATATTATATAATTTACATAAAATATCAAAAGTACTCCAAATGCATATTATATACTGTACATAAAATATCAAAAAGTACAGTAGATATATTTCATATATTGTACATATAATATTATCCAAAAGTACACCAAATACATTTTATGTACTGTAAATAAAATATCAAAATTACAGTAAATATATATTACATACTGTACATAAAATATCAAAAAGTACACCAAATATGGGTTATATATACTGTAAAGAAACTATCAAAAACTACAGTAATTATATTTAATATACTGTACATAAAATATCAAAAATTACAACAAATATATAATATACTGTAAATAAAATATCAAAAAGTACAGTAAATATATATTACACACTCTCTGTAAAATATCAAAAACTACACCAAATATATAGTATATAATTTACATAAAATATCAAAAGTACTCCAAATACATATTATATACTGTAAATAAAATATCAAAAAGTACAGTAAATATATTTCATATATTGTACATATAATATTATCCAAATGTACACCAAATACATTTTATGTACTGTAAATAAATTATCAAAATTACAGTATATATATTACATACTGTACATAAAATATCAAAAAGTACACCAAATATGGATTATATATACTGTAAAGAAACTGTCAAAAACTACAGTAATTATATTTAATATACTGTACATAAAATGTCAAAAATTACACCAAATGTATATTATATACTGTAAATAAAGTATCAAAAAGTACAGTAAGTAATTACATACTGTACATAAAATATCAAAAAGTACACCAAATATGGGTTATATATACTGTAACTAAACTCTCAGAAACTACAGTAATTATATTTAATATACTGTACATAAAATATCAAAAATTACACCAAATGTATATTATATACTGTAAATAAAATATCAAAAAGTACAGTAAATATATATTACACACTCCCTGTAATATATCAAAAACTACCCCAAATATATATTATATAATTTACATAAAATATCAAAAGTACTCCACATACATATTATATACTGTACATAAAATATCAAAAAGTACAGTAAATATATTTCATATATTGTACATATAATATTATCCAAAAGTACACCAAATACATTTTATGTACTGTAAATAAAATATCAAAATTTCAGTAAAAATATATGACATACTTTACATAAAATATCAAAAGTACAACAAATATGGGTTATATATACTGTAACTAAACTCTCAAAAACTACAGTAATTATATTTAATATACTGTACATAAAATGTCAATAATTACACCAAATGAATATTATATACATTAAAAAAAATCCAAAAGTACAGTAAATATATATAACATAGTGTACATAAAATATCAAAAAGTACACCAAAGTTGGGTTATTTATACTGTAAGTAACCTATCAAAAACTACAGTAATTATATTTAATATACTGTACATAAAATGTCAAAAATTACACCAAATGTATATTATATACTGTAAATAAAATATCAAAAATTACAGTAAATATATATTACACACTCTCTGTAATATATCAAAAACTACACCAAATATATATTATATAATTTACATAAAATATCAAAATTACTCCAAATACATATTATATACTGTACATAAAATATCAAAAAGTACAGTAAATATATTTCATATATATTACATATAATATTATCCAAAAGTACACCAAAGATATTATATACAGTAAATAAAATATCAAAAAGTACAGTAAATATATATAACATAGTGTACATTAAATATCAAAAAGTACACCAAAGATGGTTTATATATACTGTAAATAAACTATCAAAAACTACAGTAATTATATTTAATATACTGTATATAAAATGTCAAAAATTACACCAAATGTATATTATATACTGTAAATAAAATATCAAAAAGTACAGTAAATATATATTACACACTCTCTGTTATATATCAAATACTACACCAAATATATATTATATAATTTACATAAAATATCAAAAGAACACCAAATACATATTATATACTGTATATAAAATATCAAAAAGTACAGTAAATATATTTCATATATTGTACATATAATATTATCCAAAAGTACACCAAACACATTTTCTGTACTGTAAATAAAATATGAAAAAGGACAGTAAATATATATTACATACTGTATATAAAATATCAAAATGTATACCAAATATGGGTTATATATAGTAACTAAACTCTCAAAAACTACAGTAATTATATTTAACATACTGTACATAAAATGTCAAAAATTACACCAAATGTATATTATATACTGTAAATAAAATATCAAAAAGTCCAGTAAATATATATTACATACTGTACATAAAATATCAAAAAGTACACCAATTATGGGTTATATATACTGTAAATAAACTATCAAAAACTACAGTAATTATATTTAATATACTGTACATAAAATATCAAAAATTACACCAAATGTATATTATATACTGTAAATAAAATATCAAAAAGTACAGTAAATATATATTACACACTCTCTGTAATATATCAAAAACTACACCAAATATATATTATATAATTTACATAAAATATCAAAAGTACTCCAAATACATATTATATACTGTACATAAAATATCAAAAACTACAGTAAATATATTTCATATATTGTACATATAATATTATCCAAAAGTACACCAAATACATTTTATGTACTGTAAATAAAATATCAAAATTTCAGTAAATATATATTACATACTGTACATAAAATATCAAAAAGTACACCAAATATGGGTTATATATACTGTAAAGAAACTATCAAAAACTACAGTAATTATATTTAATATACTGTACATTAAATATCAAAAATTACACCAAATGTATATTATATACTGTAAATAAAATATCAAAATGTACAGTAAATATATATTACACACTGTACATAAAATATCAAAAAGTACACCAAATATGGGTTATATATACTGTAAATAAACTATCAAAAACTACAGTAATTATATTTAATATACTGTACATAAAATATCAAAAATTACACCAAATGTATATTATAAACTGTAAATAAAATATTAAAATTACATAAATATATATTACACACTCTCTGTAATATATCAAAAACTACACCAAATATATATTATATAATTTACATAAAATATCAAAAGTAGTCCAAATACATATTATATACAGTACATAAAATATCAAAAACTACACTAAATATATTTCATATATTGTACATATAATATTATCCAAAAGTACACCAAATACATTTTATGTACTGTAAATAAAATATCAAAATTACAGTAAATATATATTACATACTGTACATAAAATATCAAAAAGTACACCAAATATGGGTTATATATACTGTAAAGAAACTATCAAAAACTACAATAATTTTATTTAATATACTGTACATAAAATACCAAAAATTACAGCAAATGTATATTATATACTGAAAATAAAATATCAAAAATTACAGTAAATACATATTACACACTCTCTGTAAAATATCAAAAACTACACCAAATATATAGTATATAATTTACATAAAATATCAAAAGTTCTCAAAATACATATTATATACTGTACATAAAATATCAAAAAGTACAGTAAATATATTTCATATATTGTACATATAATATTATCCAAAAGTACACCAAATATATTTTGTGTACTGTAAATAAAATATCAAAATTACAGTAAATATATATAACATACTGTACATAAAATATCAAAAAGTACACCAAATATGGGTTATATATACTGTAAAGAAACTATCAAAAACTACAATAATTTTATTTAATATACTGTACATAAAATACCAAAAATTACAGCAAATGTATATTATATACTGAAAATAAAATATCAAAAAGTACAGTAAATACATATTACACACTCTCTGTAAAATATCAAAAACTACACCAAATATATAGTATATAATTTACATAAAATATCAAAAGTTCTCAAAATACATATTATATACTGTACATAAAATGTCAAAAAGTACAGTAAATATATTTCATATATTGTACATATAATATTATCCAAAAGTACACCAAATACATTTTATGTACTGTAAATAAAATATCAAAATAACAGTAAATATATATTACATACTGTACATAAAATATCAAAAAGTACACCAAATATGGGTTATATATATTGTAACTAAACTCTCAAAAACTACAGTAATTATATTTAATATACTGTACATAAAATGTCAAAAATTACTCCAAATGTATATTATATACTGTAAATAAAATATCAAAAAGTACAGTAAATATATTTCATATATTGTACATATAATATTATCCAAAAGTACACCAAATACATTTTATGTACTGTAAATAAAATATCAAAATTACAGTAAATATATATAACATACTGTACATAAAATATCAAAAAGTACACCAAATATGGGTTATATATACTGTAAATAAACTATCAAAAACTACAGTAATTATATTTAATATACTGTACATAAAATACCAAAAATTACAGCAAATGTATATTATATACTGAAAATAAAATATCAAAAATACAGTAAATATATATTACACAATCTCTGTAAAATATCAAAAACCACACCAAATATATAGTTTATAATTTACATAAAATATCAAAAGTACTCCAAATACATATTATATACTGTACATAAAATATCAAAAAGTACACTAAATATATTTCATATATTGTACATATAATATTATCCAAAAGTACACCAAATACATTTTATGTACTGTAAATAAAATATCAAAATTACAGTAAATATATATTACATACTGTACATAAAATATCAGAAAGTACAACAAATATGGGTTATATATACTGTAAATAAACTATCAAAAACTACAGTAATTATATTTAATATACTGTATATAAAATATCAAAAATTACACCAAATGTATATTATATACTGAAAATAAAATATCAAAAAGTACAGTAAATATATATTACACAATCTCTGTAAAATATCAAAAATTACACCAAATATATAGTTTACAATTTACATAAAATATCAAAAGTACTCCAAATATATATTATATACTGTACATAAAATATCAAAAGGTACAGTAAATATATTTCATATATTGTACATATATTATTATCCAAAAGTACACCAAATACATTTTATGTTCTGTAAATAAAATATCAAAATTACAGTAAATATATATTACATTCTGTACATAAAATATCAAAAAGTACACCAAATATGGGTTATATATACTGTAACTAAACTCTCAAAAACTACAGTAATTATATTTAATATACTGTACATAAAATGTCAAAAATTACACCAAATGTATATTATATACTGTAAATAAAATATCAAAAATACAGTAAATATATATTACATACTCTCTGTAATCTATCAAAAACTACACCAAATATATATTATATAATTTACATAAAATATCAAAAGTTCTCCAAATACATATTATATACTGTACATAAAATATCAAAAAGTACAGTAAATATATTTCATATATTGTACATATAATATTATCCAAAAATACACCAAATACATTTTATGTACTGTAAATAAAATATCAAAATTACAGTAAATATATATTACATACTGTACATAAAATATCAAAAAGTACACCAAATATGGGTTATATATACTGTAAAGAATCTATCAAAAACTACAGTAATTATATTTAATATACTGTACATAAAATATCAAAAATTACACGAAATGTATATTATATACTGTAAATAATATATCAAAAATACAGTAAATATATATTACACACTCTCTGTAAAATATCAAAAATTACACCAAATATATAGTATATAATTTACATAAAATATTAAAAGTACTCCAAATACATATTATATACTGTACATAAAATATCAAAAAGTACAGTAAATATATTTCATATATTGTACATATAATATTATTCAAAAGTACACCTAATACATTTTATGTACTGTAAATAAAATATCAAAATTACAGTAAATATATATTACTTACTGTACATAAAATATCAAAAAGTACACCAAATATGAGTTATATACACTGTAACTAAACTCTCAAAAACTACAGTAATTATATTTAATATACTGTACATAAAATGTCAAAAATTACAACAAATGTAAATTATAAAATGTAAATAAAATATCAAAAAGTACAGTAAATATATATTCCATACTGTACATAATATATCAAAAAGTACACCAAATATGGGTTATATATGCGGTAAATAAACTATCAAAAACTACAGTAATTATATTTAATATACTGTACATAAAATATCAAAAATTACACCAAATGTATATTATATACTGCAAATAAAATATCAAAAAGTACAGTAAATATATATTACACACTCTCTGTAATATATCAAAAACTACACCAAATATATAGTATATAATTTACATAAAATATGAAAAGTACTCCAAATACATATTATGTACTGTACATCAAATATCAAAAAGTACAGTAAATATATTTCATATATTGTACATATAATATTATCCAAAAGTACACCAAATACATTTTATGTAGTGTAAATAAAATATCAAAATTACAGTAAATATATATTACATACTGTACATAAAATATGAAAAAGTACACCAAATATGGGTTATATATACTGTAACTAAACTCTCAAAAACTACAGTAATTATATTTAATATACTGTACATAAAATGTCAAAAATTACAACAAATGTATATTATATACTGTAAATAAAATATCAAAAAGTACAGTAAATATATATTACATACTGTACATAAAATATCAAAAAGTACACCAAATATGGGTTATATATACGGTAAATAAACTATCAAAAACTACAGTAATTATATTTAATATACTGTACATAAAATATCAAAAATTACACCAAATGTATATTATATACTGTAAATAAAATATCAAGAAGTACAGTAAATATATATTACACACTCTCTGTAATATATCAAAAACTACACCAAATATATAGTATATAATTTACATAAAATATCAAAAGTACTCCAAATACATATTATATACTGTACATAAAATATCAAAAAGTACAGTAAATATATTGCATATATTGTACATATAATATTATCCAAAAGTACACCAAATACATTTTATGTACTGTAAATGAAATATCAAAATTACAGTAAATATATATTACATACTGTACATAAAATATCAAAAAGTACACCAAATATGGGTTATATATACTGTAACTAAACTCTCAAAAACTACAGTAATTATATTTAATATACTGTACATAAAATGTCAAAAATTACACCAAATGTATATTATATACTGTAAATAAAATATCAAAAAGTACAGTAAATATATATTACACACTGTACATAAAATATCAAGTAGTACACCAAATATGGGTTATATATACTGTAAATAAACTATCAAAAACTACAGTAATTATATTTAATATACTGTACATAGAATATCAAAAATTACACCAAATGTATATTATATACTGTAAATAAAATATCAAAAAGTACAGTAAATATATATTACACACTCTCTGTAATATATCAAAAACTACTCCAAATATATAGTATATAATTTACATAAAATATCAAAAGTACTCCAAATACATATTATATACTGTACATAAAATATCAAAAAGTACAGTAAATATATTTCATATATTGTACATATAATATTATCCAAAAGTACACCAAATACATTTTATGTACTGTAAATAAATTATCAAAATTACAGTAAATATATATTACATACTGTACATAAAATATCAAAAAGTACACCAAATATGGGTTATATATACTGTAAATAAACTATCAAAAACTACAGTAATGATATTTAATATACTGTACTTAAAATATCAAAAATTACTCCAAATGTATATTATAAACTGTAAATAAAATATCAAAAAGTACAGTAAATATATATTACACACTCTCTGTAATATATCAAAAACTACACCAAATATATATTATATAATTTACATAAAATATCAAAAGTACTCCAAATACATATTATATACTGTACATAAAATATCAAAAAGTACAGTAAATATATTTCATATATTGTACATATAATATTATCCAAAAGTACACCAAAGTTATTATATACGGTAAATAAAATATCAAAACGTACAGTAAATATATATAACATAGTGTACATAAAATATCAAAAAGTACACCAAAGATGGGTTATATATACTGTAAATAAACTATCAAAAACTACAGTAATTATATTTAATATACTCTACATAAAATGTCAAAAATTACACCAAATGTATATTATATAGTGTAAATAAAATATCAAAATGTACAGTAAATATATATTACACACACTCTGTAAAATATCAAAAACTACACGAAATATATATTTTATAATTTACATAAATTATCAAAAGTACTCCAAATACATATTATATACTGTACATAAAATATCAAAAAGTACAGTAAATATATTTCATATATTGTACATATAATATTATCCAAAAGTACACCTAATACATTTTATGTACTGTAAATAAAATATCAAAATTACAGTAAATATATATTACATACTGTACATAAAATATCAAAAAGTACACAAAATATGGGTTATATATACTGTAAAGAAACTATCAAAAACTACAGTAATTATATTTAATATACTGTACATAAAATATCAAACATTACACCAAATGTATATTATATACTGTAAATAAAATATCAAAAATACAGTAAATATAGATTACACACTCTCTGTAAAATATCAAAAACTACACCAAATATATAGTATATAATTTACATAAAATATCAAAAGTACTCCAAATACATATTATATACTGTACATAAACTATCAAAAAGTACAGTAAATATATTTCATATATTGTACATATAATATTATCCAAAACTACACCAAAGATATTATATACTGTAAATAAAATATCAAAAAGTACACCAAATATGGGTTATATATACTGTAAATAAACTATCAAAAACTACAGTAATTATATTTAATATACTGTACATAAAATATCAAAAATTACACCAAATGTATATTATATACTGTAAATAAAATATCAAAAAGTACAGTAAATATATATTACACACTCTCTGTAAAATAACAAAAACTACACCAAATATATATTATATAATTTACATAAAATACCAAAATACAGTAAATATATATAACATACTGTACATAAAATATCAAAAAGTACACCAAATATGGGTTATATATACTGTAAATAAACTATCAAAAACTACAGTAATTATATTTAATATACTGTTCATAAAATACCAAAAATTACAGCAAATGTATATTATACACTGAAAATAAAATATCAAAAAGTACAGTAAATATATATTACACAATCTCTGTAAAATATCAAAAACTACACCAAATATATAGTTTATAATTTACATAAAATATCAAAAGTACTCCAAATACATATTATATACTGTACAAAAAATATCAAAAAGTACAGTAAATATATTTCATATATTGTACATATAAAATTATCCAAAAGTACACCAAATACATTTTATGTACTGTAAATAAAATATCAAAATTACAGTAAATATATATTACATACTGTACATAAAATATCAGAAAGTACACCAAATATGGGTTATATATACTGTAAATAAACTATCAAAAACTACAGTAATTATATTTAATATACTGTACATAAAATGTCAAAAATTACACCAAATGTATATTATATACTGTAAATAAAATATCAAAAAGTACAGTAAATATATATTACATACTGTACATAAAATATCAAAAAGTACACCAAATATGGGTTATATATACTGTAAAGAAAGTATCAAAAACTACAGTAATTATATTTAATATACTGTACATAAAATATCAAAAATTACACCAAATGTATATTATATACTGTAAATAAAATATCAAAATTACAGTAAATATATATTACACACTCTCTGCAATATATCAAAAACTACACCAAATATATATTATATAATTTACATAAAATATCAAAAGTACTCCAAATACATATTATATACTGTACATAAAATATGAAAAACTACAGTAAATATATTTCATATATTGTACATATAATATTACCCAAAAGTACACCAAATACATTTTATGTACTGTAAATAAAATATCAAAATTACAGTAAATATATATTACATACTGTACATAAAATATCAAAAAGTACACCAAATATCGGTTATATATACTGTAAAGAAACTATCAAAAACTACAGTAATTATATTTAATATACTGTACATAAAATATCAAAAATTACAGCAAATGTATATTATATACTGTACATAAAATATCAAAAAGTACAGTAAATATATATTACACACTCTCTGTAATATATCAAAAACTACACCAAATATATAGTATATAATTTACATAAAATATCAAAAGTACTCCAAATAAATATTATATACTGTACATAAAATATCAAAAAGTACAGTAAATATATTTCATATATTGTACATATAATATTATCCAAAAGTACACCAAATACATTTTATGTACTGTAAATAAAATATCAAAATTACAGTAAATATATATTACATACTGTACATAAAATATCAAAAAGTACACCAAATATGGGATATATATTCTGTAAATAAACTATCAAAAACTACAGTAATTATATTTAATTACTGTACATAAAATATCAAAAATTACACCAAATGTATATTATATATTGTAAATAAAATATCAAAAAGTACAGTAAATATATATTACACACTATACATAAAATATCAAAAAGTACACCAAATATGGGTTATATATACTGTAAATAAACTATCAAAAACTACAGTAATTATATTTAATACACTGTACATAAAATATCAAAAATTACACCAAATGTATATTATATACTGTAAATAAAATATCAAAAAGTACAGTAAGTATATATTACACACTCTCTGTAATATATCAAAAACTACTCCAAATATATAGTATATAATTTACATAAAATATCAAAAGTACTCCGAATACATATTATAAACTCTATGTAAAATATCAAAAAGTACAGTAAATATATTTCATATATTGTACATATAATAGTATCTAAAAGTACACCAAATACATATTATATACTGTAAATAAAATATCAAAATTACAGTAAATATATATTACATACTGTAGATAGAATATCAAATAGTACACCAAATATGGGTTATATATACTGTAAATAAACTATCAACAACTACAGCAATTATATTTAAGATACTGTACATAAAATATCAAAAATTACAGCAAATATATATTATATAGTGTAAATAAAAAATCAAAAATACAGTAAATACATAGTACACAATCTCTGTAATATATCAAAAAGTACACCAAATATATATTATATAATTTACATAAAATATCAAAAGTACATCAAATACATATTATATACTGTTCATTAAATAACAAAAAGTACAGTAAATATATTTCCTATATTGTACACATAATATTAACTAAAAGTACACAAAATACATTTTATATACAGTAAATAAAATATCAAAATTTACAGTAAATATATATTACACACTCTCTGTAAAATATCAAAATCTACACCAAATATATATTATATAATATACATAAAATATCAAAAAGTACAGTAAATATATATTACATACAGTACATAAAATATCAAAAAGTACACCAAATATGGGTTATATATACTGTAACTAAACTATCGAAAACTGCAGTCATTATATTTAATATACTGTATATAAAATATCAAAAATTACACCAAATGTATATTATATACTGTATATAAAATATCAAAAAGTACAGTAAATATATATCACACACTCTCTGTAAAATATCAAAAACTACACCAAATATATAGTATATAATTTACTTAAAATATCAAAAGTACTCCAAATACATATTATATACTGTATGTAAAATATCAAAAAGTACAGTAAATATATTTCATTTATTGTACATATATTATTATCCAAAAGTACACCAAAGATATTATATACAGTAAATAAAATATCAGAAAGTCAAGTAAATATATATAACATAGTGTACATAAAATATCAAACACTACACCAAAGATGGGTTATATATACTGTAAATAAACTATCAAAAACTACAGTAATTATATTTAATATACTCTACATAAAATGTCAAAAATTACACCAAATTTATATTATATACTGTAAATAAAATACCAAAAACTACAGTAAATATATATTACTCTCTGTAAAATATCAAAAACTACACCAAATATATATTATATAATTTAAACAAAATATCAAAAAGTACAGTAAATATATATAACATACTGTACATAAAATATCAAAAAGTACACCAAATATGGGTTATATAAACTGGAAATAAACTATCAAAAACTACAGTAATTATATTTAATATACTGTACATAAAATACCAAAAATTACAGCAAATGTATATTATATACTGAAAATAAAATATCAAAAAGTACAGTAAATATATATTACACACTCTGTAAAATATCAAAAAGTACACCAAATATATTGTATATAATTTACATAAAATATCAAAAGTACTCCAAATACATATTATATACTGTACATAAAATATAAAAAAGTACAGTAAATATATTTCATATACTGTACATATAATATTATCCAAAAGTACACCAAATACATTTTATGTACTGTAAATAAAATATCAAAATTACAGTAAATATATATAACATAGTGTATATAAAATATCAAAAAGTACACCAAAGATGGGTTATATATACTTTAAATAATCTATCAAAAACTACAGTAATTATATTTAATATACTGTACATAAACTGTCAAAAATTACACCAAATGCATATTATATACTGTAAATAAAATATCAAAAAGTACAGTAAATATATACTACACACTCTCTGTAATATATCAAAAAGTACACCAAATATATATTATATAATTTACATACAATATGAAAAATTACAGTAAATATATATAACATACTGTACATAAAATATCAAAAAGTACACCAAATATGGGTTATATATACTGTAAAGAAACTATCAAAAACTACAGTAATTTTATTTAATATACTGTACATAAAATACCAAAAATTACAGCAAATATATATTATATACTGAAAATAAAATATCAAAAAGTACAGTAAATATATATTACACACTCTCTGTAAAATATCAAAAACTACACCAATATATAGTATATAATTTACATAAAATATCAAAAGTTCTCAAAATACATATTATATACTGTACATAAAATATCAAAAAGTACAGTAAATATATTTCATATATTGTACATATAATATTATCCAAAAGTACACCAAATACATTTTATGTACTGTAAATAAAATATCAAAATTACAGTAAATATATATTACATACTGTACATAAAATATCAAAAAGTACACCAAATATGGGTTATATATATTGTAACTAAATTCTCAAAAACTACAGTAATTATATTTAATATACTGTACATAAAATGTCAAAAATTACACCAAATGTATATTATATACTGTAAATAAAATACCAAAAACTACAGTAAATATATATTACTCCCTGTAAAATATCAAAAACTACACCAAATATATATTATATAATTTAAACAAAATATCAAAAAGTACAGTAAATATATATAACATACTGTACATAAAATATTAAAAAGTACACCAAATATGGGTTATATATACTGTAAATAAACTATCAAAAACTACAGTAATTATATTTAATATACTGTACATAAAATATCAAAAATTACACCAAATGTATATTATATACTGTAAAGAAAATATCAAAAAGTACAGTAAATATATATTACACACTCTCTGTAAAATATCAAAAACTACACCAAATATATATTATATAATTTACATAAAATATCAAAAGTACACCTAATACATATTATATACTGTACATAAAATATCAAAAAGTACAGTAAATATATTTCATATATTGTACATATATTATCCAAAAGTACACCAAACACATTTTATGTACTGTAAATAAAATATCAAAATTACAGTAAATATATATTACATACTGTACATAAAATATCAAAAATTACACCAAATATGGGTTATATATACTTTAACTAAACTCTCAAAAACTACAGTAATTATATTTAATATACTGTACATAAAATGTCAAAAATTACACCAAATGTATATTATATACTGTAAATAAAATATTAAAAACTAAAGTAAATACATATTACATACTGTACATAAAATATCAAAAATTACACCAAATATGGGTTATATATACTGTAAATAAACTATCCAAAACTGCAGTAATTATATTTAATATACTGTGCATAAAATGACAAAAATTACACCAAATGTATATTATATACTGTAAATAAAATATCAAAAAGTACAGTAAATATATATTACATACTGTACATAAAATATCAAAAAGTACACCAAATATGGGTTATATATACTGTAAAGAAACTATCAAAAACTACAGTAATTATATTTAATATACTGTACGTAAAATATCAAAAATTACACCAAATGTATATTAAATACTGTAAATAAAATATCAAAAAGTACAGTAAATATATATTACACACTCTCTGTAATATATCAAAAACTACACCAAATATATATTATATAATTTACATAAAATATCAAAATTACTCCAAATACATATTATATACTGTACATAAAATATCAAAAAGTACAGTAAATATATTTCATATATATTACATATAATATTATCAAAAAGTACACCAAAGATATTATATACAGTAAATAAAATATCAAAAAGTACAGTAAATATATATAACATAGTGTACATAAAATATCAAAAAGTACACCAAAGATGGTTTATATATACTGTAAATAAACTATCAAAAACTACAGTAATTATATTTAATATACTGTATATAAAATGTCAAAAATTACACCAAATGTATATTATATACTGTAAATAAAATATCAAAAAGTACAGTAAATATATATTACACACTCTCTGTTATATATCAAAAACTACACCAAATATATATTATGTAATTTACATAAAATATCAAAAGTACACCAAATACATATTATATACTGTACATAAAATATCAAAAAGTACAGTAAATATATTTCATATATTCTACATATAACATTAACTAAAGTTACACCAAATACATTTTATATACTGTAAATGAAGTATCAAAAAGTACAGTAAATATGTATTACATACTGTACATAAAATAGCAAATAGTACAGCAAATATGTGTTATATATACTGTAAATAAACTATCAAAAACTACAGTAATTATATTTAATATACAGTACACAAAATATCAAAAATTACACCAAATGTATATTATATACTGTAAATAAAATATCAAAAAGTACAGTAAATATATATTACACACTCTATGTTAAATATCAGAACTACACCAAACATATATGATATAATTTACATAAAATATCAAAAGTACACCAAATATATACTATATTCTGTACGTAAAATATCAAAAAGCTCAGTAAATATATTTCATATATTGTGCATATAATATTAACTAAAAGTACACCAAATATATTTTATATACTGTAAATAAAATATCAAAATGTACAGTAAATATATATTACATTCTATACATAAAATATCTAAATGTACACCAAATATGTCTTATATATACTGTAAATAAACTATCAAAAACTACAGTAATTATATTTAATATACTGTACTTAAAATATCAAAAATTACACCAATGTATATTATATACACTAAATAATATATAAAAAATTACAGTAAATATATATTACACACTCTATAAATTACAACAAATGTATATTATATACAGTAAATAATATATAAAAAAGTACAGTAAATATATATTACACACTCTATGTGAAATATCAAAAACTACACCAAATATATTTGATATAATTTACATAAAATATCAAAAGTACACCAAATATATATTATATACGGTACATAAAATATTAAAAAGTACAGTAAATATATTTCACATATTGTACATATACTATTAACTAAAAGTACACCAAATACATTTTATATACTGTAAATAAAATATCCAAAACTAGAGGAAATATATATTACATACTGTACATTAAATATCAAAAAGTACACCAAATATGTGTTCTATATACTGTAAATAAACTATCAAAAACTATAGTAATTATATTTAACATACTGTACATAAAATATCAAAAATTACACCAAATGTATATTATAGACTGTAAAGAAAATATCAAAAAGTACAGTAAATATATATTACACACTCCCTGTAAAATATCAAAAACTACACCAAATATATATTACATAATTTACATAAAATATCAAAAGTACACCTAATACATATTATATACTGTACATAAAATATCAAAAAGTACAGTAAATATATTTCATATATTGTACATATAATATTATCCAAAAGTACACCAAACACATTTTATGTACTGTAAATAAAATATCAAAATTACAGTAAATATATATTACATACTGTACATAAAATATCAAAAAGTGCACCAAATATTGGTTATATATACTGTAAAGAAACTATCAAAAACTACACTAATTATATTTAATATACTGTACATAAAATATCAAATATTACACCAAATGAATATTATATACTTTAAATAAAATATCGAAAAGAAC
Organism: Pan troglodytes; assembly: GCF_028858775.2. Classification (NCBI taxonomy): domain Eukaryota; kingdom Metazoa; phylum Chordata; class Mammalia; order Primates; family Hominidae; genus Pan; species Pan troglodytes. The sequence continues at coordinate 8,274,855 of NC_086016.1, forward strand.
AGTAAATATATATTACACACTCTGTAAAATATCAAAAACTACACCAAATATATATTACATAATTTACATAAAATATCAAAAGTACACCTAATACATATTATATACTGTACATAAAATATCAAAAAGTACAGTAAATATATTTCATATACTGTACATATAACATCATCCAAAACTACACCAAAGATATTATATACTGTAAATAAAATATCAAAATTACAGTAAATATATATTACATACTGTACATAAAATATCAAAGCGTACACCAAATATGGTTTATATATGCTGTAAATAAACTATCAAAAACTACAGTAAGTATATTTAATATACTGTACATAAAATATCAAAAATTACAACAAATGTATATTATATACTGTAAATAAAATATCAAAAAGTACAGTAAATATATATTACACACTCTCCGTAAAATAACAAAAACTACACCAAATATATATTATATAATTTACATAAAATACCAAAATACAGTAAATATATGTAACATAATGTACATAAAATATCAAAAATTACACCAAATTTGAGTTATATATACTGTAAATAAACTATCAAAAACTACAGTAATTATATTTAATATACTGTACATAAAATACCAAAAATTACAGCAAATGTATATTATATACTGAAAATAAAATATCAAAAATACAGTAAATATGTATTACACAATCTCTGTAAAATATCAAAAACTACACCAAATATATAGTTTATAATTTACATAAAATATCAAAAGTACTATAAATACATATTATATACTGTACATAAAATATCAAAAAGTACAGTAAATATATTTCATATATTGTACATATATTATTATCCAAAAGTACACCAAATACATTTTATGTACTGTAAATAAAATATCAAAATTACAGTAAATATATATTACATTCTGTGCATAAAATATCAAAAAGTACACCAAATATGGGTTATATATACTGTAAAGAAACTATCAAAAACTACAGTAATTATATTTAATATACTGTACATTAAATATCAAACATTACACCAAATGTATATTATATACTGTAAATAAAATATCAAAAAGTACAGTAAATATAGATTACACACTCTCTGTAAAATATCAAAAACTACACCAAATATATAGTATATAATTTACATAAAATATCAAAAGTACTCCGAATACATATTATATACTGTACATAAAATATCAAAAAGTACAGTAAATATATTTGATATATTGTACATATAATATTATACAAAAGTACACCAAATACATTTTATGTGCTGTAAATAAAATATCAAAATTACAGTAAATATATATTACATACTGTACATAAAATATCAAAAAGTACACCAAATAGGGGTTTTATATACTGTAAATAAACAATCAAAAACTACAGTAATTATATTTAATATACTGTACATAAAATATCAAAAATTACACCAAATGTATATTATATACTGTAAATAAAATATCAAAAAGTACAGTAAATATATATTACACACTCTCTGTAATATATCAAAAACTACACCAAATATATATTATATAATTTACATAAAATATCAAAAGTACTCCAAATACATATTATATACTGTACATAAAATATCAAAAAGTACAGTAAATATATTTCATATATTGTACATATAATATTATCCAAAAGTACACCAAAGATATTATATACAGTAAATAAAATATCAAAAAGTACAGTAAATATATATAACCTACTGTACATAAAATATCAAAAAGTACACCAAAGATGGGTTATATATAATGTAAATAAACTATCAAAAACTACAGTAATTATATTTAATATACTGTACATAAAATGTCAAAAATTACACCAAATGTATATTATATAGTGTCAATAAAATATCAAAAAGTACAGTAAATATATATTAAACACTCTGTGTAAAATAACAAAAACTACACCAAATATATATTATATAATTTACATAAAATACCAAAATACAGTAAATATATGTAACATACTGTACATAAAATATCAAAAAGTACACCAAATTTGAGTTATATATACTGTAAATAAACTATCAAAAACTACAGTAATTATATTTAATATACTGTACATAAAATACCAAAAATTACAGTAAATGTATATTATATACTGAAAATAAAATATCAAAAAGTACAGTAAATATATATTACACAATCTCTGTAAAATATCAAAAACTACACCAAATATATAGTTTATAATTTACATAAAATATCAAAAGTACTCCAAATACATATTATATACTGTACATAAAATATCAATAAGTACAGTAAATATATTTCATATATTGTACATATAATATTATCCAAAAGTACACCAAATACATTTTAGGTACTGTAAATAAAATATCAAAATTACAGTAAATATATATTACATACTGTACATAAAATATCAAAAAGTACACCAAGTATGGGTTATATATACTGTAAATAAACTATCAAAAACTACAGTAAGTATATTTAATATACTGTACATAAAATATCAAAAATTACAACAAATGTATATTATATACTGTAAATAAAATATCAAAAAGTACAGTAAATATATATTACACATTCTCTGTAAAATATCAAAAACTACACCAAATATATAGTGTATAATTTACATAAAATATCAAAAGTACTCAAAATACATATTATATACTGTACATAAAATGTCAATAAGTACAGTAAATATATTTCATATATTGTACATATAATATTATCCAAAAGTACACCAAATACATTTTATGTACTGTAAATAAAATATCAAAATTACAGTAAATATATATTACATACTGTACATAAAATATCAAAAAGTACACCAAATGTGGGTTATATATACTGTAAATAAACTATCAAAAACTACAGTAAATATATTTAATATACTGTACATAAAATGTCAAAAATTACACCAAATGTATATTATATACTGTAAATAAAATATCAAAAAGTACAGTAAATATATATTACATACTGTACATAAAATATCAAAAAGTACACCAAATATGAGTTATATGTGCTCTAAATAAACTATCAAAAACTACAGTAATTATATTTAATATACTGTACATAAAATATCAAAAATTACACCAAATGTATATTATATACTGTAAATAAAATATCAAAAAGTACAGTAAATATATATTACACACTCTCTGTAATATATCAAAAACTACACCAAATATATATTATATAACTTACATAAAATATCAAAAGTACTCCAAATACATATTATATACTGTACATAAAATATCAAAAAGTACAGTAAATATATTTCATATATTGTACATATAATATTATCCAAAAGTACACCAAATACATTTTATGTACTGTAAATAAAATATCAAAATTACAGTAAATATATATTACATACTGTACATAAAATATCAAAAAGTACACCAAATATGGATTATATATACTGTAAAGAAACTATCAAAAACTACAGTAATTATATTTAATATACTGTACATAAAATGTCTAAAATTACACCAAATGTATATTATATTGTGTAAATAAAATATCAAAAAGTACATTAAATATATATTACACACTCTCTGTAAAATAACAAAAACTACAACAAATACATATTATATAATTTACATAAAATACCAAAATACAGTAAATATATGTAACATACTGTACATAAAATATCAAAAATTACACCAAATAGGGGTTTTATATACTGTAAATAAACAATCAAAAACTACAGTAATTATATTTAATATACTGTACATAAAATACCAAAAATTACAGCAAATGTATATTATATACTTTAAATAAAATATCGAAAAGTACAGTAAATATATATTACACACTCTGTAAAATATCAAAAACTACACCAAATATATATTACATAATTTACATAAAATATCAAAAGTACTATAAATACATATTATATACTGTACATAAAATATCAAAAAGTACAGTAAATATATTTCATATATTGTACATATATTATTATCCAAAAGTACACCAAATACATTTTATGTACTGTAAATAAAATATCAAAATTACAGTAAATATATATTACATTCTGTGCATAAAATATCAAAAAGTACACCAAATATGGGTTATATATACTGTAAAGAAACTATCAAAAACTACAGTAATTATATTTAATATACTGTACATTAAATATCAAACATTACACCAAATGTATATTATATACTGTAAATAAAATATCAAAAAGTACAGTAAATATAGAATACACACTCTCTGTAAAATATCAAAAACTACACCAAATATATAGTATATAATTTACATAAAATATCAAAAGTACTCCGAATACATATTATATACTATACATAAAATATCAAAAAGTACAGTAAATATATTTCATATATTGTACATATAATATTATACAAAAGTACACCAAATACATTTTATGTGCTGTAAATAAAATATCAAAATTACAGTAAATATATATTACATACTGTACATAAAATATCAAAAAGTACACCAAATAGGGGTTTTATATACTGTAAATAAACAATCAAAAACTACAGTAATTATATTTAATATACTGTACATAAAATATCAAAAATTACACCAAATGTATATTATATACTGTAAATAAAATATCAAAAAGTACAGTAAATATATATTACACACTCTCTGTAATATATCAAAAACTACACCAAATATATATTATATAATTTACATAAAATATCAAAAGTACTCCAAATACATATTATATACTGCACATAAAATATCAAAAAGTACAGTAAATATATTTCATATATTGTACATATAATATTATCCAAAAGTACACCAAAGTTATTATATACAGTAAATAAAATATCAAAAAGTACAGTAAATATATATAACATAGTGTACATAAAATATCAAAAAGTACACCAAAGATCGGTTATATATACTGTAAATAAACTATCAAAAACTACAGTAATTATATTTAATATACTGTACATAAAATGTCAAAAATTACACCAAATGTATATTATATAGTGTAAATAAAATATCAAAAAGTACAGTAAGTATGTATTACACACTCTCTGTAAAATAACAAAAACTACACCAAATATATATTATATAATTTACATAAAATACCAAAATGCAGTAAATATATATAACATACTGTACATAAAATACCAAAAAGTACACCAAATATGGGTTATATATACTGTAAATAAACTATCAAAAACTACAGTAATTATATTTAATATACTGTACATAAAATACCAAAAATTACAGCAAATGTATATTATATACTGAAAATAAAATATCAACAATTACAGTAAATATATATTACACAATCTCTGTAAAATATCAAAAACTACACAAAATATATAGTTTATAATTTACATAAAATATCGAAAGTACTCCAAATATATATTATATATTTTATTTTAAATATCAAAAAGTACAGTAAATATATTTCAAATATTGTACATATAATATCCAAAAGTACACCAAGTACATATTATATACTGTAAATAAAATATCAAAAAGTACAGTAAATATATATTACACACACTCTGTAAAATAACAAAAAATACACCATATATATATTATATAATTTACACAAAATATCAAAAGTTCTCCAAATACATATTATATACTGTACATAAAATATCAAAAAGTACAGTAAATATATTTCATATACTGTACATATAATATCATCCAAAACTACACCAAAGATATTATATACTGTAAATAAAATATCAAAATTACAGTAAATATATATTACATACTGTACATAAAATATCAAAGCGTACACCAAATATGGTTTATCTATGCTGTAAATAAACTATCAAAAACTACAGTAATTATACTTAATATACTGTACATAAAATGTCAAAAATTACACAAAATGTATATTATATACTGTAAATAAAATATCAAAAAGTACAGTAAATATATATTACATACTGTACATAAAATATCAAAAAGTACAGCAAATATGTGTTATGTATACTGTAAATAATGTATCAAAAACTACAGTAATTATATGTAATATACTGTACATAAAATATCAGAAATTACAGCAAGTGTATATTATATACTGTAAACAAAATATCAAAAAGAACAGTAAATATATATTACACACTCTCTGTAAAATATCAAAAACTACACCAAATACATATTATAAAATTTACATAAAATATCAAATGTGCTCCAAATACATATTATATACTGTACATAAAATATCAAAAAGTACAGTAAATATATTTCATATATTGTACATATAATATCCAAAAGTACACCAAATACATATTATATACTGTAAATAAAATATCAAAAAGTACAGTAAATATATATTACATAATGTACATAAAATATCAAAAAGTACAGCAAATATGGGTTATATATACTGTAAATAAAGTATCAAAAACTACAGTAATTATATTTAATATACTGTACATAAAATATCAAAAATTACAACAAAAGTATATTATATACTGTAAATCAAATATCAAAAGTACAGTAAATATATATTACACACTCTCTGTAAAATATCAAAAACTACACCATATACATATCATAAAATTTACATAAAATATCAAAAGTACTCCAAATACATATTATATTCTGTACATAAAATATCAAAAATTACAGTAAATATATTTCATATATTGTACATATAATATTTACTAAAATTACACCAAATACATTTTATATACAGTAAATAAAATATCAAATATTACAGTAAATATATATTACACACTCTCTGTAAAATATCAAAAACTACACCAAATATATATTATATAATTTACACAAAATATCAAAAAGTACAGTAAATATATATTACATACTGTACATAAAATATCAAAAAGTACACCAAATATGGGTTATATATACTGTAAATAAACTATCAAAAACTACAGTAATTATATTTAATATACTGTACATAAAATGTCAAAAACTACACCAAATGTATATTATATACCATAAATAAAATATCAAAAAGTACAGTAAATATATATTACATACTGTACATAAAATATCAAAAAGTACACCAAATATGGGTTATATATACTGTAAATAAACTATCACAAACTAGAGTAATTATATTTAATATACTGTACTTAAAATGTCAAAAATTACACCAAATGTATATTATATACTGTAAATAAAATATCAAAAAGTACAGTAAATATATATTACACTCTCTCTGTAAAATATCAAAAACTACACCAAATATATATTATATAATTTACATAAAATATCAAAAGTACTCCAAATACATATTATATACTGTACACAAAATATCAAAAAGTACAGTAAATATATTTCATATGTTGTACATATAACATTTTCCAAAACTACACCAAAGATATTATATACTGTAAATAATACATCAAAAAGTACAGTGAATATATATTACATACTGAACATAATATATCAAAAAGTACACCGAATATGGGTGATATATACTATAAATAAACTATCAAAATCTACAGTCATTATATTTAATATACTGTACATAAAATGTCAAAAATTACACCAAATGTATATTATATACTGTAAATAAATATCAAAAAGTTCAGTAAATATATATTACATACTGTACATAAAATATCAAAAAGTACACCAAATATGGGTTATATATACTTTAAATAAACTATCAAAATCTACAGTAAATATATTTAATATACTGTACAAAAAATATCAAAAATTACACCAAATGTATATTATATACTGTAAATAAAATATCAAATAGTACAGTAAATACATATTACACACTCTCTGTAAAATATCAAAAACTACACCAAATGTATATTATATAATTTACATAAAATAAGAAATGTACCCCAAATACATATTATATACTGTACATAAAATATCAAAAAGTTCAGCAACTATATTTCATATATTGTACATATAATATTATCCAAAAGAACAACAAAGATATTATATACTGTAAATAAAATATCAAAATGTACAGTAAATATATATTACATACTGTACATAAAATATCAAAAAGTACACCAAATATGGGTTATATATACTGTAAATAAACTATCAAAAACTACAGTAATTATATTTAATATACTGTATATAAAATATCAATAATTACACCAAATGTATATCATATACTGTAAATAAAATATCAAAAAGAACAGTAAATATATATTACACACTCTCTGTAAAATATCAAAAACTACACCAAATATATATTATACAATTTACCTAAAATATCAAAAGAACACCAAATTCATATTATATATTTTATTTAAAATATCAAAAAGTACAGTAAATATATTTCATATATTGTACATATAATATCCAAAAGTACACCAAATACATATTATATACTGTAAATACAATATCAAAAAGTACAGTAAATATATATTACACACACTCTGTAAAATATCAAAGACTATAGCAAATATATATTATAAAATTTACACAAAATATCAAAAGTACTCCAAATACATATTATATACTGTACATAAAATATCAAAAAGTACAGTAAATATATTTCATATACTGTACATAAAATATCATCCAAAACAACACCAAAGATATTATATACTGTAAATAAAATATCAAAAAGTACAGTAAATATATATTACATACTGTACATAAAATATCAAAGAGTACACCAAATATGGGTTATATATGCTGTAAATAAACTATCAAAAACTACATTAATTATATTTAATATACTGTACATAAAATGTCAAAAATTACACCAAATGTATATTATATACTGTAAATAAAATATCAAAAAGTACAGTAAATATATATTACATACTGTACATAAAATATCAAAAAGTAGAGCAAATATGGGTTATATATATTGTAAATAAATTATCAAAAAGTAGACTAATTATATTTAATATACTGTACATAAAATATCAAAAATTACCCCAAATGTATATTGTATACTGTAAATAAAATATCAAAAAGTACAGTAAATATATATTACACACTCTGTGTAAAATATCAAAAACTACACCAAATACATATTATAAAATTTACACAAAATATCAAAAGTACTCCAAATATATATTATATACTGCACTTAAAACATCAAAAATACAGTAAATATATTTCATATATTGTACATATAATATTAACTAAAAGTACACCAAATACATTTTATATACAGTAAATAAAATATCAAATATTACAGTAAATATATATTACACACCCTCTGTAAAATATCAAAAACTACACCAAATATATATTATATAATTTACATAAAATATCGAAAAGTACGGTAAATATATATTACATACTGTACATAAAATATCAAAAAGTACAGCAAATATGGGTTATATATACTGTAAATAAACTATGAAAAACTAGAGTAATTATATTTAATATACTGTACATAAAATGTCAAAAATTACACCAAATGTATATTATATACTGTAAATAAAATATCAAAAAGTACAGTAAATATATGTTACATACTGTACATAAAATATCAAAAAGTACACCAAATATGGGTTATATATACTGTAAATAAAGTATCAAAAACTACAGTAATTATATTTAATATACTGTACATAAAATATCAAAAATTACACCAAATGTATATTATATACTGTAAATAAAATATCAAAAAGTACAATTAATATATATTACACTCTCACTGTAAAATATCAAAAACTACACCAAATATATATTATATAATTTACATAAAATATCAAATGTACTCCAAATACATATTATATACTGTACATAAAATATCAAAAAGTACAGTAAATATATTTCATATATTGTACATATAATATTATCCAAAACTACAGCAAAGGTGTTATATACTGTAAATAATATATCATAAAGTACAGTAAATATGCATTACATACTGTACATAATATATCTAAAAGTACACCAAATATGGGTTATATATACTATAAATAAACTATCAAAATCTACAGTAATTATATTTAATATACTGTACATAAAATGTCAAAAATTACACCAAATGTATATTATATACTCTAAATAAAATATCAAATGTACAGTAAATATATATTACACACTCTCTGTAAAATATCAAAAACTACAGCAAATGTATATTATATAATTTACAAAAAATAGCAAATGTACACCAAATACATATTATATACTCTACATAAAATATCAAAACGTACAGTAAATATATTTCATATATTGTACATATAATATTATCCAAAAGAACACCAAAGATATTATACACTGTAAATAAAATATCAAAATGTACAGTAAATATATATTACATACTGTACATAAAATATCAAAAAGTACACCAAATATGGGTTATATATACTGTAAATAAACTATCAAAAACTACAGTAATTATATTTAATATACTGTACATAAAATATCAAAAATTACACCAAATGTGTATCATATACTGTAAATAAAATATCAAAAACTTCAGTAAATATATATTACACACTCTCTGCAAAATATCAAAAACTACACCAAATATATATTATACAATTTACGTAAAATATCAAAATACACCAAATACATATTATATATTTTATTTAAAATATCAAAAACTACACTAAATATATTTCATATATTGTACATATAGTATCCAAAAGTACACAAAATACAAATTATATACTGTAAATAAAATATCAAAATTACAGTAAATATATTACATACTGTACATAAAATATCAAAAAGTACACCAAATATGGGTTATATATACTGTAAATAAAGTATCAAAAACTACAGTAATTATATTTAATATACTGTACATAAAATATCAAATATTACACCATATGTATATTATATACTGTAAATAAAATATGAAAAAGTACAGTAAATATATATTACACACTCTCTGTAAAATATCAAAAACTACACCGAATACATATTATAAAATTTACATAAAATATCAAAAGTACTCCAAATACATATTATATACTGTACATAAAATATCAAAAAGTACAGTAAATATATTTCATATATTGTACATATAATATTAACTAAAAGTACACCAAATACATTTTCTATACAGTAAATAAAATATCAAATATTACAGTAAATATATATTACACACTCTCTGTAAAATATCAAAAACTACACCAAATATATGTTATATAATTTACATAATATATCAAATGTACACCAAATACATATTATATACTCTATGGAAAATATAGAAAAAGTACAGTAAATATATTTCATATATTGTACATATAATATTATCCAAAAATACACCAAATACATATTATATACCATAAATAAAATATCAAAAACTACACTAAATACATTTAATATACTGAACATAAAACATCAAAAAGTTCACCATATATATATTATATACTGTAAATAAAATATAAAAAGGTACAGTAAATATATTTTTCCTACTGCACATATAATATTATCTAAAGTACACCAGATATATATTATATACTGTAAATAAACTATCAAATAGTATAGTAAATATATATTACATACTGTAAATAAAATATCAAAAAGTACACCAAATATATATTATATACTGTACATAATATATCAAAAAGTACAGTAAATGTATTTTATATAATATACATATTATATTATCTAAAACCAAATATGTATTCTGTACTGTACATAAATTATCAAAGTACACGAAATATATGTTATATACTCTACATAAAATATGAAACTACAAAAAAGTATATTATATACAGTAAAAAATATCAAAGTATGAATATATATATTTAATACCATACATAAATTTCAAATTACATGATATATGTATTATATACTGTACATAAAATTGTAAATTACACCAAATATATATTATATACTGTACATAAAATATCAAAGTACACCAAATATGTATTATATGCTATATATAAAATATCAATATACTACAAATATGTATTTTATACTGTATATAAAATATCAAAGTACACCAAATATATATTTTAAACTGTACATAAAATATCAAAGTACACCAAATGTATATTATATACTCCATATAAAATATCAAAGTACACAAAATATATATTATGTAGCATACATAAAATATCAAAGAAAAACAAATATATATTTCATACTGTTCATAAAATATCAAAATACACCTAATATATATTATATACAGTACATAAAATATCAAAGTACAGCAAATATGTATTGTATACGGCATATCAATAAAAAAGTATACCCAATATATATTATATAATGTACATCAAATATCAAAATACAGCAAACATATCTCATGTAGTGTACATAAACTTCCAGATTGCAGAAAAATACATTATATACTGTACAAAAAATATCGCAGTACAGGAAGTATATATGATGTGGTGTAAATAAAATACCAAAGTACACCAAATATAGATTATTTACTGTACATAAAATATCAAAAGACACCAAATATACATAATATAGTGTACATAAAGTAACAAACTACAAAAAATGTACATTATATATCATACATTAAATATCAAAATACACCAAATATATATGATATAGTGGAATTAAAATATGAAAGTATTCCAAACATATATTATATACTGTAAATAAAATATTAAAGTACACCCAACATATATTAAATACTGAACATAAAATATAAAAGACCACCATGTATATTATATACTGCACATAATATATCAAACTACACAAAATGTATATTATATACCGTACATAAAATATCAAAGTACACCAAATATGTTGTATATAGTGCACATAAAGTATCAAAGTACAAAAATATATATTATATACTGTACATAAAATATCAACGTAAACCAAATGTATATTGTTTAGTTTACATAAAATATCCAAGTACACCAAATATATATTATATAATGTACATTAAATATAAAAGAGCGCCAAATATATTTTATAAACTGTACATAAAATATTAAAGTACCCCAAGTGTATATTGCATACTGTACATAAAATATCAAAGTACACCAAATATATAGTATATACAGCACATAAAATATCAAAGTACACTAAGTGTATATTATATACTGTAAACAAAATATCATAGTACATCAAATATATATTATACAACGTTCACAAAATATGAAAGTACACCAAAATTATATTATATACTGTGCATAAAATATCAAAGCATAACTAACATATGTTATATACTCTACATAAAATATGAAAGCACACCAATTATAGATTATATTATATACATAAATTATCAAAGTACACCAAATATACATTATATACTTTCCTAAAATATAAAAGAACAGCTAATATATATTATATACAGTTCATAAAAGAATAAATTACACCATATCTATTAGATATTGTACATAAAATATCAAAGAAAACCAAATACATTATACACTGTAAATAAAATTTCAAACTACACCTAATATATATTATATACTGTGAATAAAATATCAAAGTACACCAAATGTGTATTATCAACTGTACCTAAAATATCAAATTACACAAATTATATATTATATACTGTGCATAAAATAGCAAAGTACACCAAAAACATATTTAAACTGTACATAAAATAACAACGTACACCAAGTATATATTATATACTGTAAATAAAATATCAAAGTACACTATATATGTTATATACTCTACATAAAATATCAAAGTACACCATACATATTATATACTGTACATAAAACATCAAAATACACAAAATATATTATATACTGTACATAACATTTCAAAGTACACCACATATATATTATAAACTGCACATAAAATATCAAAGTACAGCAAATATATATTATATACTGCATATAAATTGTCAAAGTAGAACAAATATATATTATATACTGTACATAAAATATCAAAATACACCAAAAATATATTATATGCTGTACATAAAATATGAAAGTACCCCTAAAGTATATTACATACTGTACACAAAATATCAAAGTACAGCAAGTATATATTATATACTGTTCTTAAAATATGACAGTACACCAAATATATATTATATACTATACATAAAATATCAAAATATACGTAATATATATTATATACTGCACATAAAATATCAAAGTGCACCAAATATATTATATAGTTTACATAAAGTTTCGAAGTACACCAAATATATGTTATATACTGTTTATGAAATATAAAACTATAGCAAATATATATGGTACACTGTATAAAAAATATCAGATTACACCCTACATATTGTATACAGTAGATAAAATATCAAAGTACACACAATATGTATTTTATACTTTATATAAAAAATCAAAGTACACCAAATATATATTATATTCTGTAGATAAATTATCGAATTACACAAAATGTATATTATATACTGTACATTAAATATCAAAGTACACCAAATATATATTATATACTGTACATAAAATATCCAAGTATACCAAACATATATTATATACTATATATAAAATACCAAAGCATACCTAACATATATTATATACTGTACATAAAATAAAAAGTACACCAAATATATATTATATACTGTACATAAAATACCAAAGTACAACAAATATATATTATGTACTGTACATAAAATATCAAAATACATCAAATATATATTATATACTGTATATAAAATATCAAAGTACACCAAATACATGTTATATACTGTATATAAAATATCAAAGTACACAAAATATATATTATATACTCTGCATAATATATCAAAATACATCAAATATATATTTTATACTGTACATAATATAACAAGGTACACAAAACATATATTCTATACTGTACAAAAAATATCAAAATGTATTCAATATACATTATATACTGAACAGAAAATATCAAAGTGCACCATATATGTACTATAGTGTAGATAAAGTATCAAATGACACCAAATATATATTATATATTGTACATAAAACATAAAAGTATAGGAAATATATCGTATACTGTATATAAAATATCAAGTTACACCATATATATTTAATACTACACATAAAATATTAAAATACACCATATATATAATATCTACGGTACATAAAATATCAAAGTACACAAAACACATATTATATAATGTAAATAAATTATGAAAGTACAAAAAATATTTATTGTACACTGTACATATAATATCAAAGTAATCCAAATATATATTTTATACTATACATAAAATATCAATGTACACAAAATATATATTATATACAATATATAAATAACAAAGCATACCTAAAATATATTATATAGTGTACATAAAATATCAAAGTACACCAAATATATATTATAGATTGTACATAAAGTATCAAAGTACAAAAAATGCATATTATATACTGTACATAAACTGTCAAAGTACATCAAATATATATTATATACTGTACATAAAATATTAAAATATACCAAATACATATTATATACTGTACATAAAATACCAAAGTATAAAAAATATATATCACATACTGTACATGAAATGTCAAAGTACACCAAATATATATTATATACTGTACAAAAATATCAGAGTACACCAAATATATATTATCTAATGTACATAAAATATGAAAGTACACCATACATATATTATGTACTGTACATTAAATATCAATGTACACCAAATATAAATTATATACTGTGCATAAAATATCAAAGTACACCAAATGTATATTTTGTACTGTACATAAATTATCAAATTACAAAAAATATATATTGTAAAATGTACATAAAATATCAAAATACTCCACATATATGTTATATACTATACATAAAATAACAAAGTACACCAAATATATATTATATACTGTACATAAAATATTAAAGTATATCTAATTTATATTATATACTGTTCATAAAATATCAAAGTACATCTAATGTATATTATATACTGTACATAAAATATCAAAGTACAACAAATATATATTATATACTGTACATAAAATATGAAAGTGCAGCAAATATATATTATATCCGGTACTTAAAATATCAAAGTACACCAAATATATATTATATTCTCTACATAATATATCAATGTACACCAAATATATAATGTACACTGTGCATAAAATAACAAAGTGCAACAAATATATATTTTATACTGTACATAAAATATCAAAGTACAACAAATATATATTATATACTGTACATTAAATATCAAAGTGCACAAAATATATAATATAGTGTACATAACGTATAAAAGGACATCAAATATCTATTATATACTGAACATAAAATATAAAATTATAGAAATATATATTGTATACTGTATAAAACTATCAGATTACATCCTATATATTGTATACTGTAGATAAAATACCAAGGTACACCACATATATGTTATATACTTTACATAAAATATGAAAGTACACCAAATATATATTATATTCTGTACATAAATTAATAAAGTACACCAAATGTATATTATATACGGTACATAGAATATCAAAATACACCAAATATATGTTATATACGGTACATGGAATATCAAAGTACACCAAATATATATTTTATACGGTACATAAAATAACAAACTACACCAAATATATGTAATATACTGTACATTAAATGTCAAAGTACACCAAATATATATTGTATACTGTACATAAAATATCAAAGTACACCAAATAGATATTATATACTGTACAAAAAAATCACAGTACACATAATATACATTACATACTGTACATAAAATATCAGAATACACCATATATATATTGTACACTGTACATAAAATATCAAATTATGCAAAACATACATTATATACTGTACAATAATAATAAATTACAACAAATATATACTATATTCTGTACATAAAATATCAAAGTACACAAAATACATATTATATACTGTACATCAAATGTGAAAGTACACCAAATATACATTATATACTGTACATAAAACATCAAAGTACACCAAATATATATTATATACTTACATAAAATATAAATGTACACCAAATATATATTATATACTGTAGGTAAAATATCAAAGTGCACCAAATATATATTATAAATTGTACATAAAATATCAAAGTACACCAAATACATATTATGTACTCTATATAAAATATCAAAGTACACGAAATATATATTATATGATGTACATAAAATATCAAATTACACCACATATATATTATTTACGGTACATTGAATATCAAAGTACACCAAATATATATTATATACAGTACAGAGAATATCAAAGTACACCAAATATATCTTATACACAGTACATAAAATATCAAAGTACACCAAATACGTATTATATATTGTACATAGAATATCAAAGTACACCAAATACATATTATATATGGTACATAAAACAACAAAGTACACCAAATATGTATTATACACCGTATATTAAATATCAAAATACACCAAATGTATATTCTATACTGTACATAAAATATCAAAGTATTCCAAATATATATTATATACTGTACAAAAATATCACAGTACACCAAATATGTATTATATACTGTATATAAAATATCATAATACACCATATATATTATACGCTGTAGATAAACTATCAAATACACTAATATATGTTATATACCGTACATAATACATCAAATTTCACCTAATATATATTATATTCTGTACATACAATATCAAAGTACACCAACTGTATATTATATACTGTACATAAATTATCAAAGCTCACCAAATACATATTATATGCTTTCATAAAATATCAAACTACACCAAATATATACTCTATACTGTACATAAAATATCAAAGTACAATAAATATATATTACGTGCTGTAGCTAAAATATCAAATACAGCAAATATACATTCTATACTGAACATAAAATATCAAAGAACAACAAATATATACTATATACTGTACATAAAGTATCAAACTCCACCAAATATATATTATATACTGTACATAAAATATCAAAATACACCAAATATATACTACATACTGTACATAAAATATCAAAATACACGAAATATATATTATATACTGTCAATAAAATATCAAATTATACGTAATATATATTATATACTCTACATAAAATATCAAAGTGCACCAAATATATAATGTAGTGTACATAAAGTATGAAAGGACAACAAATATATATTATATACTGTACATAAAATATAAAAGTATAGCAAATATATATTGTATACTGCTTATAAAATATCAAATTACACCATATATAATATACTGTACATAAAATATCAAAGTAAACCATATATATAATAAACTATACACAAAATATCAAAGTACACAAAATATATATTATATACTGTAGATAAATTAACAAAGTACACAAAATACATATTATACAGTGTACATAAAATATAAAACTACCCAAATATATATTACATACTTTACATAAAATACCAAAGTGCAGCAAATATATATTATATACTGTACATAAATATCAAAGTACAACAAATATATATTATGTACTGTACATAAAATATAAAAGTACACAAAATATATATTATATACTATATATAAATATCAAAGTATACCTAGTATATATTATAAACTCTACTTAAAATATCAAAGTACACCAAATATATATCATATGGTGTACATAAATTATGAAACTACATAAAATATATATTATATACTGTACATAAAATTTCAAAGTACTCCAAATATATACTACATAGTGTAGAAAAAATATCAAAGTACACCAAATATACATTATATACTGTACATAAAATATTAAAATACACCAAATATACATTATGTACGGTACATAAAATATCAAAATTCACAAAATATATATTATATACTGTACATAAAATGTCAAAGTACACCAAATATACATAATATACTGAACATGAAATATCAAAGTACCCCAAATATATTATATATTGTACAGAAAATATCACAGTACACCTAATATATATATTGTATATGGTACATAAAATATCAAAGTACTACAAATATATATTATATAATGTATATAAATTGTCAAAATAAAACAAATATATATTATATACAGCATGTAAAATATCAAAGTACACCAAATATATATTATATACCTCACATAACATATCAAAGTACACCAAATATATATTGTATAGTGTACATAAAATATCAAAATACACCAAATATATATTATATCGTGTACATAAAATTTCAAAGTATACCTAATATATATTATATTCTGTACAAAAAATAACAATTCACAGAATATATAATACTGTGTACATAAACTATCAAAGTACACCATATATATTGTACACTGTACATAATATATAAAATAACACAAATATATAAAATATACTGTAAATAAAATATCAAAGTACACCACATATATTATATACTGTACTTAAAATATCAAAGTACACAAAATATTTATTTTATACTCCACATAAAATATCAAAGTACACCAAATATATTATATACTGTACATAAAATATCAAAGTACACCAAATATATATTATACATTGTACAGAAAATATCAAAGTTCACGAAATATTTATTATATACCATACATAATATATCAAAGTACACCAAATATATATTATATACTGTACATACAATATCAAAGTCCACCAAGTACATAGTATATACTGTATATAAAATATCAAAATACAACAAATATACATTATATCCTGTGCAGAGTTATGATGTCACAATGCCCCCTTAGGCAGATCACAGAAAAGGGCCTGCCACCTGGATGACCAGTGCAGAGTTATGATGTCAGAATGCCCCCTTAAGCAGATCACAGACATTGGCCTATCAACTGGGTGACCAGTGGAGAGTTATGATGTCACAATGCTCCCTTAGGCAGATCACAGATAAGGGTCTATCACCTGAGTGAACAGGGCAGAGGTGTGATGTCACAATGCCCCCTTAGGCATATTACAGACCAGAATCTGTCACCTGGGTGATGTGTGCAGAGTTACGATATCACAATGCGCCCTTAGGCTGATCACAGACAAGGGTCTTTCCCCTGGCTGACCAGTGCAGAGTTATGATGTCACAATGCCCCCGTAGGCACATCACAGGCAAGGGTCTGCCACCAGGCAGACCAATGCAGATTTAAGATATCACAATGCCCCCTTAGGCAGATCAGGGTCAAGGGCCTTTCACCTGTGAGCTCAGTGCAGAGTTATGATGTCACAATGCACCGTTACGCAGGTCACAGACAAGGGCCTGTCATCTGGGTTCCCGGAGCAGAGGTATGATGTCACAATGCCCCTTACGCAGATCACAGACAAGGGCCTGTCACCTGGGGGACCCGTGCAGAGTTATGAAGTCACAAAGCCCCCTCAGGTAGATCACAGACAAGGGCCTGTCACTTGGGTCGCCCGTGCAGAGTTATGATGTCACAATGCCCCCTTAGGCAGATCACAGACAAGGGCCTGTCAACAGGGTGACCCACGCACAGTTATGATTTCACAATGCCACCTTAGGCAGATCACAAACAAGGGCCTGTCACCTGGGTGACCCGTGCAGAGTTATGATGTCACAAAGCCCCCTTAGGCAGATCACAGAAAAGGGCCTGTCACTTGTGTGACCCGTGCAGAGTTATGATGTCCCAATGCCCCCTTAGAGAGATCACAGACAAGGGTGTGACACCTGTGTGACCAGTGCAGAGTTATGATGTCACAATGCCCCGTTAGGTAGATCACAGACAAGGGCCTGTAATCTGGGTTCCCGGTGCAGAGTTATCATGTCACAGTGCCCGCTTAGGCAGATCAGAGACAAGGGCCTGTCACGTGGGTGCCCAGTGCAGAATTATGATTTCACAAGCCTCCATTGGCAGATCAAATACGAGGGTCTGTCACCTCGGTGACTCGTGCAGAGTTATGATGTCACAATGCCCCCTTAGGCAGATCACAGACAAGGGTCTGTCATCTTACGGACGAGTGCAGAGATATGATGTCACAATGCCCCTTTAGGCAGATCACAGACAATGGTCTGTCAACTTGGTGAACTGTGCAGAGTTATGATGTCACAATGCCACCTTAGGCAGATCAAAGACAAGGGTGTGTCACCTGGGTGATCCGTGCAGAGTTATGATGTCACAATGCCCCCTGAGGAGATCAAAACAAAGGCCTGTCACCTGGGTTAACAGTGCAGAGTTCTGATGACACAATGCCTCCTTAGGCAGATCACAGACGAGGGCGTGTCACCTGCGTGACCCGTGCAGAATTATGATGTCACAAATCTCCCTTAGGCAGATCACAGTCACGGGCCAGTCAACTGGGTGACCAGTGGAGAGTTATGATGTCACAATGCCCCCTTAGGCAAATCACAGACAAGGGTCTGTCACCTGGGTGACCAGTGCAGAGTTATGATGCAACAATGCCCCCATAGGAAGATCACAGACAAGGGTCTATCATCTAGGGGAACAGGGCTGAGTTATGACGTCACACTGCCCCCTTAGGCAGATCACAGACAGGGGTCTGTCACCTGGGTTACCAGGAAGAGCTATGATGTCACAATGCCCCCTTAGGCAGATCAGAGTCAAGGGCCTTTCACCTGGGTGCCCAGTGCAGAGATATGATGTCAAATGCCCCCTTAGGCAGATCACAAACAAGGGCCTGTCACCGGGGTGACCAGTGCATATTTATGATGTAACAATGCCCACCTAGGCAGATCACAGACAAGGGCCTGTCACCTGGGTGCCCAGTGCAGAGATATGATGTCACAATGCCCCCTTAGCCAGATCACAGAAAAGGGCCTGTCACCAAGTTGACCAGTGCAGAGCTATGATGTCTCAATGCCCCCTTAGCAGATCACAGACAACGACCTGTCACCTGGATGCCCAGTGCAGACTTATTATGTCACAATGACCCCTTAGGCATATCACAGACAAGGGCCTGTCACCAGGGTGACCAGTGCAGAGTTATGATGTCACAATGCCCCCTTAGGCAGATCACAGAAAAGGGCCTGCCACCTGGGTGACCAGTGAAGAGTCATGGTGACACCATGACCCCTTAGGCAGATCACAGACTAGGGCCTGTCACCTGGGTGACCCGTGCAGAGTTGTGATGTCACTGTGCCCCCTTAGGCAGATCACAGACAAGGGTCTGTCACCTGCGTGCCCAGTGCAGAGTTATGATGTCAAATGCCCCCTTAGGCAGATCACAGACAAGGGCCTGTCACCTGGGTGACCAGTGCAGTGTTAAGATGTCACAATGCCCTCTTAGGCCGATCACACACCATAGTCTGTCACCTGGGTGACCCGTGAAGTCTTATGATGTCACAGTACAACTTTAGGCAAATCATAGATAACGGTCTGTCACCTGGGTGACTCGTGAAGTCTTATGATGTCACAATGCCCCTTAGGCAGGTCACAGACAAGGGCCTGTCATCTGGGTTCCCAGAGCAGAGTTCTGATGTCACAGTGCCCCATTAGGCAAATCAGAGGCAAGGGTCTGTCACCTGGGTGCCCAGTAGAGATTTAAGATGTCACAATGCCCCCTTAGGCAGATCAGAGTCAAGGGCCTGTCACCTCGGTGCCCAGTGCAGAGATATGATGTCACAATGCCCCCTCAAACAGATCACAGAGAAGGGCCTGTCACCTGGGTGACCAGTGCAGAGTTATGATGTCACAATGCCCCCTTAGGCAGATCACAGAAAAGGGCCTGTCACATGGTTGACGAGTGCAGAGTTATGATGTCACAATGATCCCTTAGGCAGATTACAGACAAGGGCATGTAACCTGGGTGACCCGTGCAGATTTATGATGTCACAATGCCCCCTTAAGCAGATCACAGACAAGGGTATGTCACCTGGGTGATCCGTGCAGAGTTATGATGTCTCAATTCTCCCTTAGGCAGATCAAAGACAAGGGTCTGTCACCTGGGTGATCCGTGCAGAGTTATGACGTCACAATGCCCTCTTAGGCATATCAAAACAAGGGCCTGTCACGTGGGTGACCCGTGCAGAATTATGAAGTAACAATGACCCCTTATGCAGATCACAGACAAGGGCCTGTAACCTGGGTGACCCGTGCAGAATTATGATGATGTCACAAAGCCCCCTTAGGCAGATCACAGACAAGGGCCTGTCACTTGGGTGACCCGTGCAGAGTTATGATGTCACAATGCCCCCTTAGGCAGATCACAGTCAAGGGACTGTCACCTGGGTGCCCAGTGCAGAGATATGATGTCACAATGCCCCCTTATGCAGATCACAGACAAGGGCATGTCACCTGGGTGCCCAGTGCAGAGTTAAGATGTCAAATGCCGCCCTAGGGAGAACACAGACAAGAGCCTATCACCTGGGTGACCAGTGCAGAGTTATGATGTCACAATGCACCCTTAGGGAGATCATAGACAAGGGCCTGTCACCTGGGTGTCCAGTGCAGAGTTAGTATGTCACAATGCCCCCTTAGACATATAACAGACAAGGGTCTGTCACCAGGTTCACCAGTGCAGAGTGACGATGTCACAATGCCATCATAGGCAGATCACAGAAAAGGGCCTGTCACCTGGGTGACCAGTGCAGAGTTATGATGTCACAATGACCCCTTTTGCAGATCACTGACAAGGGCCTGTCACCTGGGTGACCCGTGCAGAGTTATGATGTCACAATTCCCACTTAGGCAGATCACAGACAACGGTCTGTCACCTGGGTGACCAGTGCAGAGTTATGATGTCACAATGCCCCCTTAGGCAGATCACAGTCAAGGGTTTGTCACCTGGGTGACCAGTGCAGTGTTATGATGTCACAATGCCCCCTTAGGCAGATCAAAGACAAGGGTCAGTCACCTCGCTGACCCGTGTAGTGTGATGATGTGACAATGCCCCCTTAGGCCGATCACAGACAATGGTCTGTCACCTGGGTCACCCGTGCTGCCTTATGATGTCACAATGCAACCTTAGGCAGATCTCAGAAGAGGGTCTGTCACCTGCGTGACCCGTGCAGAGTTACGATATCACAATGCCCCCTTAGAGAGATAATATTCAAGGGTCTGTCACCTGGGTGACCCCTGCAAACTTATAATGTCACAATGCCCCCTTAGGCAGATCAGAGACAAGGGCCTGTCACCTGCATGCCCAGGGCAGATTTAAGATGTCACAATGCCCCCTTAGGCAGATCAGAGTCAAGGGCCTTTCACCTGGGTGCCTAGTGCAGAGATATGATGTCCCAATGCCCCCTTAGGCAGATCACAGACAAGGGCCTGTCACCTGAGTGCCCAGTGCAGCGTTATGATGTCAAATGCCCCCATAGGCAGATCATAGACAAGGGTCTGTCACCTGGGTGACCAGTGCGGAGTTTGTATGTCACAATGCCCCCATAGGCCGATCACACACAATGGTCTGTCACCTGGGTGACCCGTGAAGTCTTATGATGTCACAGTGCAACCATAGGCAGATCATAGATAACGGTCTGTCACCTGGGTGACTCGTGAAGTCTTATGATGTCACAATGCCCCCTTAGACAGATCACAGACAAGGGCCTGTCAGTTGGGGGGACGCGTGAAGAGTTATGATGTCACAATGCCCCGTTAGGCAGGTCACTGACAAGGGCCTGTCATCAGGGTTCCCAGAGCAGAGTTCTGATGTCACAATGCCCCCTTAGGCAGATCAGAGGCAAGGGCCTGTCACCTGGGTGCCCAGTGCAGATTTAAGATGTCACAATGCCCCCTTAGGCAGTTCAGAGTCAAGGGCCTGTCACCTGGCTGCCCAATGCAGAGATAAGATGTCACAATGCCCCCATAGGCAGATCACAGACAAGGGCCTGTCACCTGGGTGCCCAGTGGAGAGTTATGATGTCAAATGCCCCTTAGGCAGATCACAGACAAGGGCCTGTCAGCTGGGTGACCAGTGCAAATTTATGATGTCACAATGCCCCCTTAGGCACATAACAGACAAGGACTTGTCACCTGGGTGACCAGTGCAGGGTTATGATTTCACAATGCCCCCTTTGGCAGATCACAGACAAGGGCCTGTCACCTGGTTGACGAGTGCAGCGTTATGATGTCACAATGATCCCTTAGGCAGATCACAGACAAGGGCCTGTCACCTGGGTGACCCGTGCAGAGTTATGATGTCACAATGCCCCCTTAGGCAGATCACAGACAAGGGCCTGTCACTTGTGTGACCCGTGCAGAGTTATGACGTCCCAATGCCCCCTTAGAGAGATCACAGACAAGGGTGTGATACCTGGGTGACCAGTGCAGAGTTATGATGTCACAATGCCCTGTTAGGCAGATCACAGACAAGGGCCTGTCATCTGGGTTCCCGGTGCGGAGTTATGATGTCACAGTGCCCGCTTAGGCAGATCAGAGACAAGGGCCTGTCACGTGGGTGCCCAATGCAGAATTATGATTTCACAAGCCCCCATTGGCAGATCAAATACGAAGGTCTGTCACCTCAGGGACTCGTGCAGAGTTATGATGTCACAATGCCCCCTGAGGCAGATCACAGACAAGGGTCTGTCACCTGGCGAACCAGTGCAGAGTTATGATGTCACAATGCCCCTTTAGGCAGATCACAGACAAGGGTCTGTCACCTGGGTGAACTGTGCAGAGTTATGATGTCACAATGCCCCCTTAGGCAGATCAAAGACAAAGGTCTGTCACCTGGGTGACCTGTGCAGAGTTATGATGACACAATGCCGCCTTAGGCCGATCACAGGGATGGGACAGTCAACTGGGTGACCAGTGGAGAGGTATGATGTCACAATGCCCCCTTAGGCAAATCACAGACAAGGGTCTGTCACCTGGGTGACCAGTGCAGAGTTATGATGTCACAATGCCTCCTAGGAAGATCGCAGACAAGGGTCTATCATCTAGGTGAACAGGGCAGAGTTATGATGTCACAATGCCCCCTTAGGCAGATCACACACAGGGGTCTTTCACCTGGGTGACCGAGAAGAGTTATGATGTCACAATGCCGCCTTAGGCCTATCACAGATCAGGATCCGTCACCTGGGTGATGCGTGCAGAGTTACGATGTCACAATGCCCCCTTAGGCAGATCACAGACAAGTTCCTGTCACCTGGGGGACCCGTGAAGGGTTATTAGGTCACAATGCCCCTTTGGCAGATCACAGTGAAGGACCTGTCATCTGGGTGCCCCGTGCAGAGATATGATTTCACAATGCCCCCTTAGGCAGATCACAGACAAGGGCCTGTCACTTGGGGGCCCAGTGCAGAGTTTTGATTTCAAATGCCCCTTCAGGCAGATCACAGACAAGGGCCTGTCACCTGGGTGACCACTGCAGAGTTATGATGTCACAATGCCCCCTTAGGAAGATCACAGACAAGGTCCTGTCACTTGGGGGCCAAGTGCAGAGTTTTGATTTCAAATGCCCCTTCAGGCAGATCACAGAGAAGGGCCTGTCACCTGGGTGACCATTGCAGAGTTATGATGTCACAATGCCCCCTTAGGAAGATCACAGACAAGGGCCTGACTCCTGGGTGCCCAGTGCACAGATATGATGTCATAATGCCCCCTTAGGCACATCACAGGCAAAGGATTGTTACCAAGGTGACCAGTACAGAGTTATGATGTCACAATGCCCCCTTAGGCACATAACAGACAAGGACTTGTCACCTGGGTGACCAGTGCAAGGTTATGATTTCACAATGCCCCCTTTGGCAGATCACAGACAAGGGCCTGTCACCTGGTTGACGAGTGCAGTGTTATGATGTCACAATGATCCCTTAGGCAGATCACAGACAAGGGCCTGTCACCTGGGTGACCCGTGCAGAGTTATGATGTCACAATGCCCCCTTAGGCAGATCACAGACAAGGTTATGTCACCTGGGTGATCCGTGCAGAGTTATGATGACTCAATTCTCCCTTAGGCAAATCAAAGACAAGGGTCTGTCACCTGGGTGATCCGTGCAGAGTTATGATGTCACAATGCCCCCTTAGACAGATCAAAACAAGGGCCTGTAACCTGGGTGACCCGCGCAGAATTATGATGTCACAAAGCGCCCTTACGCAGATCACAGGCAAGGGCCTGTCACTTGGGTGACCCGTGCAGAGTTATGATGTCACAATGCCCCCTTTGGCAGAACACAGTCAAGGGCCTGTCAACTGGGTGCCCAGTGCAGAGATGTGATCTCACAATGTCCCCTTATGCAGATCAAAGACAAGGGCATGTCACCTGGGTGACCCGTGCAGAGTTATGATGTCACAGTGCCCCCTTAGGAAGATCATAGACAAGGGTCTGTCACCTGGCTGACCAGTGCAGAGTTACGATGTCACAATGCCCCCTTAGGCAGATCACAGTCAAGGGACTGCCACCTAGGTGACCAGTGCACTGGTATGATGTCACAATGCCCCCTTAGTCAGATAAAAGAGAAGGGTCTGTCACCTCGGTGACCCGTGTAGGGTTATGATTTGACAATGACCCCTTAGGCACATCACAGACAAGGGCCTGTCACCAGGGTGACCAGTGCAGAGTTATGATGTCACAATGCCCCCTTAGGGAGATCACAGAAAAGGGCCTGTCATCTGGGTGACGAGTGAAGAGTTATGATGTCACCATGACCCCTTAGGCAGATCACAGGCAAGGGCCTGCCACCTGGGTGACCCGTGCAGAGTTATGATGTCACAATGCCCCCTTTGGCAGAACACAGTCAAGGGCCTGTCAACTGGGTGCCCAGTGCAGAGATGTGATCTCACAATGTCCCCTTATGCAGATCAAAGACAAGGGCATGTCACCTGGGTGACCCGTGCAGAGTTATGATGTCACAGTGCCCCCTTAGGAAGATCATAGACAAGGGTCTGTCACCTGGCTGACCAGTGCAGAGTTACGATGTCACAATGCCCCCTTAGGCAGATCACAGTCAAGGGACTGCCACCTAGGTGACCAGTGCACTGGTATGATGTCCCAATGCCCCCTTAGGCAGATCACAGACAAGGGCCTGTCACCTGAGTGCCCAGTGCAGCGTTATGATGTCAAATGCCCCCTTAGGCAGATCACACACAAGGGCCTCTCACCTGGGTGACCAGCGCATATTGATAACGTCACAATGCCCACGTAGGCAGATCACAGACAAGGGCCTGTCACCTGGGTGCCCAGTGCAGAGATATGATGTCACAATGTCCCCTTAGGCAGATCACAGACAAGGGCATGTCACCAAGGTGACCAGTGCAGAGTTATGATGTCACAATGCACCCTTAGGCAGGTCACAGACAAGGACCTGTCACCTGGGTGCCCAGTGCAGAGTTATTATGTCACAATGCCCCTTAGGCATATCACAGACAAGGGCCTGTCACCAGAGTGACCAGTGCAGAGTTGTGATGTCACAATGCCCCCTTAGGCAGATCACAGACAAGGGCCTGTCACCTGGGTGACCAGTGAAGAGTTATGACGTCACAATGCCCCCTTAGGCAGATAATACTCAAGGGCCTGTCACCTGGGTGCCCAGTGCAGAGATATGATGTCACAATGCCCCCTTAGGGAGATCACAGACAAGAGCCTGTCACTTGGGTGCCCAGTGCAGAGTTATGATATCAAATGCCCCCTTAGGCAGATGACAGACAAGGGCCTGTCACCTGGGTAACCAGTGCAGAGTTATGATGTCACAATGCCCCTTTGGCAAATCACAGATAAGGGCCAGTCACCTGGGTGCCCAGTGCACTGTTATGATGTCACAATACCCTCTTAGGCATATCACAGACAAGGGCCTGTCACCAGGGTGAGCAGTGCAGAGTTATGATGTCACAGTGCCCCCTTAGGCAGATCACAGAAAGGGGTCTGTCACCTGGGTGACCGGGAAGAGTTATGATGTCACAATGACCCCTTACGCATATCACAGACCAGGATCTGTCACCTGGGTGATACGTGCCGAGTTACGATGTCAGAATGCCCGTTTAGGCAGATTACAGACAAGGGTCTTTCTCCTGGCTGACCAGTGCAGACGTGTGATGTCACAATGCCCCCGTAGGCACATCACAGACAAGGGTCTGTCACCTGACTGACCAGGGCAGAGTTATGATGTCACAATGTCCGTTAGGCAGATCACAGACAATGGCCTGTCACCTGGGTGACCAGTCCAGAGTTATGATGTCAAAATGCCCTCTTAGGCAGATCACAGACAAGGGCCTGTCACCTGGGTGACCAGTCCAGAGTTATGATGTCACAACGTCCCCTTAGGCAGATCACAGACAAGGGCCTGTCATCTGGGTCACAAGTGCAGAGTTATGATGTCAAAATGCCCCTTTAGGCAGATCATAGACAAGGGCCTGTCAACTGGGTGACCAGTGCAGAGTTATGATGTAACAATGCCCCTTAGGCAGATCACAGACAAGGTCCTGTCACCTGGGTGACCAGTGCAGAGTTATGATGTCACAACGTCCCCTTAGGCAGATCACAGACAAGGGCCTGTCATCTGGGTCACAAGTGCAGAGTTATGATGTCACAATGCCCCCATAGGTAGATCACAGACAAGGGTCTATCATCTGGGTGAACAGGGCAGAGTTATGATGTCACAATGCCCCCTTAGGCAGATCACAGACAAGGGTCGTCACCTGGGTGACTGGGAAGTGTTATGATGTCACAATGCCCCCTTAGGCATATCACAGACCAGAATCTATCACCTGGGTGATGCGTGCAGAGTTACGATGGCACAATGACCCCTTAGGCAGATCACAGACAAGGGTCTTTCCCCTGGCTGACCAGTGCAGAGTTATGATGTCACAACGCCCCCGTAGGCACATCACAGACAACGGTCTCTCACCTGGCTGACCAGGGTAGAGTTATGATGTCACAATGCCACCTTAGGCAGATTAGAGACAAGGGCCTGTCACCTGGGTGCCCAGTGCAGATTTAAGATGTCACAATGCCCCCTTAGGCAGATCACAGTCAAGGGCCTTTCACCTGGGTGCCCAGTGCAGAGATATGATGTCACAATGCCCCATTAGGCAGATCACAGACAAGGGCCTGTCACCTGGTTGCTCAGTGCAGAGTTATGATGTCAAATGCCCACTTAGGCAGATCACAGACAAGGGCCAGTAACCTGGGTGACCAGTGCATATTTATGATGTCACGGTGCCCCCTTAGGCACATCACAGACAAGGGCCTGTCACCTGGGTGACCAGTACAGAGTTATGATGTCACAATCTCCCTTAGGCAGATCACAGTCAAGGTCCTGTCACCTGGGTGACCAGTGCAGAGTTATGATGTCACAATGCCCCGTTAGGCAGATCACAGACAAGGGCCTGTCATCTGGTTTCCCGGTGCAGAGTTATGATGTCACAAAGCCCGCTTAGGCAGATCAGAGACAAGGGCCTGTCACGTGGGTGCCCAGTGCAGAATTATGATTTCACAAGCCCCCATTGGCAGATCAAATACGAGGGTCTGTCACCTCAGTGACTCGTGCAGAGTTATGATGTCACAATGCCCCCTTAGGCAGATCACAGGAAAGGTCCTGTCACCTGGGTGACCAGTGCAGAGTTATGATGTCCCAATGATCCCTTAGGCAGATCACAGATTAGGGCCTGTCACCTGGGTGACCCGTGCAGAGTTATGATGTCACAATGCCCCCTTAGGCAGATCATAGACAAGGGTCTGTCACCGGGGTGACCAGTGCAGACTTATGATGTCACAATGCCCCCTTAGGCAGGTCACAGACAAGGGTCTGTCACCTGCGTGATCCGTGCAGAGTTATGATTCCACAATGCCTCCTTAGGCCAATCACAGACAATTGTCTGTCACGTGGGAGACCTGTGCAGTCTTATGATGTTGCAATGCAACCTTAGGCAGATCACAGACAAGGGCCTGTCACCTGTATGACCCTTGAAGGGTTATGATGTCAGAATGCCCCCTTAGGCAGATCACAGTGAGGGGCTTGTCATCTGGGTGTCCAGTGCAGAGATATGATGGCACAATGCCCCCATAGGCAGATCACAGACAAGGGCCTGCCACTTGGGGGCCCAGTGCAGAGTTTTGATTTCAAATGCCCCATCAGGCAGATCTCAGACAACGGCCAGACACCTGGGTGCCCAGTGCAGAGTTATGATGTCACAATGCCCCCTTAGGTAGATCACAGACAAGGGTCTGTCACCTGGCCGACCAGTGCAGATTTCTGATGTCACAATGCCCCCTTAGGCCCATCACAGACAAGGGCCTGTCATCTGGGTGCCCAGTGCAGAAATATGATATCATAATGCCCCCTTAGGCATATCACAGACAAGGGCCTGTCACCTGGGTGACCCGTGCAGATTTATGATGTCGCAATGCCCCCTAAGGCAGATCACAGACAAGGGTCTGTCACCTGGGTGACCAGTGCAGAGTTATGATGTCACAATGCCCCCTTAGGCAGATCACAGACAAGGGTATGTCACGTCCGTGATCCGTACAGAGTTATGATCTCTCAATTCTCCCTTAGGCAGATCAAAGACAAGGGTCGGTCACCTGGGTGATCCGTGCAGATTTAGGATGTCACAATGCCCTCTTAGGCAGATCAAAACAAGGGCCTGTCACGTGGGTGACCCATGCAGAATTATGATGTCACAAAGCCCCCTTAAGCAAATCACAGACAAGGGCCTGTCACCTGGGTGACCCGTGCAGAGTTATGATATCACAAAGCCCACTTAGGCAGATCACAGACAAGGGCCTGTCACTTGGGTGACCCGTGCAGAGTTATGATGTCCCAATGCCCCATTAGGCAGATCACAGTCAAGGGCCTGTCACCTGGGTGCCCAGTGCAGAGATATGATGTCACATTATCCCCTTATGTAGATCACACACAAGGGCATGTCACCTGGGTGCCCAGTGCAGAGTTAAGTTGTCAAATGCTGCCTTAGGCAGATCACAGACAAAAGCCTGTCACCTGGGTGACCAGTGGAGAGTTATGATGTCACAATGACCCCTTAAGCAGATCACAGACAAGGGTCTGTCACCTGGGTGTCTACTGCAGAGTTATTATGCCACAATTCCCAATTAGGCATATAACACACAAGGGCCTGTCACCAGGGTCACCAGTGCAGAGTTATGATGTCACAATGCCCCCTTAGGCAGATCACAGAAAAGGGCCTATCACCTGGGTGACCAGTGCAGAGTTATGATGTCACGATGACCCCTTAGGCAGCTCACAGACAACGGCCTGTCACCTGGGTAACCCGTGCAGAGTTATGATGTCACAGTGCCCCCTTAGACAGATCACAGACAAGGGTCTGTCACCTGGGTGACCAGTGCAGAGTTATGATGTCAGAATGCCCCCTTAGGCAGATCACAGACAAGGGTCTGCCACCTGGGTGACCAGTGCAGAGTTATGATGTCACATTGCCCCCTTAGGCAGATCACAGTCAAGGGTCTGTCACCTGGGTGACCAGTGCAGTCTTATGATGTCACAATGCCCCCTTAGGCAGATCAAAGACAAGGGTCAGTCACCTCGATGACCCATGTAGTGTGATGATGTGACAATGCCCCCTTAGGCCGATCACACACAATGATCTGTCACCTGGGTCACCCGTGCAGTCTTATGATGTCACAATGCAACCTTAGGCAGATCACAGAAAAGGGTCTGTCACCTGGGTGACCCGTGCAGAGTTACGATATCACAATGCCCCCTTAGGCAGATAATAGACAAGGGCCTGTCACCTGGTTGCCCAGTGCAGAATTATGATTTCACAATGCCCTCATTGGCAGATCAAACACAAGGGTCTGTCATCTCGGTGACTCGTGCTGAGTTATGATGTCACAATGCCCCCTTAGGCAGAACACAGACAAGGTTCTGTCACCTGGTGGGCCAGTGCAGAGTTATGATGTCACAATGCCCCCTTAGGCAGATCAAAGTCAAGGGTCTGTCACCTGGGTGATCCGTGCAGAGTTATGATGTCACAATGCCCCCTTAGGCTGATCAAAACAAAGGCCTGTCACCTGGGTTACCCGTGCAGAGTTATGATGACACAGTGCCACTTCACGCAGATCACAGACAAGGGCCTGTCACCTGGGTGACCCGTGCAGAGTTATGATGTCACAAAGCCCCCTTAGGCAGATCACAGGCATGGGCCAGTCAACTGGGTGACCAGTGGAGAGTTATGATGTCACAATGCCCCCTTAGGCAAATCACAGACAAGGGTATATCACCTGGGTGACCAGTGCAGAATTATGATGTCACAATGCCCCCATGGGAAGATCACAGACAAGGGTCAATCATCTAGGTGAACAGGGCAGAGTTATGATGTCACAATGCCCCCTTAGTCAGATCACAGACAGGGGTCTGTCACCTGGGTGACAGGGAAGAGTTATGATGTCACAATGCCCCCTGAGGCATATCACAGACCAGGATCTGTCACCTGGGTGATGCGGGCAGAGTTATGATGTCACAATGCCCCCGTAGGCACATCACAGACAAGGGTCTGTCACCTGGCTGACCAGTGCAGAGTTATGATATCACAATACCCCCTCAGGCAGATCACAGACAAGGGTCTGTCCCCGGGGTGACCAGTGCAGAGTTATGATGTCACAATGCCACCTTAGGCAGATCACAGACAAGGGTCTGTCACCTGAGTGATCCGTGCAGAGTTATGAGTTCACAATTCCTCCTTAGGTCAATCACAGACAATTGTCTGTCACGTGGGTGACCCGTGCAGTCTTAAGATGTCGCAATGCAACCTTAGGCAGATCACAGACAAGGGCCTTTCACCTGGGTGACCCGTGAAGGGTTATGATGTCACAATGTCTCCTTAAGCAGATCACACTGAAGGGCCTTTCATCTGGGTGCCCAGTGCAGAGATATGATGTAACAGTGCCCCCTTGGGCAGATCACAGACAAGTGCCTGTCACTTGGGGGCCCAGTGCAGAGTTTTGATTTCAAATGCCCCCTCAGGCAGATCACAGACAAGGGCCTGTCACCTGGTTGACCAGTGCAGAGTTATGATGTCACAATGGCCCCTTAGGAAGATCACAGGCAACGGTCTGACACCTGGGTGCCCAGTGCAGAGATATGATGTCATAATGCCCCCTTAGGCACATCACAGGCAAGGGACAGTTACCAAGGTGACCAGTGCAGAGTTATGATGTCACAATGCCCCCTTAGGTAGATCACAGACAAGGGCCTGTCACCTGGGTGACCAGTGCAGGGTTACGATGTCACAATGTCCCCTTAGGCATATCACAGACAAGGGCCTGTCACCAGTGTGACCAGTGCAGAGTAATGATGTCTCAACATCCCCTTAGGCAGATCACAGAGAAGGGTCTGCCACGTGGGTGACCAGTGCAGAGTTATGATGTCACAATGCCCCCATTAAGCAGATTAAAGACAGGGTCTGTCACCTGGCGGACCAGTGCAGAGTTATGATGTCACAATGCCCCCTAAGGCACATCACAGACAACAGCCTGTCACCTGGGTAACCAGTGCAGAGTTAGGTTGTCACAATGCCCCCTTAGGCAGATCACAGGCAAGGGTATGTCACCTGGGTGATCCATACAGAGTTATGATCTCTCAATTCTCCCTTAGGCAGATCAAAGGCAAGGGTCTGTCGCCTGGGTGATCCGTGCAGAGTTATGATGTCACAATGCCCTCTTAGGCAGATCAAAACAAGGGCCTGTCACGTGGGTGACCCGTGCAGAATTATGATGTCACAATGCCCCCTTATGCAGATCACAGACAAGGGCCTGTCACCTGGGTGACCCATGCAGAGTTATGATGTCACAAAGCCCACTTAGGCAGATCACAGACAAGGGCCTGTCACTTGGGTGGCCCGTGCAGAGTTATGATGTCACAATGCCCCCTTAGGCAGATCACCATCAAGGGCCCGTCACCTGGCTGCCCAGTGCAGAGATATGATGCCACAATACCCCCTTATACAGATCACGCAAAAGGGCATGTCACCTGGGTGCCCAGTGCAGAGTTAAGATGTCAAATGCTGCCTTAGGCAGATCACAGACAAAAGCCTGTCATCTGGGTGACCAGTGGAGAGTTACGATGTCACAATGACCCCTTAGGCAGATCACAGAGAAGGGCCTGTCACCTGGGTGTCCAGTGCAGAGTTATTATGTCACAATTCCCCCTTAGGCATATAACAGTCAAGGGCCTGTCACCAAGGTGACCAATGCAGAGTTATGATGTCACAATGTCCCCTTAGGCAGATCACAGAAAAGGGCCTGTCACCTGGGTGACCAGTGAAGAATTATGATGTCACCATGACCCTTTAGGCAGATCACAGACAAGGGCCTGTCACCTGGGTGACCCGTGCAGAGTTATGATGTGACAGTGCCCCCTTAGGCAGATCACAGAACAGGGTCTGTCACCTGGGTGCCCAGTGCAGAGTTATGATGTCAAATGCCCCCTTAGGCAGATCACAGACAAGGGCCTGTCACCTGGGTGACCCGTGCAGAGTTATGATGTCACAAATCCCCCTTACGGAGATCACAGACAAGGGTCTGTCACCAGGGTGACCAGTGCAGAGTTATGATATCACAATGCCCCCTTAGGCAGATCAGAGACAAAGGGCTGTCACCTGGGTCCCCAGTGCAGAAATATGATGTCACAATGCCCCCTTAGGCAGATCACAGACAACGACCTGTCACCTGGGTGACCCGTGCAGAGTTATGATGTCACAATGCCCCCTTAGGGAGATCAAAGACAAGGGTCTGTCACCTGGGTGATCCGTGCAGACTTATGAAGTCACAATGCCACCTTAGGCAGATCAAAACAAAGGCCTGTCACCTGGGTGACCTGTGCAGAGTTATGATGTCACAATGCCGCCTTAGGCAGTTCTCAGAGAAGGGCCTGTCACCTGCGTGACCCGTGCAGATTTATGATGTCACAAAGCCCACTTAGAAAGATCACAGACATGGGCCAGTCAACTGGGTGTCCAGTGGAGAGTTATGATGTCACAATGCCCCCTTAGGCAGATCACAGACAAGGGTCTTTCACCTGGGTGACCAGTGCAGAGTTATAATGTCACAATGACCCCATAGGAAGATCACAGACACGGGTCTATCATCTGGGTGAACAGGGCAGAGTTATGATGTCACAATGCCCCCTTAGGCAGATCACAGACAGGGGTCTGTCACCTGGGTGACTGGGAAGAGTTATGATGTCACAATGACCCCTTAGGCATATCACAGACCAGGATCTGTCACCTGGGTGATGGTGCCGAGTTACGATGTCAAAATGCCCCCTTAGGCAGATCACAGACAAGGGTCTTTCCCCTGGCTGACCAGTGCAGAGTTATGATGTCACAATGCACTCTTAGGCAGATCACAGACAAGGGCCTGTCACCTGGGTGACCAGTCCAGAGTTGTGAAGTCACAACGCCCCCTTAGACAGATCACAGACAAGGGCCTGTCACCTGGGTGACGAGTGCAGAGTTATGATGTCAGAATGCCCCCTTAGGCAGATCACAGTGAGGGGCTTGTCATCTGGGTGTCCAGTGCAGAGATATGATGGCACAATGCCCCCATAGGCAGATCACAGACAAGGGCCTGCCACTTGGGGGCCCAGTGCAGAGTTTTGATTTCAAATGCCCCATCAGGCAGATCTCAGACAACGGCCAGACACCTGGGTGCCCAGTGCAGAGTTATGATGTCACAATGCCCCCTTAGGTAGATCACAGACAAGGGTCTGTCACCTGGCCGACCAGTGCAGATTTCTGATGTCACAATGCCCCCTTAGGCCCATCACAGACAAGGGCCTGTCATCTGGGTGCCCAGTGCAGAAATATGATATCATAATGCCCCCTTAGGCATATCACAGACAAGGGCCTGTCACCTGGGTGACCCGTGCAGATTTATGATGTCGCAATGCCCCCTAAGGCAGATCACAGACAAGGGTCTGTCACCTGGGTGACCAGTGCAGAGTTATGATGTCACAATGCCCCCTTAGGCAGATCACAGACAAGGGTATGTCACGTCCGTGATCCGTACAGAGTTATGATCTCTCAATTCTCCCTTAGGCAGATCAAAGACAAGGGTCGGTCACCTGGGTGATCCGTGCAGATTTAGGATGTCACAATGCCCTCTTAGGCAGATCAAAACAAGGGCCTGTCACGTGGGTGACCCATGCAGAATTATGATGTCACAAAGCCCCCTTAAGCAAATCACAGACAAGGGCCTGTCACCTGGGTGACCCGTGCAGAGTTATGATATCACAAAGCCCACTTAGGCAGATCACAGACAAGGGCCTGTCACTTGGGTGACCCGTGCAGAGTTATGATGTCCCAATGCCCCATTAGGCAGATCACAGTCAAGGGCCTGTCACCTGGGTGCCCAGTGCAGAGATATGATGTCACATTATCCCCTTATGTAGATCACACACAAGGGCATGTCACCTGGGTGCCCAGTGCAGAGTTAAGTTGTCAAATGCTGCCTTAGGCAGATCACAGACAAAAGCCTGTCACCTGGGTGACCAGTGGAGAGTTATGATGTCACAATGACCCCTTAAGCAGATCACAGACAAGGGTCTGTCACCTGGGTGTCTACTGCAGAGTTATTATGCCACAATTCCCAATTAGGCATATAACACACAAGGGCCTGTCACCAGGGTCACCAGTGCAGAGTTATGATGTCACAATGCCCCCTTAGGCAGATCACAGAAAAGGGCCTGTCACCTGGGTGACCAGTGAAGAATTATGATGTCACCATGACCCTTTAGGCAGATCACAGACAAGGGCCTGTCACCTGGGTGACCCGTGCAGAGTTATGATGTGACAGTGCCCCCTTAGGCAGATCACAGAACAGGGTCTGTCACCTGGGTGCCCAGTGCAGAGTTATGATGTCAAATGCCCCCTTAGGCAGATCACAGACAAGGGCCTGTCACCTGGGTGACCCGTGCAGAGTTATGATGTCACAAATCCCCCTTACGGAGATCACAGACAAGGGTCTGTCACCAGGGTGACCAGTGCAGAGTTATGATATCACAATGCCCCCTTAGGCAGATCAGAGACAAAGGGCTGTCACCTGGGTCCCCAGTGCAGAAATATGATGTCACAATGCCCCCTTAGGCAGATCACAGACAACGACCTGTCACCTGGGTGACCCGTGCAGAGTTATGATGTCACAATGCCCCCTTAGGGAGATCAAAGACAAGGGTCTGTCACCTGGGTGATCCGTGCAGACTTATGAAGTCACAATGCCACCTTAGGCAGATCAAAACAAAGGCCTGTCACCTGGGTGACCTGTGCAGAGTTATGATGTCACAATGCCGCCTTAGGCAGTTCTCAGAGAAGGGCCTGTCACCTGCGTGACCCGTGCAGATTTATGATGTCACAAAGCCCACTTAGAAAGATCACAGACATGGGCCAGTCAACTGGGTGTCCAGTGGAGAGTTATGATGTCACAATGCCCCCTTAGGCAGATCACAGACAAGGGTCTTTCACCTGGGTGACCAGTGCAGAGTTATAATGTCACAATGACCCCATAGGAAGATCACAGACACGGGTCTATCATCTGGGTGAACAGGGCAGAGTTATGATGTCACAATGCCCCCTTAGGCAGATCACAGACAGGGGTCTGTCACCTGGGTGACTGGGAAGAGTTATGATGTCACAATGACCCCTTAGGCATATCACAGACCAGGATCTGTCACCTGGGTGATGGTGCCGAGTTACGATGTCAAAATGCCCCCTTAGGCAGATCACAGACAAGGGTCTTTCCCCTGGCTGACCAGTGCAGAGTTATGATGTCACAATGCACTCTTAGGCAGATCACAGACAAGGGCCTGTCACCTGGGTGACCAGTCCAGAGTTGTGAAGTCACAACGCCCCCTTAGACAGATCACAGACAAGGGCCTGTCACCTGGGTGACGAGTGCAGAGTTATGATGTCAGAATGCCCCCTTAGGCAGATCACAGTGAGGGGCTTGTCATCTGGGTGTCCAGTGCAGAGATATGATGGCACAATGCCCCCATAGGCAGATCACAGACAAGGGCCTGCCACTTGGGGGCCCAGTGCAGAGTTTTGATTTCAAATGCCCCATCAGGCAGATCTCAGACAACGGCCAGACACCTGGGTGCCCAGTGCAGAGTTATGATGTCACAATGCCCCCTTAGGTAGATCACAGACAAGGGTCTGTCACCTGGCCGACCAGTGCAGATTTCTGATGTCACAATGCCCCCTTAGGCCCATCACAGACAAGGGCCTGTCATCTGGGTGCCCAGTGCAGAAATATGATATCATAATGCCCCCTTAGGCATATCACAGACAAGGGCCTGTCACCTGGGTGACCCGTGCAGATTTATGATGTCGCAATGCCCCCTAAGGCAGATCACAGACAAGGGTCTGTCACCTGGGTGACCAGTGCAGAGTTATGATGTCACAATGCCCCCTTAGGCAGATCACAGACAAGGGTATGTCACGTCCGTGATCCGTACAGAGTTATGATCTCTCAATTCTCCCTTAGGCAGATCAAAGACAAGGGTCGGTCACCTGGGTGATCCGTGCAGATTTAGGATGTCACAATGCCCTCTTAGGCAGATCAAAACAAGGGCCTGTCACGTGGGTGACCCATGCAGAATTATGATGTCACAAAGCCCCCTTAAGCAAATCACAGACAAGGGCCTGTCACCTGGGTGACCCGTGCAGAGTTATGATATCACAAAGCCCACTTAGGCAGATCACAGACAAGGGCCTGTCACTTGGGTGACCCGTGCAGAGTTATGATGTCCCAATGCCCCATTAGGCAGATCACAGTCAAGGGCCTGTCACCTGGGTGCCCAGTGCAGAGATATGATGTCACATTATCCCCTTATGTAGATCACACACAAGGGCATGTCACCTGGGTGCCCAGTGCAGAGTTAAGTTGTCAAATGCTGCCTTAGGCAGATCACAGACAAAAGCCTGTCACCTGGGTGACCAGTGGAGAGTTATGATGTCACAATGACCCCTTAAGCAGATCACAGACAAGGGTCTGTCACCTGGGTGTCTACTGCAGAGTTATTATGCCACAATTCCCAATTAGGCATATAACACACAAGGGCCTGTCACCAGGGTCACCAGTGCAGAGTTATGATGTCACAATGCCCCCTTAGGCAGATCACAGAAAAGGGCCTATCACCTGGGTGACCAGTGCAGAGTTATGATGTCACGATGACCCCTTAGGCAGCTCACAGACAACGGCCTGTCACCTGGGTAACCCGTGCAGAGTTATGATGTCACAGTGCCCCCTTAGACAGATCACAGACAAGGGTCTGTCACCTGGGTGACCAGTGCAGAGTTATGATGTCAGAATGCCCCCTTAGGCAGATCACAGACAAGGGTCTGCCACCTGGGTGACCAGTGCAGAGTTATGATGTCACATTGCCCCCTTAGGCAGATCACAGTCAAGGGTCTGTCACCTGGGTGACCAGTGCAGTCTTATGATGTCACAATGCCCCCTTAGGCAGATCAAAGACAAGGGTCAGTCACCTCGATGACCCATGTAGTGTGATGATGTGACAATGCCCCCTTAGGCCGATCACACACAATGATCTGTCACCTGGGTCACCCGTGCAGTCTTATGATGTCACAATGCAACCTTAGGCAGATCACAGAAAAGGGTCTGTCACCTGGGTGACCCGTGCAGAGTTACGATATCACAATGCCCCCTTAGGCAGATAATAGACAAGGGCCTGTCACCTGGTTGCCCAGTGCAGAATTATGATTTCACAATGCCCTCATTGGCAGATCAAACACAAGGGTCTGTCATCTCGGTGACTCGTGCTGAGTTATGATGTCACAATGCCCCCTTAGGCAGAACACAGACAAGGTTCTGTCACCTGGTGGGCCAGTGCAGAGTTATGATGTCACAATGCCCCCTTAGGCAGATCAAAGTCAAGGGTCTGTCACCTGGGTGATCCGTGCAGAGTTATGATGTCACAATGCCCCCTTAGGCTGATCAAAACAAAGGCCTGTCACCTGGGTTACCCGTGCAGAGTTATGATGACACAGTGCCACTTCACGCAGATCA
This sequence comes from Pan troglodytes, assembly GCF_028858775.2. Lineage (NCBI taxonomy): Eukaryota > Metazoa > Chordata > Mammalia > Primates > Hominidae > Pan > Pan troglodytes. The sequence continues at coordinate 8,315,385 of NC_086016.1, forward strand.
CAGACAAGGGCCTGTCACCTGGGTGACCCGTGCAGAGTTATGATGTCACAAAGCCCCCTTAGGCAGATCACAGGCATGGGCCAGTCAACTGGGTGACCAGTGGAGAGTTATGATGTCACAATGCCCCCTTAGGCAAATCACAGACAAGGGTATATCACCTGGGTGACCAGTGCAGAATTATGATGTCACAATGCCCCCATGGGAAGATCACAGACAAGGGTCAATCATCTAGGTGAACAGGGCAGAGTTATGATGTCACAATGCCCCCTTAGTCAGATCACAGACAGGGGTCTGTCACCTGGGTGACAGGGAAGAGTTATGATGTCACAATGCCCCCTGAGGCATATCACAGACCAGGATCTGTCACCTGGGTGATGCGGGCAGAGTTATGATGTCACAATGCCCCCGTAGGCACATCACAGACAAGGGTCTGTCACCTGGCTGACCAGTGCAGAGTTATGATATCACAATACCCCCTCAGGCAGATCACAGACAAGGGTCTGTCCCCGGGGTGACCAGTGCAGAGTTATGATGTCACAATGCCACCTTAGGCAGATCACAGACAAGGGTCTGTCACCTGAGTGATCCGTGCAGAGTTATGAGTTCACAATTCCTCCTTAGGTCAATCACAGACAATTGTCTGTCACGTGGGTGACCCGTGCAGTCTTAAGATGTCGCAATGCAACCTTAGGCAGATCACAGACAAGGACCTTTCACCTGGGTGACCCGTGAAGGGTTATGATGTCACAATGTCTCCTTAAGCAGATCACACTGAAGGGCCTTTCATCTGGGTGCCCAGTGCAGAGATATGATGTAACAGTGCCCCCTTGGGCAGATCACAGACAAGTGCCTGTCACTTGGGGGCCCAGTGCAGAGTTTTGATTTCAAATGCCCCCTCAGGCAGATCACAGACAAGGGCCTGTCACCTGGTTGACCAGTGCAGAGTTATGATGTCACAATGGCCCCTTAGGAAGATCACAGGCAACGGTCTGACACCTGGGTGCCCAGTGCAGAGATATGATGTCATAATGCCCCCTTAGGCACATCACAGGCAAGGGACAGTTACCAAGGTGACCAGTGCAGAGTTATGATGTCACAATGCCCCCTTAGGTAGATCACAGACAAGGGCCTGTCACCTGGGTGACCAGTGCAGGGTTACGATGTCACAATGTCCCCTTAGGCATATCACAGACAAGGGCCTGTCACCAGTGTGACCAGTGCAGAGTAATGATGTCTCAACATCCCCTTAGGCAGATCACAGAGAAGGGTCTGAGACGTGGGTGACCAGTGCAGAGTTATGATGTCACAATGCCCCCATTAAGCAGATTAAAGACAGGGTCTGTCACCTGGCGGACCAGTGCAGAGTTATGATGTCACAATGCCCCCTAAGGCACATCACAGACAACAGCCTGTCACCTGGGTAACCAGTGCAGAGTTAGGTTGTCACAATGCCCCCTTAGGCAGATCACAGGCAAGGGTATGTCACCTGGGTGATCCATACAGAGTTATGATCTCTCAATTCTCCCTTAGGCAGATCAAAGACAAGGGTCTGTCGCCTGGGTGATCCGTGCAGAGTTATGATGTCACAATGCCCTCTTAGGCAGATCAAAACAAGGGCCTGTCACGTGGGTGACCCGTGCAGAATTATGATGTCACAATGCCCCCTTATGCAGATCACAGACAAGGGCCTGTCACCTGGGTGACCCGTGCAGAGTTATGATGTCACAAAGCCCACTTAGGCAGATCACAGACAAGGGCCTGTCACTTGGGTGGCCCGTGCAGAGTTATGATGTCACAATGCCCCCTTAGGCAGATCACCATCAAGGGCCCGTCACCTGGCTGCCCAGTGCAGAGATATGATGCCACAATACCCCCTTATACAGATCACGCAAAAGGGCATGTCACCTGGGTGCCCAGTGCAGAGTTAAGATGTCAAATGCTGCCTTAGGCAGATCACAGACAAAAGCCTGTCATCTGGGTGACCAGTGGAGAGTTACGATGTCACAATGACCCCTTAGGCAGATCACAGAGAAGGGCCTGTCACCTGGGTGTCCAGTGCAGAGTTATTATGTCACAATTCCCCCTTAGGCATATAACAGTCAAGGGCCTGTCACCAAGGTGACCAATGCAGAGTTATGATGTCACAATGTCCCCTTAGGCAGATCACAGAAAAGGGCCTGTCACCTGGGTGACCAGTGAAGAATTATGATGTCACCATGACCCTTTAGGCAGATCACAGACAAGGGCCTGTCACCTGGGTGACCCGTGCAGAGTTATGATGTGACAGTGCCCCCTTAGGCAGATCACAGAACAGGGTCTGTCACCTGGGTGCCCAGTGCAGAGTTATGATGTCAAATGCCCCCTTAGGCAGATCACAGACAAGGGCCTGTCACCTGGGTGACCCGTGCAGAGTTATGATGTCACAAATCCCCCTTACGGAGATCACAGACAAGGGTCTGTCACCAGGGTGACCAGTGCAGAGTTATGATATCACAATGCCCCCTTAGGCAGATCAGAGACAAAGGGCTGTCACCTGGGTCCCCAGTGCAGAAATATGATGTCACAATGCCCCCTTAGGCAGATCACAGACAACGACCTGTCACCTGGGTGACCCGTGCAGAGTTATGATGTCACAATGCCCCCTTAGGGAGATCAAAGACAAGGGTCTGTCACCTGGGTGATCCGTGCAGACTTATGAAGTCACAATGCCACCTTAGGCAGATCAAAACAAAGGCCTGTCACCTGGGTGACCTGTGCAGAGTTATGATGTCACAATGCCGCCTTAGGCAGTTCTCAGAGAAGGGCCTGTCACCTGCGTGACCCGTGCAGATTTATGATGTCACAAAGCCCACTTAGAAAGATCACAGACATGGGCCAGTCAACTGGGTGTCCAGTGGAGAGTTATGATGTCACAATGCCCCCTTAGGCAGATCACAGACAAGGGTCTTTCACCTGGGTGACCAGTGCAGAGTTATAATGTCACAATGACCCCATAGGAAGATCACAGACACGGGTCTATCATCTGGGTGAACAGGGCAGAGTTATGATGTCACAATGCCCCCTTAGGCAGATCACAGACAGGGGTCTGTCACCTGGGTGACTGGGAAGAGTTATGATGTCACAATGACCCCTTAGGCATATCACAGACCAGGATCTGTCACCTGGGTGATGGTGCCGAGTTACGATGTCAAAATGCCCCCTTAGGCAGATCACAGACAAGGGTCTTTCCCCTGGCTGACCAGTGCAGAGTTATGATGTCACAATGCACTCTTAGACAGATCACAGACAAGGGCCTGTCACCTGGGTGACCAGTCCAGAGTTGTGAAGTCACAACGCCCCCTTAGACAGATCACAGACAAGGGCCTGTCACCTGGGTGACGAGTGCAGAGTTATGATGTCAGAATGCCCCCTTAGGCAGATCACAGACATTGGCCTGTCAACTGGGTGACCACTGGAGAGTTATGATGTCATAATGCTCCCTTAGGCAGATCACAGATAAAGGTCTATCATCTGGGTGAACAGGGCAAAGTTGTGATGTCACAATGTCCCCTTAGGCAGATCAAAGACAAGGGTCTGTCACCTGGGTGATCGGGAAGCGATATGATGTCACAATGCCCCCTTAGGCATATCACAGATCAGAATCTGTCACCTGGGTCATGCGTGCAGAGTTACGAAGTCACAATGCCCCCTTAGGCTGATCACAGACAAGGGTCTTTCACCTGGCTGACCAGTGCAGAGTTATGATGTCACAATGCCCCCGTAGGCACATCACAGGCAAGGGTCTGCCACCGGGCTGACCACTGTAGATTTAAGATGTCACAATGCCCCCTTAGGGAGGTCAAGGTCAAGGGCCTTTCACCTGGGTGCTCAGTGCAGAGTTATGGTGTCACAATGCCCCGTTAGGCAGTTCACAGACAAGGGCCTGTCATCTGGGTTCCCGGAGCAGAGTTATGATGTCACAATGCCCCCTTACGCAGATCACAGACAAGGGCCTGTAACCTGGGTGACCCGTGCAGAGTTATGAAGTCACAAAGCCCCCTCAGGTAGATCACAGACAAGGGCCTGTCACTTGGGTCACCCGTGCAGTGTTATGAAGTCACAATGGCCCCTTACGCAGATCACAGACAAGGGTCTGTCACCTGGGTGCCCAGTGCAGAGTTATAATGTCACAATGCCCCCTTAGGCATATAACAGACAAGGGCCTGTCACCAGGGTGACACATGCACAGTTATGATTTCACAATGTCCCCTTAGGCAGATCACAATCAAGGGCCTGTCACCTGGGTGACCCGTGCAGAGTTATGATGTCACAAAGCCCCCTTAGGCAGATCACAGAAAAGGGCCTGTCACTTTTGTGACCCGTGCAGAGTTATGATGTCCCAATGCCCCCTTAGAGAGATCACAGACAAGGGTGTGATACCTGGGTGACCAGTGCAGAGTTATGATGTCACAATGCCCCGTTAGGCAGATCACAGACAAGGGCCTGTCATCTGGTTTCCCGGTGCAGAGTTATGATGTCACAAAGCCCGCTTAGGCAGATCAGAGACAAGGGCCTGTCACGTGGGTGCCCAGTGCAGAATTATGATTTCACAAGCCCCCATTGGCAGATCAAATACGAGGGTCTGTCACCTCGGTGACTCGTGCAGAGTTATGATGTCACAATGCCCCCTTAGGCAGATCACAGAAAAGGGTCTGTCACCTGGCGGACCAGTGCAGAGTTATGATGTCACAATGCCCCTTTAGGCAGATCACAGACAAGGGTCTGTCACCTGGGTGAACTGTGCAGAGTTATGATGTCACAATGCCCCCTTAGGCAGATCAAAGACAAGGGTCTGTCACCTGGGTGATCTGTGCAGAGTTATGATGTCACAATGCCCCCTTAGGCAGATCAAATAAAGGCCTGTCACCTGGGTTACCCGTGCAGAGTTATGATGACACAATGCCGCCTTAGGCAAATCACAGACAAGGGTCTGTCACCTGGGTGACCAGTGCAGAGTTATGATGTCACAATGCCCCCTAGGAAGATCACAGACAAGGGTCTATCATCTAGGTGAACATGGCAGAGTTAAGATGTCACAATGCCCCCTTAGGCAGATCACAGACAGGGGTCTGTCACCTGGGTGACCGAGAAGAGTAATGATGTCACAATGCCGCCTTAGGCTTATCACAGATCAGGATCCGTCACCTGGGTGATGCGTGCAGAGTTACGATGTCACAATGCCCCCGTAGGCACATCACAGACAAGGGCCTGTCACCTGGGTGACCCGTGAAGGGTTATTAAGTCACAGTGCCCCCTTAGGCAGATCACAGACAAGGGCCTCTCACCTGGGTGACCCGTGCAGAGTTGTGATGTCACAGTGCCCCCTTAGGCAGATCACAGACAAGGGTCTGTCACCTGGGTGCCCAGTGCAGAGTTATGATGTCAAATGTCCCCTTAGGCAGATCATAGACCAGGGTCTGTCACCTGGGTGACCAGTGCAGAGTTTGGATGTCACAATGCCCCCATAGGCCGATCACACACAATGGTCTGTCACCTGGGTGACCCGTGAAGTCTTATGATGTCACAGTGCAACCATAGGCAGATCATAGATAACGGTCTGTCACCTGGGTGACTCATGAAGTCTTATGATGTCACAATGCCCCCTTAGACAGATCACAGACAAGGGCCTGTCAGTTGGGGGGATGCGTGAAGAGTTATGATGTCACAATGCCCCGTTAGGCCGGTCACTGACAAGGGCCCGTCATCAGGGTTCCCAGAGCAGAGTTCTGATGTCACAATGCCCCCTTAGGCAGATCAGAGGCAAGGGCCTGTCACCTGGGTGCCCAGTGCAGATTTAAGATGTCACAATGCCCCCTTAGGCAGTTCAGAGTCAAGGGCCTGTCACCTGGCTGCCCAATGCAGAGATAAGATGTCACAATGCCCCCATAGGCAGATCACAGACAAGGGCCTGTCACCTGGGTGCCCAGTGGAGAGTTATGATGTCAAATGCCCCCTTAGACAGATCACAGACAAGGGCCTGTCAGCTGGGTGACCAGTGCAAATTTATGATGTCACAATGCCCCCTTAGGCACATAACAGACAAGGACTTGTCACCTGGGTGACCAGTGCAGGGTTATGATTTCACAATGCCCCCTTTGGCAGATCACAGACAAGGGCCTGTCACCTGGTTGACGAGTGCAGTGTTATGATGTCACAATGATCCCTTAGGCAGATCACAGACAAGGGCCTGTCACCTGGGTGACCCGTGCAGAGTTATGATGTCACAATGCCCCCTTAGGCAGATCACAGACAAGGGCCTGTCACTTGTGTGACCCGTGCAGAGTTATGATGTCCCAATGCCCCCTTAGAGAGATCACAGACAAGGGTGTGATACCTGGGTGACCAGTGCAGAGTTATGATGTCACAATGCCCCGTTAGGCAGATCACAGACAAGGGCCTGTCATCTGGGTTCCCGGTGCGGAGTTATGATGTCACAGTGCCCGCTTAGGCAGATCAGAGACAAGGGCCTGTCACGTGGGTGCCCAGTGCAGAATCATGATTTCACAAGCCCCCATTGGCAGATCAAATACGAAGGTCTGTCACCTCAGGGACTCGTGCAGAGTTATGATGTCACAATGCCCCCTGAGGCAGATCACAGACAAGGGTCTGTCACCTGGCGAACCAGTGCAGAGTTATGATGTCACAATACCCCTTTAGGCAGATCACAGACAAGGGTCTGTCACCTGGGTGAACTGTGCAGAGTTATGATGTCACAATGCCCCCTTAGGCAGATCAAAGACAAGGGTCTGTCACCTGGGTGATCCGTGAAGAGTTATGATGTCACAATGCCCCCTTAGGCAGATCAAAACAAAGGTCTGTCACCTGGGTGACCCGTGCAGAGTTATGATGACACAATGCCGCCTTAGGCAGATCACGGACAAGGGCCTGTCACCTGGGGGACCCATGAAGAGTTATGTTGTCACAATGCCCCCTTAGGCAGATCACAGTCAAGGGCCTGTCACCTGGGTGACCCGTGCAGAGTTATGATGTCACAATGCCCCTTTGACAGATCACAGACATGGCCTGTCACCTGGACGCCCAGTGCAGAGTTATGGTGTCACAGTGCCACCTGAGGCATATCACAGACAAGGACCTGTCACCTGAGTTACCAGTGCAGAGTTATGATGTCACAATGCCACCTTAGGCAGATCAGAGACAAGGGCCGGTCTCCTGGGTGACCAGTGACGAGTCATGATGTCACAATGCCCCCTTAGGCAGATCACAGACAAGGGCCTGTCATCTGGCTGACCAGTGCAGTGTTATGATGTCACAATGCCACCTTAGGCATATCACAGACAAGGGCCTGTGACCAGCGTGACCAGTGCAGAGTTACGGTGTCAGAATACACCCTTAGGAAGATCACAGAAAAGGGCCTGTCACCTGGATTACCAGTGCAGTGTTATGATGTCACAATGCCCCCTTAGGTAGTTCAAAGACAAGGATCTGTCCCCTGGGTTACCAGTGTAGAGTTATGATGTAACAATGCCCCCTTAGGCTGATCACAGACAAGGGTCTGACACCTGGGTGACTAGTGCACAGTCATGATGTCACAATGCCCCCTTAGGCAGATCAAAGACAAGGGTCTGTCACCTCGGTGACCCGTGCAGAGTTATGATGTCACAATGCCCCCTTAGGCAGATCACAGACAAGGGTCTGTCCCCTGGGTGACCAGTGCAGTGTTATGATGTCACAATGCCCCTTAGGCAGATCAAAACAAGGGTCTGTCACCTCGGTGACCCGTCCAGAATTATGATGTCACAATGCCCCATTATGCCGATCACAGACAATGGTGTGTCACCTGGGTGACCCGTGCAGTCTTATGATGTCAGAATGCAACCTTAGGCAGATAACAGACCAGGGTCTGTCACCTGGGTGACCCGTGCAGAGTTATGATATCAGAATGCCCCCTTAGGCAGATCACAGTCAATGGCCTGTCACCTAGGTGCCCAGGGCAGAGAGAAGATGTCACAATGCCCCCATAGGAAGATCACAGACAAGGGTCTATCATCTGGGTGAACAGGGCAGAGTCAGGATGTCACAATGCCCCCTTAGGCAGATCACAGACAAGGGTCTCTCACCTGGATGACTGGGAAGAATTATGATGTCACAATGCCCCCTTAGGCATATCAGAGACCACGATATGTCACCTGGGTGATGCGTGCGGAGTTACGATGGCACAATGCCCCCGTAGGCAGATCACAGACAAGGGTCTTTCCCCTGGCTGACCAGTGCAGAGTCAGGATGTCACAATGCCCCCATAGGCCCATCAAAGACAAGGGTCTGTCACCTGGCTTACCAGGGCAGAGTTATGATGTCACAATGCCCTGTTAGGCAGATCAGAGACAAGGGCCTGTCACCTTGGTGCCCACTGCAGATTTAAGATGTCACAAAGCCCCCTTAGGCAGATCAGAATCAAGGGCCTTTCACCTGGGTGCCCTGTTCAGAGATATGATGTCACAATGCCCCCTTAGGCATATCACAGTCAAGAGCCTGTCTCCTGGGGGCCCAGTGCAGAGATATGAAGTCAAAATGCCCCCTTACGCAGATCACAGACAAGGGCATGTTACCTGGGTGCCCAGTGCAGAGTTATGATGTCAAAAGCCCCCTTAGGCGGATGACAGACAATGGCCTGTCACCTGGGTGACCAGTGAAGAGTTATTATGTCACAAAGCCCCCTTAGGAATAACACAGACAAGGACCTGTCACCAGGGTGAGCAGTGCAGAGTTAAGATGTCAGAATACCCCCTTAGGCCTTTCACAGACAATGGTCTGACACGTGGGTGACCCGTGAAGTCTTCTGATGTCAGAGTGCAACCTTAGGCAGATCACAGACAATGGTCTGTCACCTGGGTGACCCGTGAAGTCTTGTGATGTCACAATGCCCCCTTAGGCAGATCACAGACCAGGGCCTGTCACTTGGGGGGACGTGTGCAGAGTTATGATGTCCCAATGCTCCCTTAGGCAGATCACAGACAAGGGCCTGTCACCTGGGTGACCCGTGCAGTGTTATGATGTCACAATGCCCCCTTAGGCAGATCATAGACAAGGGTCTGTCACCTGGGTGCCCAGTGCAGATTTAAGATATCACAATGCCCCCTTAGGCAGATCAGAGTCAAGGGCCTGTCACCTGGGTGCCCAGTGCAGAGATATGAGGTCACAATGCCCCCAGAGGCAGATCACAGACAAGGGCCTGTCACCTGGGTGCCCAGTGCAGAGTTATGATGTCAAATGCCCCCTTAGGCAGATCACAGACAATGGTATGTCACTTGGGTGAACCGTGCAGTCTTATGATGTCACAATGCAACCTAAGGCAGATCACAGGCAAGGGTCTGTCACCTGGGTGATCCGTGCAGAGCTATGATGTCACAATGCCCCCTTAAGCAGATAACAGACAAGGGTCTGTCACTTGCATGACCTGTGCAATGTTATGATGTCACAATGCCCCCTTAGGCAGATCAGAGACAAGGGCCTGTCACTTGGGGGCCCAGTGCACAGTTATGATGTCAAATGCCCCATTAGGCAGATCACAGACAAGGGCCTGTCACCTGCGTGACCAGTGCAGAGTTATGATGTCACAATGCCCCTATGGCACATTACAGACAAGGGCCTCTCACCTGGGTGCCCAGTGCAGAGTTGCGAGGTCACAATGCCCTGTTAGGCATATCACAGACAAGGTCCTGTCACCAGGGTGACCAGTGAGGAGTTATGATGTCACAATGCCCCCATAGGCAGATCACTGACAAGGGCCTGTCACCTGGGTGACCCGTGCAGAGTTATGATGTCACAAATCCCCCTTAGGGAGATCACAGACAAGGGCCTGTCACTTGTGTGACCCGTGCAGAGTTATGATGTTGCAGTGCCCCCTTAGGCAGATCACAGACAAGGGTCTGTCACCAGGGTGACCAGTGCAGAGTTATGATATCACAATGCCTCCTTAGGCAGATCAGAGACAAGGGGCTGTCACCTGGGTGCCCAGTGCAGAAATATGATGTCACAATGCCCCCTTAGGCAGATCACAGACAACGACCTGTCACCTGGGTGACCCGTGCAGAGTTATGATGTCACAATGCCCCCTTAGGGAGATCAAAGACAAGGGTCTGTCACCTGGGTGATCCGTGCAGACTTATGAAGTCACAATGCCACCTTAGGCAGATCAAAACAAAGGCCTGTCACCTGGGTGACCTGTGCAGAGTTATGATGTCACAATGCCGCCTTAGGCAGTTCTCAGAGAAGGGCCTGTCACCTGCGTGACCCGTGCAGATTTATGATGTCACAAAGTCCACTTAGAAAGATCACAGACATGGGCCAGTCAACTGGGTGTCCAGTGGAGAGTTATGATGTCACAATGCCCCCTTAGGCAGATCACAGACAAGGGTCTTTCACCTGGGTGACCAGTGCAGAGTTATAATGTCACAATGACCCCATAGGAAGATCACAGACACGGGTCTATCATCTGGGTGAACAGGGCAGAGTTATGATGTCACAATGCCCCCTTAGGCAGATCACAGACAGGGGTCTGTCACCTGGGTGACTGGGAAGAGTTATGATGTCACAATGACCCCTTAGGCATATCACAGACCAGGATCTGTCACCTGGGTGATGGTGCCGAGTTACGATGTCAAAATGCCCCCTTAGGCATATCACAGACAAGGGTCTTTCCCCTGGCTGACCAGTGCAGAGTTATGATGTCACAATGCACTCTTAGGCAGATCACAGACCAGGGCCTGTCACCTGGGAGACCAGTCCAGAGTTGTGAAGTCACAACGCCCCCTTAGACAGATCACAGACAAGGGCCTGTCACCTGGGTGACGAGTGCAGAGTTATGATGTCAGAATGCCCCCTTAGGCAGATCACAGATATTGGCCTGTCAACTGGGTGACCACTGGAGAGTTATGATGTCATAATGCTCCCTTAGGCAGATCACAGATAAAGGTCTATCATCTGGGTGAACAGGGCAAAGTTGTGATGTCACAATGCCCCCTTAGGCAGATCACAGACAAGGGTCTGTCACCTGGGTGACCGGGAAGCGATATGATGTCACAATGCCCCCTTAGGCATATCACAGATCAGAATCTGTCACCTGGGTCATGCGTGCAGAGTTACGATGTCACAATGCCCCCTTAGGCTGATCACAGACAAGGGTCTTTCACCTGGCTGACCAGTGCAGAGTTATGATGTCACAATGCCCCCGTAGGCACATCACAGGCAAGGGTCTGCCACCGGGCTGACCACTGTAGATTTAAGATGTCACAATGCCCCCTTAGGCAGGTCAGGGTCAAGGGCCTTTCACCTGGGTGCTCAGTGCAGAGTTATGGTGTCACAATGCCCCGTTAGGCAGGTCACAGACAAGGGCCTGTCATCTGGGTTCCCGGAGCAGAGTTATGAAGTCACAAAGCCCCCTCAGGTAGATCACAGACAAGGGCCTGTCACTTGGGTCACCCGTGCAGTGTAATGAAGTCACAATGGCCCCTTAAGCAGATCACAGACAAGGGTCTGTCACCTGGGTGCCCAGTGCAGAGTTATAATGTCACAATGCCCCCTTAGGCATATAACAGAAAAGGGCCTGTCACCAGGGTGACACATGCACAGTTATGATTTCACAATGCCCCCTTAGGCAGATCACAATCAAGGGCCTGTCACCTGGGTGACCCGTGCAGAGTTATGATGTCACAAAGCCCCCTTAGGCAGATCACAGAAAAGGGCCTGTCACTTTTGTGACCTGTGCAGAGTTATGATGTCCCAATGCCCCCTTAGAGAGATCACAGACAAGGGTGTGATACCTGGGTGACCAGTGCAGAGTTATGATGTCACAATGCCCCGTTAGGCAGATCACAGACAAGGGCCTGTCATCTGGTTTCCCGGTGCAGAGTTATGATGTCACAAAGCCCGCTTAGGCAGATCAGAGACAAGGGCCTGTCACGTGGGTGCCCAGTGCAGAATTATGATTTCACAAGCCCCCATTGGCAGATCAAATACGAGGGTCTGTCACCTCAGTGACTCGTGCAGAGTTATGATGTCACAATGCCCCCTCAGGCAGATCACAGAAAAGGGTCTGTCACCTGGCGGACCAGTGCAGAGTTATGATGTCACAATGCCCCTTTAGGCAGATCACAGACAAGGGTCTGTCACCTGGGTGAACTGTGCAGAGTTATGATGTCACAATGCCCCCTTAGGCAGATCAAAGACAAGGGTCTGTCACCTGGGTGATCTGTGCAGAGTTATGATGTCACAATGCCCCCTTAGGCAGATCAAAAAAAAGGCCTGTCACCTGGGTTACCCATGCAGAGTTATGATGACACAATGCCGCCTTAGGCAAATCACACACAAGGGTCTGTCACCTGGGTGACCAGTGCAGAGTTATGATGTCACAATGCCCCCTAGGAAGATCACAGACAAGGGTCTATCATCTAGGTGAACATGGCAGAGTTAAGATGTCACAATGCCCCCTTAGGCAGATCACAGACAGGGGTCTGTCACCTGGGTGACCGAGAAGAGTAATGATGTCACAATGCCGCCTTAGGCCTATCACAGATCAGGATCCGTCACCTGGGTGATGCGTGCAGAGTTACGATGTCACAATGCCCCCGTAGGCACATCACAGACAAGGGCCTGTCACCTGGGTGACCCTTGAAGGGTTATTATGTCACAATGCCCCCTTTGGCAGATCACAGTGAAGGACCTGTCATCTGGGTGCCCAGTGCAGAGATATGATGTCACAATGCCCCCTTAGGCAGATCACAGACAAGGGCCTCTCACCTGGGTGACCCATGCAGAGTTGTGATGTCACAGTGCCCCCTTAGGCAGATCACAGACAAGGGTCTGTCACCTGGGTGCCCAGTGCAGAGTTATGATGTCAAATGCCCCCTTAGGCAGATCATAGACAAGGGTCTGTCTCCTGGGTGACCAGTGCGGAGTTTGGATGTCACAATGCCCCCATAGGCAGATCATAGACAAGGGTCTGTCACCTGGGTGACCAGTGCGGAGTTTGTATGTCACAATGCCCCCATAGGCCGATCACACACAATGGTCTGTCACCTGGGTGACCCGTGAAGTCTTATGATGTCACAGTGCAACCATAGGCAGATCATAGATAACGGTCTGTCACCTGGGTGACTCGTGAAGTCTTATGATGTCACAATGCCCCCTTAGACAGATCACAGACAAGGGCCTGTCAGTTGGGGGGACGCGTGAAGAGTTATGATGTCACAATGCCCCGTTAGGCAGGTCACTGACAAGGGCCTGTCATCAGGGTTCCCAGAGCAGAGTTCTGATGTCACAATGCCCCCTTAGGCAGATCAGAGGCAAGGGCCTGTCACCTGGGTGCCCAGTGCAGATTTAAGATGTCACAATGCCCCCTTAGGCAGTTCAGAGTCAAGGGCCTGTCACCTGGCTGCCCAATGCAGAGATAAGATGTCACAATGCCCCCATAGGCAGATCACAGACAAGGGCCTGTCACCTGGGTGCCCAGTGGAGAGTTATGATGTCAAATGCCCCTTAGGCAGATCACAGACAAGGGCCTGTCAGCTGGGTGACCAGTGCAAATTTATGATGTCACAATGCCCCCTTAGGCACATAACAGACAAGGACTTGTCACCTGGGTGACCAGTGCAGGGTTATGATTTCACAATGCCCCCTTTGGCAGATCACAGACAAGGGCCTGTCACCTGGTTGACGAGTGCAGCGTTATGATGTCACAATGATCCCTTAGGCAGATCACAGACAAGGGCCTGTCACCTGGGTGACCCGTGCAGAGTTATGATGTCACAATGCCCCCTTAGGCAGATCACAGACAAGGGCCTGTCACTTGTGTGACCCGTGCAGAGTTATGACGTCCCAATGCCCCCTTAGAGAGATCACAGACAAGGGTGTGATACCTGGGTGACCAGTGCAGAGTTATGATGTCACAATGCCCTGTTAGGCAGATCACAGACAAGGGCCTGTCATCTGGGTTCCCGGTGCGGAGTTATGATGTCACAGTGCCCGCTTAGGCAGATCAGAGACAAGGGCCTGTCACGTGGGTGCCCAATGCAGAATTATGATTTCACAAGCCCCCATTGGCAGATCAAATACGAAGGTCTGTCACCTCAGGGACTCGTGCAGAGTTATGATGTCACAATGCCCCCTGAGGCAGATCACAGACAAGGGTCTGTCACCTGGCGAACCAGTGCAGAGTTATGATGTCACAATGCCCCTTTAGGCAGATCACAGACAAGGGTCTGTCACCTGGGTGAACTGTGCAGAGTTATGATGTCACAATGCCCCCTTAGGCAGATCAAAGACAAAGGTCTGTCACCTGGGTGACCTGTGCAGAGTTATGATGACACAATGCCGCCTTAGGCCGATCACAGGGATGGGACAGTCAACTGGGTGACCAGTGGAGAGGTATGATGTCACAATACCCCCTTAGGCAAATCACAGACAAGGGTCTGTCACCTGGGTGACCAGTGCAGAGTTATGATGTCACAATGCCTCCTAGGAAGATCGCAGACAAGGGTCTATCATCTAGGTGAACAGGGCAGAGTTATGATGTCACAATGCCCCCTTAGGCAGATCACACACAGGGGTCTTTCACCTGGGTGACCGAGAAGAGTTATGATGTCACAATGCCGCCTTAGGCCTATCACAGATCAGGATCCGTCACCTGGGTGATGCGTGCAGAGTTACGATGTCACAATGCCCCCTTAGGCAGATCACAGACAAGTTCCTGTCACCTGGGGGACCCGTGAAGGGTTATTAGGTCACAATGCCCCTTTGGCAGATCACAGTGAAGGACCTGTCATCTGGGTGCCCCGTGCAGAGATATGATTTCACAATGCCCCCTTAGGCAGATCACAGACAAGGGCCTGTCACTTGGGGGCCCAGTGCAGAGTTTTGATTTCAAATGCCCCTTCAGGCAGATCACAGACAAGGGCCTGTCACCTGGGTGACCACTGCAGAGTTATGATGTCACAATGCCCCCTTAGGAAGATCACAGACAAGGTCCTGTCACTTGGGGGCCAAGTGCAGAGTTTTGATTTCAAATGCCCCTTCAGGCAGATCACAGAGAAGGGCCTGTCACCTGGGTGACCATTGCAGAGTTATGATGTCACAATGCCCCCTTAGGAAGATCACAGACAAGGGCCTGACTCCTGGGTGCCCAGTGCACAGATATGATGTCATAATGCCCCCTTAGGCACATCACAGGCAAAGGATTGTTACCAAGGTGACCAGTACAGAGTTATGATGTCACAATGCCCCCTTAGGCACATAACAGACAAGGACTTGTCACCTGGGTGACCAGTGCAAGGTTATGATTTCACAATGCCCCCTTTGGCAGATCACAGACAAGGGCCTGTCACCTGGTTGACGAGTGCAGTGTTATGATGTCACAATGATCCCTTAGGCAGATCACAGACAAGGGCCTGTCACCTGGGTGACCCGTGCAGAGTTATGATGTCACAATGCCCCCTTAGGCAGATCACAGACAAGGTTATGTCACCTGGGTGATCCGTGCAGAGTTATGATGACTCAATTCTCCCTTAGGCAAATCAAAGACAAGGGTCTGTCACCTGGGTGATCCGTGCAGAGTTATGATGTCACAATGCCCCCTTAGACAGATCAAAACAAGGGCCTGTAACCTGGGTGACCCGCGCAGAATTATGATGTCACAAAGCGCCCTTACGCAGATCACAGGCAAGGGCCTGTCACTTGGGTGACCCGTGCAGAGTTATGATGTCACAATGCCCCCTTTGGCAGAACACAGTCAAGGGCCTGTCAACTGGGTGCCCAGTGCAGAGATGTGATCTCACAATGTCCCCTTATGCAGATCAAAGACAAGGGCATGTCACCTGGGTGACCCGTACAGAGTTATGATGTCACAGTGCCCCCTTAGGAAGATCATAGACAAGGGTCTGTCACCTGGCTGACCAGTGCAGAGTTACGATGTCACAATGCCCCCTTAGGCAGATCACAGTCAAGGGACTGCCACCTAGGTGACCAGTGCACTGGTATGATGTCACAATGCCCCCTTAGTCAGATAAAAGAGAAGGGTCTGTCACCTCGGTGACCCGTGTAGGGTTATGATTTGACAATGACCCCTTAGGCACATCACAGACAAGGGCCTGTCACCAGGGTGACCAGTGCAGAGTTATGATGTCACAATGCCCCCTTAGGGAGATCACAGAAAAGGGCCTGTCATCTGGGTGACGAGTGAAGAGTTATGATGTCACCATGACCCCTTAGGCAGATCACAGGCAAGGGCCTGCCACCTGGGTGACCCGTGCAGAGTTATGATGTCACAATGCCCCCTTTGGCAGAACACAGTCAAGGGCCTGTCAACTGGGTGCCCAGTGCAGAGATGTGATCTCACAATGTCCCCTCATGCAGATCAAAGACAAGGGCATGTCACCTGGGTGACCCGTGCAGAGTTATGATGTCACAGTGCCCCCTTAGGAAGATCATAGACAAGGGTCTGTCACCTGGCTGACCAGTGCAGAGTTACGATGTCACAATGCCCCCTTAGGCAGATCACAGTCAAGGGACTGCCACCTAGGTGACCAGTGCACTGGTATGATGTCACAATGCCCCCTTAGTCAGATAAAAGAGAAGGGTCTGTCACCTCGGTGACCCGTGTAGGGTTATGATTTGACAATGACCCCTTAGGCACATCACAGACAAGGGCCTGTCACCAGGGTGACCAGTGCAGAGTTATGATGTCACAATGCCCCCTTAGGGAGATCACAGAAAAGGGCCTGTCATCTGGGTGACGAGTGAAGAGTTATGATGTCACCATGACCCCTTAGGCAGATCACAGGCAAGGGCCTGCCACCTGGGTGACCCGTGCAGAGTTATGATGTCACAATGCCGCCTTAGGCAGATCACAGACAAGGGTCTGTCACCTGCGTGCCCAGTGCAGGGTTATGATGTCAAATGTCCCCTTAGGCAGATCACAGACAAGGGCCTGTCACCTGGGTGACCAGTGCAGAGATAAGATGTCACAATGTCCCCTTAGGCCGATCACACAACATGGTCTGTCATCTGGGTGACCCGTGAAGTCTTATGATGTCACAGTACAACCTTAGGCAGATCATAGATAACGGTCTGTCACCTGGGTGACTCGTGAAGTCTTATGATGTCACAATGCACCCTTAGGCAGGTCACAGACAAGAGCCTGTCATCTGGGTCCCCAGAGCAGAGTTCTGATGTCACAGTGCCCCCTTAGGCAAATCAGAGACAAGGGTCTGTCACCAGGGTGCCCAGTGCAGATTTAAGATGTCACAATGCCCCCTTAGGCAGATCAGAGTCAAGGGCCTGTCACCTGGGTGCCCAGTGCAGAGATATGATGTCACAATGCCCCCTCAAACAGATCACAGACAAGGGCCTGTCACCTGGGTGCCCAGTGGAGAGTTATGATGTCAAATGCCCCCTTAGGCAGATCACAGACAAGGGCCTGTCACCTGGGTGACCAGTGCAGATTTATGATGCCACAATGCCCCCTTAGGCACATCACAGACAAGGGCCTGTCACCTGGGTGACCAGTGCAGTGTTATGATTTCACAATGCCCCCTTAGGCAGATCACTGATAAGGACCTGTCACCAGGGTGACCAGTGCAGAGTTATGATGTCACAATGCCCCCTTAGGCAGATCACAGAAAAGGGACTGTCACCTGGTTGACGAGTGCAGAGTTATGATGTCACAATACCCCTTTGGCAAATAACAGAGAAGGGCCTGTCCCCTGGCGGCCCAGTGAACAGTTATGATGTCACATTACCCTCTTAGGCATATCACAGACAATGGCCTGTCACCAGGGTGAGCAGTGCAGAGTTATGATGTCACAGTGCCCCCTTAGGCAGATCACAGACAGGGGTCTGTCACCTGGGTGACCGGGAAGAGTTACGATGTCACAATGCCCCCTTAGGCATATCACAGACCAGGATCTGTCACCTGGGTGATGCGTGCCGAGTTACGATTTCACAATGCCCCCTTAGGCAGATCACAGACAAGGGTCTTTCCCCTGGCTGACCAGTGCAGACGTATGATGTCACAATGCCCCTGTAGGCACATCACAGACAAGGGTCTGTCACCTGACTAACCAGGGCAGAGTTATGATGTCACAATGTCCCCTTAGGCAGATCACAGACAGTGGCCTGTCACCTGGGTGACCAGTGCAGAGTTATGATGTAACAATGCCCCTTAGGCAGATCACAGACAAGGTCCTGTCACCTGGGTGACCAGTGCAGAGTTATGATGTCACAATGCCCCCTTAGGCATATCACAGACAAGGGTCTGTCACCTGGGTGACCAGTGCACAGTTATGATGTCACAATGCCCCCATAGGTAGATCACAGACAAGGGTCTATCATCTGGGTGAACAGGGCAGAGTTATGATGTCACAATGCCCCCTTAGGCAAATCACAGACAAGGGTCTGTCACCTTGCAGACGGGGAAGAGTTATGATGTCACAATGCCCCCTTAGGCACATCACAGACCAGGATCTGTCACCTGGGTGATGCGTGCAGAGTTAGGATGGCACAATGCCCCCTTAGGCAGATCACAGACAAGGGTCTTTCCCCTGGCTGACCAGTGCAGAGTTATGATGTCACAATGCCCCCGTAGGCAAATCACAGACAAGGGTCTCTCACCTGACTGACCAGGGCAGAGTTATGATGTCAGAATGCCACCTTAGGCAGATCAGAGTTAAGGGCCTTTCACCTGGGTGCCCAGTGCAGAGATATGATGTCACAATGCCCCATTAGGCAGATCACAGACAAGGGCCTGTCACCTGGGTGCTCAGTGCAGAGTTATGATGTCAAATGCCCACTTAGGCAGATCACAGAAAAGGGCCATTAACCTGGGTCACCAGTGCATATTTATGATGTCACAGCGCCCCCTTAGGCACATCACAGACAAGGGCCTGTCACCTGGGTGACCACTGTAGAGTTATGATGTCACAATCTTCCTTAGGCAGATCACAGTCAAGGTCCTGTCACCTGGGTGCCCAATTCGGAGTTATTATGTCACAATGCCCCCTTAGACATATCACAGACAAGGGCCTGTCACCAGGGTGACCAGTGCTGAGTTATGATGTCACAATGCACCCCTTAGGCAGATCACAGAAAAGGGCCTGTCACCTGGGTGACCCTTGCAGAGTTATGATGTCAAATGCCCCATTAGGCAGATCACAGACAAGGGTCTGTCACCGGGGTGACCAGTGCAGACTTATGATGTCACAATGCCCCCTTAGGCAGATCACAGACAAGGGTCTGTCACCTGCGTGATCCGTGCAGAGTTATGATTTCACAATGCCTCCTTAGGCCAATCACAGACAATTGTCTGTCACGTGGGTGACCCGTGCAGTCTTATGATGTCGCAATGCAATCTTAGGCAGATCATTGACAAGGGCCTGTCACCTGGGTGACCCTTGAAGGGTTATGATGTCACAATGCCCCCTTAGGCAGATCACAGTGAAGGGCCTTTCATCTTGGAGCCCAGTGCAGAGATATGATGGCACAATGCCCTCCTAGGTAGATCACAGACAAGGGCCTGCCACTTGGGGGCCCAGTGCAGAGTTTTGATTTCAAATGCCCCCTCAGGCAGATCACAGAAAACGGCCTGACACCTGGGTGCCCAGTGCAGAGATATGATGTCATAATGCCCCCTCAGGCACATCACAGGCAAGGGACAGTTACCAAGGTGACCAGTGCAGAGTTATGATGTCACAATGCCCCCTTAGGCAGATCACAGAGAAGGGCCTGTCACCTGGGTGACCAGTGCAGGGTTATGATGTCACAATGTCCCCTTAGGCATATCACAGACAAGGGCCTGTCACCGGGGTGACCAGTGCAGAGTAATGATGTCACAATGTCCCCTTAGGCAGATCACAGAGAAGGGTCTGCCACGTGGGTGACCAGTGCAGAGTTATGATGTCACAATGCCCCCATAAGCAGATCAAAGACAGGGTCTGTCACGTGGCGGACCAGTGCAGAGTTATGATGTCACAATGCCCCCTTACGTAGATCACAGGCAAGGGTCTGTCACCTGGCCGACCAGTGCAGATTTCTGATGTCACAATGCCCCCTTAGGCAGATCACAGACTAGGGCCTGTCATCTGGGTACGCAGTGCAGAGATATGATGTCATAATGCCCCCTTAGGCATATCACAGACAAGGGCCTGTCACCAAGGTGATCAGTGCAGAGTTATGATGTCACAATGCCCACTTAGGCAGATCACAGACAAGGGTATGTCACGTGGGTGATCCGTACAGAGTTATGATCTCTCAATTCTCCCTTAGGCAGATCAAAGACAAGGGTCGGTCACCTGGGTGATTCGTGCAGATTTATGATGTCACAATGCCCTCTTAGGCAGATCAAAACAAGGGCCTGTCACGTGGGTGACCCATGCAGAATTATGATGTCACAAAGCCCCCTTACGCAGATCACAGACAAGGGCCTGTCACATGGGTGACCCGTGCAGAGTTATGATATCACAAAGCCCACTTAGGCAGATCACAGACAAGGGCTTGTCACTTGGGTGACCCGTGCAGAGTTATGATGTCACAATGCCCCATTAGGCAGATCACAGTGAAGGGCCTGTCACCTGGGTGCCCAGTGGAGAGATATGATGTCACAATACCCCCTTATGCAGATCACACACAAGGGCATGTCACCTGGGTGCCCAGTGTAGAGTTAAGATGTCAAATGCTGCCTTAGGCAGATCACAGACAAAAGCCTGTCACCTGGGTGACCAGTGGAGAGTTATGATGTCACAATGACCCCTTAGGCAGATCACAGACAAGAGCCTGTCACCTGGGTGTCTAGTGCAGAGTTATTATGTCACAAAGCCCCCTTAGGCATATCACAGACAAGGGCCTGTCACCAGGGTGACCAGTGCAGAGTTAAGATGTCACAATGCCCCCTTAGGCCGATCACAGACAATGGTCTGTCACCTGGGTGACCCGGGGAGTCTTATGATGTCACAGTGCAACCTTAGGCAGATCACAGACAACGGTCTGTCACCTGGGTAACCCGTGAAGTCTTATGATGTCACAATGCACCCTTAGGCAGATCACAGACCAGGGTCTGTCACCTGGGTGAACAGTGCAGATTTCTGATGTCACAATGCCCCCTTAGGCAGATCACAGACAAGGGCCTGCCATCTGGGTGCCCAGTGCAGAGATATGATGTCATAATGCCCCCTTAGACATATCACAGACAAGGGCCTGTAACCAAGGTGACCAGTGCAGAGTATGGATGTCACAATGCCCCCTTAGGCAGATAACAGACAAGGGCCTGTCACCAGCGTGACCAGTGCAGAGTTATGATGTCACAATGCCCCCTTAGGCATATCACAGACAAGGGCCTGTCACCTGGGTGAACAGTGCAGACTTATGATGACACAATGCCCCCTTAGGCAAATAAAAGACAAGAGTCTGTCACCTCGGTGACCCGTGCAGAGTTATGATGTCAAAATGTCCCCTTAGCAGATCACAGACAGGGGTCTGTTACCTGGCGGACCAGTGCAGAGTTATGATATCACAATGCCCCCTTAGGCAGATCAAAGACAAGGGTCTGTCACCTGGGTGATCAGTGCAGAGTTATGATATCACAATGCCCCGTTAGGCAGATCACACACAAGGGCCTGTCACCTAGGTGACCCGTGAAGAGTTATGATGTCACAAAGCACCCTTAGGCAGATCACAGACAAGGGCCTGTAACTTGGGTGTCCCGTGCAGAGTTATGATGTCACAATGACCCCTTAGGCAGATCACAGTCAAGGGCCTGTCACCTGGGAACCCAGTGCAGAGATATGATGTCACAATGCACCCTTACGCAGATCACAGGCAAGGGCATGTCTCCTGAGTGCCCCGTGCAGAGTTATGATGTGAAATGCCCCCTTAGGCACATCAAAGAGAAGGGCCTGACACCTGGGTGACCCATGCAGAGTTATGATGTCACAGTGCCCCCTCAGGCAGATCACAAACAAGGGTCTGTCACCTGGGTGACCAGTGCAGTATTATGATGAAACAATGCCACCTTCGGCAGATCAAAGACAAGGGTCTGTCACCTCGATGACCCCTGCAGAGTTATGATGACTCAATGTCCCCTTAGGCAGATCGCACACAAGAGTCTGTCACCTGGGTGACCCGTGCAGAGTTATGATGTCACAGTGCCCCCTTAGGAAGATCAGAGACAACAGCCTGTCATCTGGGTGACAAGTGCATTCCTATGATGTCACAATACCCCCTTAGGCAGATCATAGACAAGGGCCTGTCACCTGGGTGACCTGTGCAGAGTTATGATGTCTCAATGCACCCTTAGTCAGATCACAAACAAGGTCCTGTCACGTGGGTGACCCGTGCAGAGTTGTGATGTCACAATGCCCACTTATGCAGATCACAGTCAATGGCCTGTCACTTGGGTGAACTGTGCAGAGTTGTGATTTAACAATGCCCCATTAGGCTGATCACAGACAAGGGCCTGTCATCTGGGTTCCCAGTGCAGAGTTATGATGTCACAATGCCCCCTTAGGCAGATCAGAGTCTAGGGACTGGCACCTGGGTGCCCAGTGCAGATTTAAGATGTCACAATGCCCCCTTAGGCAGATCAGAGTCAAGGGCCTGTCACCTTGGTGCCCAATGCAGAGATATGATGTCACAATGCCCCATTAGGCAAATCAGAGTCAAGAGCCTGTCACCTGGGTGCCCAGTGCAGAGTTATGATGTCAAATGCCCCCTTAGGCCGATCACAGACAAAGGCGTGTCACGTCAGTGACTCGTGCGGTGTTATGATGTCACAATGCCCACTTAGGCAGATCACAGACAAGGGTCTGTCACCTGGGTAACCAGTGCAGAGTTATGATATCACAACTCCCCCTTAGGCAAATCACATACATGGGTCTGTCACCTGGGTGACGAGTGCAGTGTTATGATGTCACAATGCCCCCTTATGCAGATCAGAGACAAGGGTCTGTAACCTCGGTGACCCGTGCAGAGTTATGATGTCACAGTGCCCCCTTAGGCCGATCACAGACAATGGTCTGTCACCTGGGTGACCCGTGCCATCTTATGATGTCACAATGCAACCTTAGGCAGATCACAGACAAGCGTCTGTCACCTGGGTGACCGCGCAGAATTACGATGTCACAATGCCCCCTTAGGCAGATAACAGACAAGGGCCTGTCACCTGGGTGACCCGTGAAGAGTTATTATGTCACAATACCTCCTTAGGCACTTCAAAGACAAGGGTCTGTAACCTCGGTGACCCATGCAGAGTTATGATGTCACAATGCCACCTTAGGCAGATCAAAGGCAAGGTTCTGTCACCTCGATGACCCCTGCAGAGTTATGATGTCTCAATGCCCCCTTAGGCAGATCGCACACAAGGGTCGGTCACCTGGGTGACCCGTGCAGAGTTATGATGTCACAATGCCCCCTTAGGCAGATCAGAGTCTACGGACTGGCACCTGGGTGCCCACTGCAGATTTAAGATTTCACAATGCCCCCTTAGGCAGATCAGAGTCAAGGGCCTGTCACCTGGGTGCCCAGTGCAGAGTTATGATGTCAAATGCCCCCTTAGGCCAATCACAGACAAGGGTCTTTCACCTGGGTGACAGCGCAGAGTTACGATGTCACAATGCCCCCTTAGGCAGATAACAGACAGGGGCCTGTCACCAGGGTGATGAGTGCAGTGTTATGGTGTCACAATGCCCATATAGGCAGATCACAGAAAAGTGCCTGTCACCTGGGTGTCCAGTGAAGGGTTATGATGTCCCAATGATCCCTTAGGCAGATCACAGACAAGGGCCTGTCACCTGGGTGGCCCGTGCAGAGTTATCATGTAACAGTGCCCTCTTAGGCCGATCACAGACAAGGTTCTGTCAAATGGGTGACCAGTGCAGAGTTATGATGTCACAATGCCACCTTAGGCAGATCACAGACAAGGGTCTGTCACCTGGGTGACCAGTGCAGTATTATGAAGTCACAATGCCCCCTTAGGGAGATCAAAGACAAGGGTCTGTCACCTCGGTGACCCCTGCAGAGTTATGATGTCACAATGCCACCTTAGGCAGATCACAGACAAGAGCCTGTCATCTGGGTGACAAGTGCAGTCCTATGATGTCACAATATCCCCTTAGGCCGATCATAGACAAGGGTCTGTCACCTGGGTGAACCGTGAAAAGTTATTAGGTCACAATACCCCCTTGGGCACTTCAAAGACAAGGGCCTGTCGTCTGGGTGACCTGTGCAGAGTTATAATATCACCATGACTCCTTAGGCAGATCACAGACAAGGGCCTGTCACTTGGGTGCCCCGTGCAGAGTTATGATGTCACAATGCCCCGTTAGGCAGGTCACAGACAAGGGCCTGTCATCTGGGTTCCCAGTGCAGAGTTGTGATGTCACAATGCCCCCTTAGGCAGAACAGAGACAAGCGCCTGTCACCTGGGTGCCCAGTGCAGATTTAAGATGTCACAATGACCCCTTAGGCAGATCAGATTCAAGGGCCTGTCACCTGGGTGCCCAGTGCACAGACATGATGTCACAATGCCCCCATAGGCAGAACACAGACAAGTGCCTGTCACCTGGGTGCCCAGTGCAGAATTATGATGTCATAATGCCCCCTTAGGCATATCACAGAGAATGACCCCTCACCTGGGTGACCAGTGCAGAGTTAGGATGTCACAATGCTCCCTTAGTCAGATCACACACAAGGGCCTCCCACCTGGGTGACCTGTGCAGAGTTATGATGTCACAATGCCCCCTTCGGCATATCACGGACAAAGGCCAGTCAACTGGGTGACCAGTGGAGAGTTATGGTGTCACAATTCCCCCTTAGGCAGATCAGAGACTAGGGTCTGTCATCTGGGTGACCCATGCAGAGTTATGATGTCACAATGCCCCCTTAGGGAGATCACAGACAAGGGTCTGTAACCTGGGTGATCGGGAAGAGTTATGATGTCACAATGCCCTGTTAGGCATATCACAGACAAGGGTCTGTCACGTGGGTGACCCGTACAGAGTTATGATTCACCATTCCCCCTTAGGCAGATCACAGACAAGGGATTTACCGTGGCTGACCAGTGCAGTGTTATGATGTCACAATGCCCCCTTAGGCTGATCACAGAGAATGGTCTGTCACCTGGGTGACCAGTACAGAGTTATGATGTCACAATGCCCCCATAGGCAGATCAAAGACAAGGGTCTGTCACCTCGGTAACCCGTGCAGAGTTATGATGTCACAATGCGCCCTTAGGCAGATCACAGACAGGTGTATGTCACCTGGCGGACCAGTGCAGAGTTATGATGTCACTATGCCCCTTAGGCAGATCACAGACAAGGGTCTGTCACCTGGGTGACCTGTGCAGACTTATGATATCACAATGACCCCTTAGGCAGATCACAGACAAGAGCCTGTCATCTGGGTGACAAGTGCAGTCCTATGATGTCACAATACCCCCTTAGGCAGGCAATATATAAGGGCCAGTCACCTGGGTGACCTCTGCAGAGGTATGATGACACAATGCCCACTTAGGCAGATCACAGACAAGGTCCTGTCTCGTGGGTGGCCCATGCAGAATTATGATGTCACAATGCCCCCTTAGGCATATCACAGACAAGGACCAGTCAACTGGGTGACCAGTGGAGAGTTATGATATCACAATGCCCCCTTAGGCAGATCACAGACAAGGGTCTGTAACCTGGGTGTCCACTGCCGAGTTATGATGTTGCAATGCCCCCTTAGGAAGATCACAGAAGGGGTCTGTCACCTGGGTGACCAGTGCAGAATAATGATGTCACAATGCCCCCTAAGTCAGATCACAGAGAAAGGTCTGTCACCTTGGTGGCTTGTTTCGAGTTATGATGTCACCATGCCTCCTTAAACAGATCACAGACAAGGGTCTGTAACCTGGGTGACCGGTGCAGAGTTATGTTGTCACAATGCCCCCTTAGTCAGATCACAGACAAGGGTCTGTCACCTGAGAGACCAGTGCAGAGTTATGATGTCCCAATGCCCCCTTAGGCAGATCACAGACAAGGTCTGTCACTTGGGTGACCAGCGCAGTGTTATGATACCACAATGCCCACTTGGGCAGATCAAAGACAAGGGTCTGTCACCTCGGTGACCCGTGCAGAGTTATGATGTCACAATGCTCCCTTAGGCAGATCACTGTCTATGGTTTGTCTTCTGGGTGACCCGTGCAGTGTTTTGATGTCACAATGCAACCTTAGGCAGATCACAGACAAGGTTCTGTCACCTGGGTGACCCGTGCAGTTTTCTGATGTCACAATGCCCCCTTCGGCAGATCAGAGTCAAGGGGCTGTCCCCTGGGTGTCCCATGAAGAGTTATGATGTCACAATGTCCCCTTAGGCAGATCAAACACAAGGGCCAGTCAACTGGTAGACCTGTGCAGAGTTATGATGTCACAATGCCCCCTTAGGCAGATCACAGACAAACTCCTGTCACCTGGGTGACCCATGCAGAGTTATGATGTCACAAAGCCCCCTTAGGGAGATCACGGACAAGGGTCTGTCTCTATGGTAACCAGTGCAGAGTTATGATGTCACAATGCCTCCATAGGCAGATCACAGAGAAGGGTTTGTCACCTGGGTGACAAGTGCAGAGTTATGATGCCACAATGCCCCCTTAGGCAGATCACAGACAAGGTTCGGCGACCTGGGTGACCAGCGCGGAGTTATGAAGTCACAATGCCCCCTTAGAGAGGTCACAGGCTAGGGTCTGTCACCTGGGTGTCCCGTGCAGAGTTATCATGTCACAATGCCCCCTTAGGCAGAACAAGGACAAGGGTCTCTGACCTGGGTGACCAGTGCAGAGTTATGAGGTCACAATGCCCCCTTCGGCAGTTCACACACAAGGGTCTGTCAACTGGGTGACCAGTGCAGAGTTATGATGACACAATGCACCCTTAGGCAGATCACAGACCAGGGTCTGTCACCACGGTGACCAGTGCACAGTTGTGATGTCACAATGCCTCCTTAAGCAGATCACAGACAAGGATCTGTCACCGGGTTGACCAGTGCAAGGTTATGAAGTCACAATGACCCCTTAGGCAGATAACAGACAAGGGTCTGTCACCTGGGTGACCAGTGCATAGTTATGATTTGACAATGACACCGTAGGCAAATCACAGACAAGGGTCTGTAACCTAGCTGAAAAATGCAGAGTTATGATGTCACAATGCCCACTTAAGCAGATCAAAGACAATGGTGTGTCACCAGGGTGAACCGTGCAGAATTATGATGTCACAATACAGCCTTAGGCAGATCGCAGACATCTGTCATCTGGGTGACCCGTGCAGAGTTCTGATGTCACAATTCCACCATAGACAGATCACAGACAAGGGTCTGTCACCAGGTTGACCAGTGCAGAGTTGTGATGTCACAATGCTCCCTTAGGAAGATCACAGACAAGGGTCTTTCACCTAGGTGACCAGTGCAGGGTTGTGACGTCACAATACCCCCTTAGGCAGATCACAGACAAGGGTGTGTCACCTGGGTGAACAGTGCGCAGTTATGAAGTCACAATGCCTCCTTAGGCAGATCACAGACAAGGGTCTGTCACTACGGTGACCAGTGCAGAGTTATGATGTCACAATGCCACCTTAGGCAGATCACAGACTAGTGTCTGTCACCTGGGTGACGAGTGCAGAGTTATGATGTCACAATGCAGCCTTAGGCAGATCACAGACAAGGGTCTGTCACCTGGGTGACAAGTGCAGTGTTATGATGTCACAATGACCCTTTTGGCAGATCACAGACAAGGGTCGGCCACCTGGGTGACCAGTGCAGAGTTATGATATCACAGTGCCCCCATAAGCACATGACAGACAATGGTTTGACACCTGGGTGAGCAGTGCAGGGTTCTGATGTCACAATACCCCCTTAGGCAGATCACAGACAAGGTTCTGTCACCACGGTAACCAGTGCAGAGTTATGATGTCACAATGCCTCCTGAGGCAGATCGCAGAGAATGGTCTGTAACCACGGTAACCAGTGCGGAATTATGATGTCACAATGCCTCCTTAGGCAGATCACAGACAAAGGTCTGCCACCTGGGTGACCAGCGTGGAGTTATGATGTCACAATGCCCCCTGTGACAGATCACAGACAAGGGTCTGTCCCCTGGGTCCCCCGTGCCAAGTTATGATGTCACAATGCCCCCTTAGGCAGATCAAGGACAAGGGTCTCGGACCTGGGTCACCAGTGCAGAGTTATGGTGTCACAATGAACCCTTAAGCAGTTCACAGACAAGGGTCTGACAACTAGGTTACCAGTACAGATTTATGAGGTCACAAGGCACCCTTAGGCTGATCAAAGACAAGGGTCTGTCCCTGGGTGAACAGTGCAGAGTTATGATGTCACAATGCCCTCTTAGGCAGATCACAGACAAGGGTCTTTCACCTGGGTGACCAGTGCAGAATTATGGTGTCAAAATGCCCACTTAGGCAGATCACAGAAAAGGGTCTGTCACCTGGGTGACCAGTGCAGGATTATGATGTCACCATTCCCCCTTAGGCAGATGACAAAAAAGGGTCTTTCACCTGGGTGAGCAATGCAGAGTTATGATGTCACAATGCCCCGTTAGCCAGATCACAGACAAGGGTGTGTCACCTGGGTGAGCAGTGCACAGTTATGAAGTCACAGTGCCCACTTAGGCAGATCACAGACAAGGGTCTGTCACCAGGGTGACCAGTGCAGAGTTATGACGTCACAATGCCCCCTTAGGTGCATCACAGACAAGGGTCTGTCACCTGGGGGTCCAGTGCAAAGTTATGATGTCACAATGCCCCCTTAGGCAGATCACAGACAAGGGTCTCTCACCTAGGTGACCAGTGCAGAGTTGTGATGTTATAATGCCCCTTTAGGCAGATCACAGACAAGGGTCTGTCACCTGGGTGACCAGTACAGAATTATGATGTCACAATGCTCCCTTAGGCAGATTCCGGACAAGGGTCTGACACCAGGGTGAGCAGTGCAGAGTTATGACGACACAATGCCCCCTTAGGCAGATTACAGACAAGGGTCAGTCACCTGGGTGAACAGTGCAGATTTATGATGTCACAATTCTCCCTTAGGCAGATCACAGACAAGGGCCTGTCACCTGGGTGACCAGTGCGGAATCATGATATCACAATGCCCCCTTAGGCAGATCATAGACAAGGGTCTGTCACCTGGGTTTCCAATGCAGAGTTATGATGTCACAATGCCCCCTTAGGCAGATCACAGACAAGGGTCAATCCCCTGGGTGACCAGCGCGGAGTTATGAAGTCACAATGCCTCCTTAGACAGATCACAGACAAGGGTCTGTCACCTGGGTGTCCCGTGCATAGTTATCATGTCACAATGCCCCCTTAAGCAGAACAAGGGCAAGGGTCTGTGACCTGGGTGACCAGTGCAGAGTTATGATGTCACAATGCCCCCTTAGACAGTTCACAGACAAGGGTCTGTCAACTGGGTGACCAGTACAGAGTTATCATGTCACAATGCACCCTTAGGCAGAACACAGACAAGGGTCTGTAACCTAGCTGAAAAATGCAGATTTATGATGTCACAATGCCCACTTAAGCAGATCAAAGACAATGGTGTGTCACCAGGGTGAACCGTGCAGAATTATGATGTCACAATGCACCCTTAGGCAGATCACAGACAAGGGTCTGTCATCTGGGCGACCCGTGCAGAGTTATGATGTCACAATTCGACCTTAGACAGATCACAGAAAAGGTTCTGTCACCAGGGTGACCAGTGCAGAGTTGTGATGTCACAATGCCCCTATAGGCAGATCACAGACAAGGGTCTTTCATCTGGGTGATCAGTGCAGAGTTGTGACGTCGCAATACCCCCTTAGGCAGATCACAAACAAGGGTGTGTCACCTGGGTGAACAGTGCACAGTTATGAAGTCACAATGCCTCCTTAGGCAGATCACAGACAACGGTCTGTCACCATGGTGACCAGTGCAGAGTTATGATGTCACAATGCCCTCTTAGGCAGATCACAGACAAGTGTCTGCTGCCTGGGTGACCAGTGCAGAGTTATGATGTCACAATGCCCCCTTAGGCAGATCCAGACAAGGGTCTGTCACCTGGGTGACAAGTGCAGTGTTATGATGTCACAATGCCCATTTAAACAGATAAAACACAAGGGTCTGTCACCAGGGTGACCCTTGCAGAGATATGGTGTCACAATGCACCCTTAGGCTGATCACAGACAAGAATCTGTCACCTTGGTAACCAGCGCTGAGTTATGATGTCAGAAAGACCCATTAGGCACATCACAGAAAACGGTCTGCCACTGGGTGACAAGTGCAGAGTTATGATGTCAAAAGGCCCCCTTATGCAGACCAGACAAGGGTCTGTCAACTGTGTGCCCTGTGTATTGTTATGATGTCACAATGCCCCCTTAAGAAGATCACAGACAAGGGTCTGTCACCTGGTTGACCAGTGCAAGGTTATGACGTCACAATGACCCCTTAGGCAGATAACAGACAAGGCTATGTCACCTGGGTGACCAGTGCAGAGTTATGATGTCACAATGACACCGTAGGCAGATCACAGAGAAGGATCTGTCACCTGGGTGACCAGTGCAGAGTTCTGATGTCACAATGCCCCCTTTGGCCGATCACAGACAACGGTCTGTAACCTAGGTGACAAATGCAGAGTTATGATGTCACAATGCCCACTGAAGCATATCTAAGACAACGGTCTGTCACCAGGGTGAACCGTGCAGAATTATGATGTCATAATGCACACTTAGGCAGATCACAGACAAGGGTCTGTCACCTGGGTGACCCGTGAAGAGTTATGATGTCACAATGCCCCCTTCGGAAGATCACAGACAAGGGTCTGTCACCAGGGTGACCAGTGCACAGTTGTGATGTCACAATGCCCCCTTAGGCAGATCACAGACAAGGGTCTTTCACGTGGGTGAACAGTGCAGGATTGTGACGTCACAATACCCCCTCAGGCAGATCACAGACAAGGGTGTGTCACCTGGGTGAACAGTGCACAGTTATGAAGTCACAATGCCTCCTTAGGGAGATCACAGACAAGGGTCTGTCACCACGGTGACCAGTGCAGAGTTATGATGTCACAATGCCCTCTTAGGCAGATCACAGACAAGTGTCTGCCACCTGGGTGACCAGTGCAGAGTTATGATGTGACAATGCCCCCTTAGGCAGATCACAGACAAGGGTCTGTCACCTCGGTGACAAGTGCAGTGTTATGATGTCACAATGCCCCCTTAGGGAGATCACAGAGAAGGGTCTGTCACCTGGGTGACCAGTACAGAGTTATGATGTCACAATGCCTGCATAGGCAGATCAAAGACAAGGGTCTGTCACCTCGGTAACCCGTGCAGAGTTATGATATCACAATGCACCCTTAGGCAGATCACAGACAGTGGTATGTCACCTGGCGGACCAGTGCAGAGTTATGATGTCACTATGCCCCTTAGGCAGATCACAGACAAGGGTCTGTCACCTGGGTGACCTGTGCAGACTTATGATATCACAATGCCCCCTTAGGCAGATCACAGACAAGAGCCTGTCATCTGGGTGACAAGTGCAGTCCTATGATGTCAAAATACCCCCTTAGGCAGATCATAGATAAGGGCCTGTCACCTGGGTGACCTCTGCAGAGTTATGATGTCACAACGCCCCCTTAGGCAGTTCACAGACAAGGTCCTGTCTCGTGGGTGACCCGTGCAGAATTATGATGTCACAATGCCCCCTTAGGCATATCACGGACAAGGGCCAGTCATCTGGGTGACCAGTGGAGAGTTATGATGCCACAATGCCCACTTAGGCAGATCACAGACAAGGGTCTGTAACCTGGGTGTCCTCTGCCGAGTTATGATGTTGCAATGCCCCCTTAGGAAGATCACAGAAGGGGTCTGTCACCTGGGAGACCAGTGCAGAGTAATGATGTCACAATGCCCCCTAAGTCAGATCAGAGACAAGTGTCTGACACCTGGGTGACCAGTGCAGAGTTATGATGTCACAATGCTCCCTTAGTCAGATCACAGAGAAGGATCTGTCACCTTGGTGGCCTGTTTCGCGTTATGATGTCAACATGCCCCCTTAGACAGATCACAGACAAGTGTCTGTAATCTGGGTGACCCGTGCAGAGTTATGTTGTCACAATGCCCCCTTAGTCAGATCACAGACAAGGGTCTGTCACCTGAGTGACCAGTGCATATTTATGATGTCCCAATGCCCCCTTAGGCAGATCACAGACAAGGTCTGTCACTTGGGTGGCCAGCGCAGTGTTATGATACCACAATGCCCACCTAGGCAGATCAAAGACAAGGGTGTGTCACCTCGGTGACCTGTGCAGCGTTATGATGTCACAATGCTCCCTTATGCAGGTCACTGTCAATGGTTTGTCATCTGGGTGACCCGTGCAGTGTTATGATGTCACAAAGCAACCTGAGGCAGATCACAGACAAGGTTCTGTCACCTGGGTGACCCATGCAGATTTTGATGTCACAATGCCCCCTTAGGCAGATCAGAGTCAAGGGGATGTCACCTGGGTGTCGCATGAAGAATTATGATGTCACGATGTCCCCTTAGGCAGATCAAACAAAAGGGCCAGTCAACTGGCAGACCCGTGGAGAGTTATGATGTCACAATGCCCCCTTAGGCAGATCACAGACAAGGTTCGGGCACCTGGGTGACCAGCGCGGAGTTATGAAGTCACAATGCCCCCTTAGAGAGATCACAGACAAGGGTCTGTCACCTGGGTGTCCGGTGCAGAGGTATCATGTCACAATGCCCCCTTAGGCAGAACAAGGACAAGGGTCTGTGACCTGGGTGACCAGTGCAGAGTTATGATGTCACAATGCCCCCTTAGGCAGTTCACAGAGAAGGGTCTGTCAACTGGGTGACCAGTGGGGAGTTATGATGTCAGAATGCACCCTTAGGCATATCACAGACAAGGATCTGTCAGCACGGTGACCAGTGCACAGTTATGATGTCACAATGCGCCCTTAAGCAGATCACAGACAAGGGTCTGTCACCTGGTTGACCAGTGCAAGGTTATGACGTCACAATGACCCCTTAGGCAGATAACAGACAAGGGTCTGTCACCTGGGTGACCAGTGCAGAGTTATGATGTCACAATGACACCGTAGGCAGATCACAGAGAAGGATCTGTCACCTGGGTGACCAGTGCTGATTTATGATGTCACAATGCCCCCTTAGGCAGATCACACACAAGGGTCTGTAACCTAGCTGAAAAATGCAGAGTTATGATGTCACAATGCACACTTAAGCAGATCAAAAACAATGGTGTGTCACCAGTGTGAACCGTGCAGAATTATGATGTCACAATACACCCTTAGGCAGATCACAGACAAGGGTCTGTCATCTGGGTGACCCGTGGAGAGTTCTGATGTCACAATTCCACCATAGACAGATCACAGACAAGGGTCTGTCACCAGGGTGAACAGTGCAGAGTTGTGATGTCACAATGCCCCCTTAGGCAGATCACAGACAAGGGTCTTTCACCTAGGTGACCACTGCAGGGTTGTGACATCACAATACCCCCTTAGGAAGATCACAGACAAGGGTGTGTCACCTCCGTGAACAGTGCACAGTTATGAAGTCACAATGCCTCCTTAGGCAGATCACAGAAAAGGGTCTGTCACCACGGTGACCAGTGCAGAGTTACGATGTCACAATGCCCCCTTAGGCAGATCAGAGACAAGTGTCTGTCACCTGGGTGACCAGGGCAGAGTCATGGTGTCACAATGCAGCCTTAGTCAGATCACAGACAAAGGTCTGTCACCTGGGTGACAAGTGCGGTGTTATGATGTCACAATGACCCCTTTGGCAGATCACAGACAAAGGTCGGTCACCTGGGTGACCAGTGCAGAGTTATGATGACCCAATGCCCACTTAGGCAGATCAAAGACAAGGGTCTGTCACCTGGGTGACCAGTGCAGAGTTATGATATCACAATGCCCCTTAAGCATATCACAGACAATGGTTTGACAGCTGGGTGAGCAGTGCAGGGTTCTGATGCCACAATACCCCCTGAGTCAGAATACAGACAAGGCTCTGTCACCAAGGTAACCAGTGCAGAGTTATGATGTCACAATGCCTCCTTAGGCAGATCGCAGAGAATGATCTGTAACCATGGTAACCAGTGCAGAATTATGATGTCACAATGCCTCCTTAGGCAGATCACAGACAATGGTCTGCCACCTGGGTGACCAGCGTGGAGTTATGATGTCACATTGCCCCCTGTGACAGATCACAGACAAGGGTGTGTCACCTGGGTGCCCCGTGCAGAGTTATGATGTCACAATGCCCCCTTAGGCAGATCAAGGACAAGGGTCTCGGAACTGGTTGACCAGTGCAGAGTTATGGGGTCACAATGACCCCTTACGTAGATCAGAGACAAGAGCTTGTCACGTGGATGACCCGTGGAGAGTTATGATGTCACAGTGCCCCCTTAGGCAGATCACAGACAAGGGCCTGTCACTTGGGTGCCCCGTGTAGAATTATGATGTCACAACGCCCCGTTAGGCAGATCACAGACAAGGGCCTCTCATCTGGGTTCCCAGTGCACAGTTGTGGTGTCACAATGCCCGCTTAGGCAGATCAGAGACCAGGGCCTGTCACCTGGGTGCCCAGTGCAGATTTAAGATGTCACAATGCCCCCTTAGGCATATCAGAGTCAAGGGCCTGTCACCTGGGTGCCCAGTGCAGAGATATGATGTCACAATGCCCCCTTAGGCAGATCACAGACAAGCGCCTGTCACCTGGGTGTGCAGTGCAGAGTTATGATGTAAAATGCCCCGTTAGGCAGATCACAGAAAAGGGCGTGTCACCTGGGTGACCAGTGCAGATTTATGATGTCACAACGCCCCCTTAGGCAGATCACAGATAAGGGCCTGTCACCTGGGTGCCCAGTGCAGAATTATGATGCCATAATGCCCCCTTAGGCATATCACAGACAATTGCCTGTCATCTGGGTGACCAGTGCAGAGTTATGATGTCACAATGCCCCCTTAGGCAGATCACAGACAAGGGCCTGCCACCTGGGTGACGAGTACAGAGTTATGATGTCACAATGCCCCCTTAAGCATATCACGTACAAGGGCCAGTCAACTGGCTGACCAGTGGAGAGTTATGATGTCACAATGCCCCCTTAGGCGGAGCACAGACAAGGGTCTGAAACCTGGGTGACCAGTAGAGAGTTACGATGTCACAATGCCCCGTTAGGAAGATCACAGTCAAGGGTCTGTCATCTAGGTCAACAGGGCAGAGTTATGATGTCACAATGCCCCCTTAGGCGTATCACAGACAAGGGTGTGTCACCTGGGTGTCCCGTAAAGAGTTACGATGTCACAATTCCCCCTTAGGCAGATCACAGACAAGGTACTTTCCCCTGGCTGACCAGTGCAGAGTTGTGATGTCACAATGCACTCTTAGGCAGATCACATACAAGGGTCTCTCTCCTGCCTGACTAGAACAGAGTTATGATGTCACAATGCCCCCATAGACAGATCACAGAGAATGGTCTGTGACCTGGGTGACCCGTACTGAGTTATGATGTCACAATGCCCCCTTAGGCAGATCACAGTCAAGGGCCTGTCACCTGGGTGCCCAGTGCAGAGATATGATGTCACAATGCCCCCTTAGGCAGACCAGTGTCAACAGCATGTCACCTGGGTGCCCAGTGCAGAGATATGATGTCACAATGCCCCCTTAGGCAGATCAGAGAAAAGGGCCTGTCACCTGTGTGCCCAGTGCAGAGTTATGATGTCAAATGCCCCATTAGGCAGATCACAGACAAGGGCCTGTCACCTGGGTGACCAGTGCAGATTTATGATGTCACAATGCTCCCTTAGGCAAATCACAGACAAGGGCCTGTCACCTGGGTGCCGAGTGCAGAGATATGATATCACCATGCCCCTTTAGGCATATCACAGACAAGGGACTGTCCCCAAGGGGACCAGTGCAGAGTTAGGATGTCACAATGCCTCCTTAGGAAGACCACAGACAAGGGCCTGTCACCTGGTGGCCCAGTGTAGAGTTATGATGTCACAATTCCCCCTTGGCCATATGACAGACAAGGGCCTGTCACCTGGGTGACCAGTGCAGAGTTATGATGTCACAATGCCCGCTTAGGCAGATCACAGAAGAGGGTCTGTCACCTGGGTGACCAGTGCAGAATTATGACGTCACAATGCCCTCATAGGCAAATAAAAGACTACAGTTTGTCACCTCGGTAACCCGTGCAGAGTTGTGATGTCACAATGCCCCCTTAGGCAGATCACAGACAGGGGTCTGTCACCTGGAGGACCAGTGCAGAGTTATGATGTCACAATGCCCCCTTAGGCAGATTAAAGGCAAGGGTCTGTCACCTGGGTGATCCATGCAGAGTTAAGATGTCACAATGCCACCTTACGCAGATCAAAACAAGGGCCTGTCATCTGGGTGACCCGTGCAGAGTTAAGTTGTCACAATGCCCCCTTAGGCAGATCACACACAAGGGCCTGTCACCTGGGTGACCCGTGCAGAGTTATGATGTCACAAAGCCCCCTTAGACAGATCACAGACAAGGGCCTGTAACTTGGGTGTACGGTGCAGAGTTATGATGTCACAATGCCCCCTTAGGCAGATCACAGCCAAGGGCCTGTCACCTGGGTGCCCAGTGAAGAGATATGATGTCACAATGCACCCTTACGCAGATCACAGACAAGGGCATGTCTCCTGGGTGCCCAGTGCAGAGTTATGATGTGAAATGCCCCCTTAGGCAGATCAAAGACACGGGCCTGTCACCTGGGTGACCGGCGTAGAGTTATAATGTCACAATGCCCCCTTAGGCAGAACACAGACAAGGGGCTGTAACCTGGGTGACCAGTGCAGAGTTATGATGTCACAATGCCCCCTTAGGCATATCGCAGACAAGCGCCTGTCACCTCGGTGACCCGTGCAGAGTTACGATGTCACAATTCCCCCTTAGGCAGATCACAGACAGGGGTCTGTCACCTGGTGGACCAGTGCAGAGTTATGATGTCACAATGCCCCTTTAGGCAGATCAAAGACAAGGGTCTGTCACCTGGGTGATCCATGCAGAGTTAAGATGTCACAATGCCACCTTACGCAGATCAAAACAAGGGCCTGTCATCTGGGTGACCCGTGCAGAGTTAAGATGTCACAATGCCCCCTTAGGCAGATCACACACAAGGGCCTGTCAACTGGGTGACCCGTGCAGAGTTATGATGTCACAAAGCCCCCTCAGACAGATCACAGACAAGGGCTTGTAACTTGGGTGTCCCATGCAGAGTTATGATGTCACAATGCCCCCTTAGGCAGATCACAGTCAAGGGCCTGTCACCTGGGTGGGCAGTGAAGAGATATGATGTCACAATGCACCCTTACGCAGATCACAGACAAGGGCATGTCTCCTGGGTGCCCAGTGCAATGTTATGATGTGAAATGCCCCTTTAGGCAGATCAAAGACACGGGCCTGTCACCTGGGTGACTGGCGTAGAGTTATAATGTCACAATGCCCCCTTAGGCAGATCACAGACAAGGGCCTGTAACCTGGGTGACCAGTGCAGAGTTATGATGTCACAATGCCCCCTTAGGCATATCACAGAGAAGGGCCTGTCAGCTGGGTTAGCAGTGCAGAGTTATGATGTCAAAATGCCCCCTTAGGCAGATCACAGACAAGGTTCTGTCACCTGGGTGACCAGTACAGATTTATCATGTCACAGTGCCCCCATAGGCAGATCAAAGACAAGGGTCTGTCACCTCGGTGACCCGTGCAGAGTTATGATGTCACAACGCCCCCTTAGGCAGATCACAGGGGTTTGTCACCTGGCGGACCAGTGCAGTGTTATGATGTCACAATGCCCCTTAGGCAGATCACTGACAAGGGTCTGTCACCTGGGTGACCTGTGCCGAGTTATGATATTACAATGCCCCCTTAGGCAGATCATTGACAAGGGCCTGTCAGCTGGGTGCCCAGTGCAGATTTATGACGTCACAATGCCGCCTTAGGCAGACCAGTGTCAACAGCATGTCACCTTGGTGCCCAGTGCAGAGATATGGTGTCACAATGCCCCCTTAGGCAGATCACAGACAACGGCCTGTCACCTGGGTGCCCAGTGCAGATTCATGATGTCACAATGCTCCCTTAGGCAAATCACAGACAAGGGCCTGTCACCTGGGTGCCGAGTGCAGAGATATGATATCACCATGCCCCTTTAGGCATATCACAGACAAGGGCCTGTCCCCAAGGTGACCAGTGCACAGTTATGATGTCACAAAGCCCCCTTAGGCAGATCACAAACAAGGACCTGTAACTTGGGTGTCCCGTGCAGAGTTATGATGTCACAATGCCCCTTAGGCAGATCACCGTCAAGGGCCTGTCACCTGGGTGCCCAGTGCAGAGATATGATTTCACAATGCACCCTTACGCAGATCACAGACAAGGGCATGTCTCCTGGGTGCCCAGTGCAGAGTTATGATGTGAAATGCCCCCTTAGGCAGATCAAAGACACGGGCCTGTCACCTGGGTGACCGGCGTAGAGTTATAATGTCACAATGCCCCCTTAGGCAGATCACAGACAAGGGCCTGTAACCTGGGTGACCAGTGCAGAGTTATGATGTCATAATGCCCCCTTAGCCATATCACAGACAAGGGCCTGTCACCTGGGTGACCAGTGCAGAGTTATGATGTCACAATATCCCCTTAGGCAGATCACAGAAAATGGCCTGTCACTTGGGTGACCCGTGGAGAGTTAAGATGTCACAATGCCCCATTAGGCAGAGCACAGACAAGGGTCTGTAACCTGGGTGACCAGTGGAGAGTTATGATGTCACAATGCCCCGTTAGGAAGATCAAAGTCAAGGGTCTGTCATCTGGGTGAACAGGGCAGAGTTATGATGTCACAATGCTCCCTTAGGCAGATCACAGAAAAGGGACTGTCACCTGGGAGACCAGTGCAGATTTATGATGTCACAATGCCCCCTTAGGCAAATCGAAGACAAGAGTCTGTCACCTCGGTGACCCATGCAGAGTTATGATGTCACAATGCCCCCTTAGGCAGATCACATACAGGGGTCTGTCACCTGGCAGACCAGTGCGGAGTTATGACATCACCATGCCCCCTTAGGCAGATCACATACAGGGGTCTGTCACCTGGGTGATCGATGCAGAGTTATGATATCACAATGCCCCCTTAGGCAGATCACACACAAGGGCCTGTCACCTGGGTGACCCGTGCAGAGTTATGATGTCACAATTCACCCTCAGGCAGATCACAGCCAATGGCCTGTAACTTGGGTGTCCCATGCAGAGTGATGATGTCACAATGAACCCTGAGGCAGATCACAGACAACGGCCTGTCACCTGGGTGCCCAGTGCAGAGATATGATGTCACAATGCACCCTTACGCAGATCACAGAAAGGGGCATGTCTCCTGGGTGCCCCGTGCATAGTTATGATGTGAAATGCCCCCTTAGGCAGATCAAAGACAAGGGCCTGACACCTGGGTGACCCATGCAGAGTTATGATGTCACAATGCCCCCTCAGGCAGATCACAGAAAAGGGTCTGTCACCCGGGTGACGAGTGCAGAATTATGATGTCACAGTGCCCCCTCAGGCAGATCACAAACAAGGGTCTGTCACCTGGGTGACCAGTGCAGTATTGTGATGAAACAATGCCACCTTAGGCAGATCAAAGACAAGGGTCTGTCACCTCGATGACCCCTGCAGAGTTATGAGGTCTCAATGCCCCCTTAGGCAGATCGCACACAAGGGTCTGTCACCTGGGTCACCCGTGCAGAGTTATGATGTCACAATGCCCACTTAGGCAGATCACAGTCAATGGCCTGTCACTTGGGTGAACCGTGCAGAGTTATGATTTAACAGTGCCCCATTATTCAGATCACTGACAAGGGCCTGTCATCTGGGCTCCCAGTGCAGAGTTATGATGTCACAATGCCCCCTTGGCAGATCAGACTCTAGGGACTGGCACCTGGGTGCTCAGTGCTGATTTAAGATGTCACAATGCCCCCTTAGGGAGATCAGAGTCAAGGGCCTGTCACCTTGGTGCCCAGTGCAGAGATATGATGTCACAATGCCCCCTTAGGAAAATCACAGTCAAGGGCCTGTCACCTGGGTGCCCAGTGCAGAGTTATGATGTCAAATGCCCCCTTAGTCCGATCACAGACAAGGGCCTGTCACGTCGGTGACCCGTGCGGTGTTATGATGTCACAATGCCCCCTTAGGCAGATCAGAGAAGGGTCTGTCACCTGGGTGACCAGTGCAGAGTTATGATGTCACAACTCCCCCTTAGGCAAATCACAGACAAGGGTCTGTCACCTGGGTGAGCAGTGCAGTGTTATGATGTCACAATGCCCCCTTAGGAAATCAAAGACAAGAGTCTGTAACCTCGGTGACCCGTGCAGAGTTATGATGTCACAATTCCCCCTTAGGCCGATCACAGACAATGGTCTGTCACCTGGGTGACCCGTGCAGTCTTATGATGTCACAATGCAACCTTAGGCAGATCACAGACAAGCGTCTGTCACCTGGGTGACCGCGCAGAGTTACGATGTCACAATGCCCCCTTAGGCTGATAACAGACAAGGGCGTGTCACCTGGGTGACCCGTGAAGTGTTATTATGTCACAATACCACCTTAGGCACTTCAAAGACAAGGGCCTGTCACCTGGGTGACCTGTGCGGAGTTATGATGTCACAATGCCCCCTTAGGCAGATCAAAGACAAGGTCCTGTCACGTGGGTGACCCGTGCAGAGTTATGATGTCACAATGTCCCCTTAGGCAGATCACAGACAAAGGCCTGTAACCTCGGTGACCAGTGCAGATTTATGATGTCACAACGCCCCTTTAGGCTAATCACACACAAGGGTCTGTCACCTGGGTGACCAGTGCAGTGCGATGATGTCACAATGCCCCCTTAGGCAGATCAAAGACAATGGTCAGTAACCTCAATGATGCGTGCAGAGTTATGATGTCACAATGCCCCCTTAGGCAGATCACAGACAAGCATCTGTCACCTGGGTGACCCGTGCAGTGTTACGATGTCACAATGCCCCCTTAGGCAGATAACAGAAAAGGGTCTGTCACCTGGGTGACCTGTGCAGTGTTATGATGTCACAATGCACCCTTAGGCAGATTACAGACAAAATCCTGTCACCTGGGTGACCCGCGAAGAGTTATTATGTCACAATACCCCCTTAGGCACATCAAAGAGAAGGGCCTGTCACCTGGGTGACCTGTGCAGAGTTATGATGTCCTAATGCTCCCTTACGCAGATCACAGACAAGGTCCTGCCACGTGGGTGACCCGTGCAGAGTTGTGATGTCACAATGCCCCATAGGCAGATCACAGACAAGGGTCTGTAACCTGGGTGACCAGTGGAGAGTTATGATGTCACAATGCCCCCTTAGGAAGATCACAGACAGGGGTCTGTCATCTGGGTGAACAGGGCAGAGTCATGACGTCACAATGCCCCGTTAGGCAGATCACAGACAAGGGTCTGTCAACTGGGTGACCGGGAAAAGTTATGATGTCACAATGCCGCCATAGGCATATCACAGACAAGGGTCTCTCACCTGGGTGAGCCGTACACAGTTACGATGTCACAATTCCCCGTTAGGCAGATCACAGACAAGGGACTTTCCCCTGGCTGACCAGTGCAGAGTTATGACGTCACAATGCACTCTTAGGCAGATCACATACAAGGGTCTGTCTCCTGACTGACCAGTGCAGAGTTATGATGTCACAATGCCCCGGTAGGCAGATGACAGACAAGGGCCTGTCATCTGGGTTCCCAGTGCAGAGTTGTGATGTCACAATGCCCCCTTAGGCAGATCAGAGACAAGGGCCTGTCACCTGGGTGCCCAGTGCAGATTTAAGATGTCACAATGCCCCCTTAGGGAGATCACAGTCAAGGGCCTGTCACCTGGGTGCGCAGTGCAGAGTTATGATGTCAAATGCCCCCTAAGGCAGATCACGGACAAGGGCCTGTTACCTGGGTGCCCAGTGCAGAATTATGATGTCATAATGCCCCCTTAGGCATATCAGAGACAATGGCCCGTCACCTGGGTGACCAGTGCAGAGTTAGGATGTCACAATGCCCCCTTAGTCAGATCACACACAAAGGCCTCCCACCTGGGTGTCAAGTGCAGAGTTATGATGTCA
This sequence comes from Pan troglodytes, assembly GCF_028858775.2. Classification (NCBI taxonomy): domain Eukaryota; kingdom Metazoa; phylum Chordata; class Mammalia; order Primates; family Hominidae; genus Pan; species Pan troglodytes. Next base: position 8,357,610 of record NC_086016.1, read on the forward strand.
CAATGCCCCCTTAGGCAGATCACAGACCAGGGCCAGTCAACTGGGTGACCAGTGGAGAGTTATGGTGTCACAATTCCCCCTCAGGCAGATCACAGACTAGGGTCTGTAACCTGGGTGACCAGTGGAGAGTTATGATGTCTCAATGCCCCCTTAGGGAGATCACAGACAAGGGTCTGTCATCTGGGTGAACAGGGCAGAGTTATGATGTCACAATGCCCCCTTACGCAGATCATAGACAAGGGTCTGTAAACTGGGTGACCGCGAGGAGTTATGATGCCACAATGCCCTGTAAGGCATATCACAGACAAGGGTCTGTCACCTGGGTGACCCGTACAGAGTTACGATTCACAATTCCCCCTTAGGCAGATCACAGACATGGAATTTACCGTGGCTGACCAGTGCAGAGTTATGATGTCACAATGCACTCTTAGGCAGATCACATACAAGGGTCTCTCTCCTGGCTGACCAGTGCAGAGTTATAATGTCACAATGCCCACTTAGGCAGATCACAGACAATGGTCTGTGACCTGGGTGACCGGTAGTGAGTTATGATGTCACAATGCCCCCTTAGGCAGATCACAGTCAAGTGCCTGTCAGTTGGGTGCCCAGTGCAGAGATATGATGTCACAATGCCCCCTTACGCAGATCACAGAGAAGGGCATGTCACCTGGGTGCCCAGTGCAGAGTTATGATGTCAAATGCCCCCGTAGGCAAATCACAGACAAGGGCCTGTCACCTGGGTCACCAGTGCAGAGTTATGATGTCACAATGCCCCGATACGCAGAACACAGACAAGGGCCTGTCACCTGGGTGCCCAGTGCAGAGTTATGATGTCACACTGCCCCCTTAGGCAGATCACAGAAAAGGGCCTGTCACCTGGGTGACCAGTGCAGAGTTATGATGTCACAATGCACCCTTATGCATATCTCAGACAAGGGCCTGTCACCTGGGTGACCAGTGTAAGGTTATGATGTCACAATGCCCCCTTAGGCAGATCACAGAGAAGGGTCTGTCACTTTGGTGACCAGTACAGAGTTATGATGTCACAATGCACCCATAGGCAGATCAAAGACAGGGGTCTGTCACCTCGGTGACCCATGCAGACTTATGATGTCAAAATGCCCCCTTAGGCAGATCACAGACAGGGGTCTGTCACCTGGTGGACCACTGCAGAGTTATGATGTCACAATGCCCGCTTAGGCGTTTCACACAGAAGGGCCTGTCACCTGGGTGACCTGTGCAGAGTTATGATGTCACAATGCCCCCTCACGCATATCACAGACAAGGGCCTGTCACTTGGGTGACCCGTGCAGAGTTGTGATGTCACAATGCCCCATTAAGCAGATCACAGAGAAGGATCTGTCATCTGGGTTCGCAGTGCAGAGTTATGATGTTCCAATGCCCCCTTAGGAAGATCATTGACAAGGGCCCGTCAGCTGGGTGCCCAGAGCATTCCTATGATGTCAAAATACCCCTTTAGGCAGATAATAGATAAGGGCCTGTCACCTGGGTGACCTATGCAGAGTTATGATGTCACAATGCCACCTTAAGCAGATCACAGACAAGGTCCTCTCTCGTGGGTGGCCCATGCAGAAGTATGATGTCACAATGCCCCCTTAGGCATATCACAGACAAGGGCCAGTCAACTGGGTGACCAGTGGAGAGTTATGATGTCACAATTCCCCCTTAGGCAGATCACAGAGAAGGGTCTGTAACCTGGGTGTCCACTGCGGAGTTATGATGTTGCAAATCCCCCTTAGTAAGATCACAGAAGGGGTCTGTCACCTGGGACACCAGTGCAGAGTAATGATGTCACAATGCCCCCTATGTCAGATCACAGACAAGTGTCTGTCACCACGGTGACCAGTGCAGAGTTACGATGTCACAATGCCCCCTTAGGCAGATCAGAGACAAGTGTCTGTCACCTGGGTGACCAGTGCAGAGTTATGATGTCACAATGCAGCCTTAGGCAGATCACAGACAAGGGTCTGTCACCTGGGCGACCAGTGCGGTGTTATGATGTCACAATGACCCCTTTGGCAGATCACAGACAAGGGTCCGTCACCTGGGTGACCAGTGCAGAGTTATGATGACCGAATGCCCACTTAGGCAGATCAAAGACAAGGGTCTGTCACCTGGGTGACCAGTGCAGAGTTATGATATCACAATGCCCCCATAGGCATATCACAGGCAATGGTTTGATACCTGGGTGAGCAGTGCAGGGTTCTGATCTCACAATACCCGCTTAGGCAGATCACAGACAAGGTTCTGTCACCACGGTAACCAGTGCAGAGTTATGATGTCACAATGCCTCCTTAGGAAGATCGCAGAGAATGGTCTGTAACCATGGTAACCAGTGCAGAATTATGATGTCACAATGCCTCCTTAGGCAGATCACAGACAAGGGTCTGCCACCTGGGTGACCAGCATGGAGTTATGATGACACAATGCCCCCTGTGATAGATCACAGACAAGGTCTGTCACCTGGGTGCCCCGTGCAGAGTTATGATGTCACAATGCCCCTTTAGGCAGATCAAGGACAAGGGTCTCGGACCTGGGTCACCAGTGCAGAGTCATGGTGTCACAATGACCCCTTAGGCAGTTCACAGAGAAGGGTCTGACAAATAGGTGACAAGTGCAGATTTATGATGTCACAATACACCCTTAGGCTGATCAAAGACAAGGGTCTGTCACCTGGGTGACCCGTGCAGAATTATGATGTCCCAATGCCCCCTTAGGCAGATCACAGACAAGGGTCTGTCACCTGGGTGTACAGTGCACAGTTATGATGTCACAATGCCCCCTTAGGCAGATCAGAGACAATAATCTATCACCTGGGTGACCAGTGCAGAGTTATGATGTCACATTGCCCACTTAGGCACATCAAAGACAAAGGTCTGTCACCTGGGTGACCCATGCAGAGTTCTGATGTCACAATGCCCCTTAGGCACATCACAGACAAGGGTCTGTCTCATCAGTGACCAGTGCAGAGTTATGATGTCACAATGCACCCTTAGGCAGATCACAGACAATGGTGTGTCACCACGGTGACCAGTGCACAGTTATGATGTCACAATTCCCCATTCGGCAGATCACAGACAAGTGTCTGTCACCTGGGTGAACCGTGCAGTGTTATGATGTCACAATGCCCCCTTTGTCATATCACACACAAGGGCCTGTCCCCTGGGTGACCCGTGCAGAATAATGATGTCACAATGCCACTTTAGTCAGATCACAGACAAGGGCCTGTCATGTGGTTGACCAGTGCAGAGTTGTGATATCACAATACCCCCTTAGGCAGATCACAGACAAGGGCACGTAACCTGGGTGCCCAGTGCAGAGTTATAATATCACAATGCCCCCTTATGCACATCTCACACAAGGGCCAGTCACCTGGGTGCCCAGAGCAGAGTTAGGATATTACAATCCCCCTTAGGCAGATGACAGACAAGGGTCTGTCACCTGGGTGACCAGTGCAGAGTTATGATGTCACAATGCCCATTTAAGGAGATCAAAGACAAGGGTCTGTCACCAGGGTGACACTTGCAGAGATAAGATGTCACAATGCCCCCTTAGGAAGATCACAGACAAGGGCCTGTCACCTGGGTGACCAGTGCAGAGTTATGACGTCACAATGCCCCCTTAGGCATGTGACAGACAAGGGCCTGTCACCTGGGTGACCAGTGCAGAGTTTTGATGTCACAATGCCCCCTAAGGCAGATCAAAGACAAGGGTCTGTCACCTGAGTGACCCGTGCAGAGTTAGGATGTCACAATGCCATCTTAGGCAGATCAAAACAAGGGCCTGTCATCTGGGTGACTCGTGCAGATTTATGATGTCACAATGCCCCCTTAGGCAGATGAAAGACAAGGGTCTGTCACCTCGGTGACCCGTGCAGAGTTATGATGTCACAATGCCCCCTTAGGCAGATCATCGTCAAGGGTCTGTCACCTGGCTGACCAGTGCAGAGTTATAATGTCACAATGGCCCCTTAGGCAGATCACAGACTAGGTTCTGTCACCTGGGTGACCCGTACAGAGGTATGTCACAATGCCCCATTATGCAGATCACAGACAACGGTCTATATCCTAGGTGACAAATGCAGAGTTATGATGTCACAATGCCCACTTAAGCAGATCATAGACAATGGTCGGTCACCAGGGTGAACCGTGCAGAATTATGATGTCACAATGCACACTTAGGCAGATCACAGACAAGGGTCTGTCACCAGGTTGACCAGTGCAGAGTTATGATGACATAATGCCCCCTTAGGCAGATCACAGACAAGGGCCAGTCACCTGGGTGCCTAGTGCAGAGTTATGATGCCATAATGCCCCTTTACTCAGATCACAGACAAGGGCCTGTCTTCTGGTTGACCAGTGCAGAGTTGTGATGTCACAATACGACCCTAGGCAGATCACAGACAAGGGCAGGTCACCTGGGTGCCCAGTGCAGAGTTATACTATCAAAATGCCAACTTGTGCACATCACACACAAGGGCCAGTCACCTGAGTGCCCAGTGCAGAGTTAGGATATCACATTGCCCTCTTAGGCAGATCACAGAAAAGGGTCTGTCACCTGAGTGCCCAGTGCAGAGTTATGATGTCACAATGCCCATTTAAGCAGATCAAAGACAAGGGTCTGTCATCAGGGTGACCCGTGCAGAGATATGATGTCACAATGCACCCTTAGGACGATGACAGACAAGGGACTGTCACCCGGGTGTCCCTTGCAGAGGTATGATGTCACAATGACCCCTTAGGCAGATCGCAGACAAGGGTCTCTCACCTGGGTGACCAGTGCAGATTTATGATGTCACAATGCCCACTTAGGAAGATCAAAGACAAAGGTCTGTCACCTGGGTGACCCGTGCAGAGTTATGATGTCACAATGACCATTTATGCAGATCACAGACAACGGTCTGTCACCTGGGTGACGCATGCAGAGTTCTGATATCACAATGCTCACTTAGGCAGATCACAGACAAGGGTCTTTCACCTGGGTGACCAGTGCAGAGTTATGATATCTCAATTCCCCCTTAGGCATATCACTGACAATGGTTTGTCACCTGGGTGAGCAGTGTAGTGTTATGATGTCACAATGCCCCCTTTGGCAGATCACTGACAAGGTTCTGTCACCACGGAAACCAGTGCAGAGTTATGAAGTCACAATGCCTCCTTAGGCAGATCACAGGCAACGGTCTGTCACCACGGTAACCAGTGCAGAGTTATGATGTCACATTGCCTCCTTAGGCAGATTACAGACAAGGGTCTGTCACCTGGGTGACCAGTGCACAGTTATGATGTCACAATTCCCCCTTCGGCAGATCACAGACAAGTGTCTGTCACCTGGGTGAACCGTGCATTGTTATGATGTCACAATGCCCCCTTAGTTAGATCACAGACAAGCGCCTGTCCCCTGGGTGACCCGTGTAGAGTTATGATGTCACAATGCCGCTTTAGTCAGATCACAGACAAGGGCCTGTCATCTGGTTGACCAGTGCAGAGTTGTGATTTGACAATATCCCCTTAGGCAGATCACCTGGCACGTCACCTGGGTGCCCAGGGCAGAGTTATAATATCACAATGCCCCCTTATGCACATTTCACACAAGGGCCAGTCAGCTGGTTGCCCAGTGCAGAGTTAGGATATCACAATGCCCCCTTGGCAGATCACAGACAAGGGTCTGTCACCTGGGTGCCCAGTGCAGAGTTATGATGTCACAATGCCCACTTAAGCAGATCAAAGACAAGGGTCTGTCACCAGGGTGACCCTTGCAGAGATTTGATGTCACAATGCACCCTTAGGCTGATCACAGACAAGGGTGTGTCACCTGGGTAACCAGTGCACACTTATGATGTCACAGTGCCCTCTTACGCAGATAACGGACAAGGGTCTGTCACCAGGGTGAAAAGTGCAGAGTTATGATGTCACAATGCCCCATTAGGCAGATCACAGAAAACGGTCTGTCACTGGGTGACAAGTGCAGAGTTATGATGTCCCAATTCCCCCTTATGCAGATCACAGACAAGAGTCTGTCACCTGTGTGCCCTGTTTATTGTTATGATGTCACAATGCCCCCTTAAGCAGATCACAGACAAGGGTCTGTCTCCTGGTTGACCAGTGCAGAGTTAGTATGTCACAATGAACACGTAGGCAGATCACAGAGAAGGATCTGTCACCTGGGTGACCAGTGTGGAGTGATGATGTCACAATGACCCTTAGGCAGATCATAGACTAGGGTCTGTCACCTGAGTGGCCAGTGCAGAGTCATGATGTCCAAATAACCCCTTCGGCAGATCACAAACAAGGGTCTGTCTGCTGGCTGACCAGTGCAGGGTTATGATGTCACAATGCACCCTTAGGCAGATCACGGACAAGAGTCTGTCACCAGGGTGACCAGTGCAGAGTTATGATGAAACAATGCCCCCTTAGGGAGATCACAGTCAAGGGTCTGTCACCTGGGTGAACAGTGCAGAGTTATGATATCTCAATTCCCCCTTAGGCATATCACTGACAATGGTTTGTCACCTGGGTGAGCAGTGTAGTGTTATGATGTCACAATGCCCCCTTTGGCAGATCACTGACAAGGTTCTGTCACCACGGAAACCAGTGCAGAGTTATGAAGTCACAATGCCTCCTTAGGCAGATCACAGGCAACGGTCTGTCACCACGGTAACCAGTGCAGAGTTATGATGTCACATTGCCTCCTTAGGCAGATTACAGACAAGGGTCTGTCACCTGGGTGACCAGTGCACAGTTATGATGTCACAATTCCCCCTTCGGCAGATCACAGACAAGTGTCTGTCACCTGGGTGAACCGTGCATTGTTATGATGTCACAATGCCCCCTTAGTTAGATCACAGACAAGCGCCTGTCCCCTGGGTGACCCGTGTAGAGTTATGATGTCACAATGCCGCTTTAGTCAGATCACAGACAAGGGCCTGTCATCTGGTTGACCAGTGCAGAGTTGTGATTTGACAATATCCCCTTAGGCAGATCACCTGGCACGTCACCTGGGTGCCCAGGGCAGAGTTATAATATCACAATGCCCCCTTATGCACATTTCACACAAGGGCCAGTCAGCTGGTTGCCCAGTGCAGAGTTAGGATATCACAATGCCCCCTTGGCAGATCACAGACAAGGGTCTGTCACCTGGGTGCCCAGTGCAGAGTTATGATGTCACAATGCCCACTTAAGCAGATCAAAGACAAGGGTCTGTCACCAGGGTGACCCTTGCAGAGATTTGATGTCACAATGCACCCTTAGGCCGATCACAGACAAGGGTGTGTCACCTGGGTAACCAGTGCACACTTATGATGTCACAGTGCCCTCTTACGCAGATAACGGACAAGGGTCTGTCACCAGGGTGAAAAGTGCAGAGTTATGATGTCACAATGCCCCATTAGGCAGATCACAGAAAACGGTCTGTCACTGGGTGACAAGTGCAGAGTTATGATGTCCCAATTCCCCCTTATGCAGATCACAGACAAGAGTCTGTCACCTGTGTGCCCTGTTTATTGTTATGATGTCACAATGCCCCCTTAAGCAGATCACAGACAAGGGTCTGTCTCCTGGTTGACCAGTGCAGAGTTAGTATGTCACAATGAACACGTAGGCAGATCACAGAGAAGGATCTGTCACCTGGGTGACCAGTGTGGAGTGATGATGTCACAATGACCCTTAGGCAGATCATAGACTAGGGTCTGTCACCTGAGTGGCCAGTGCAGAGTCATGATGTCCAAATAACCCCTTCGGCAGATCACAAACAAGGGTCTGTCTGCTGGCTGACCAGTGCAGGGTTATGATGTCACAATGCACCCTTAGGCAGATCACGGACAAGAGTCTGTCACCAGGGTGACCAGTGCAGAGTTATGATGAAACAATGCCCCCTTAGGGAGATCACAGTCAAGGGTCTGTCACCTGGGTGAACAGTGCAGAGTTATGATGTCACAATGCCCCCTTAGGCAGATCACAGACAAGGGCCTGTCACCTGGTTGACCAGTGCACGGTTATGAAGTAACAATGAACTCTTAGGCAGATCACAGACAAGGGTCTGTCACCTGGGTGACCAGTGCAGGGTTATGATGTCACAATGACACTGTAGGCAGATCACAGAGAAGGATCTGTCACCTCGGTGACCAGTGCAGAGTTCTGATGTCACAATGCCCACTTAAGCAGATCAAAGACAATGGTCTGTCACCAGGGTGAACCGTGCAGAGTTATGATGTCACAATGCCCCCTTAGGCAGATCACAGACAAAGGTCTGTCACCAGGTTGACCAGTGCTGAGTTGTGAGGTCACAGTGCCCCCTTAGGCAGATCACAGACAAGGGTGTGCCACCTGGGTGACCAGCGTGGAGTTATGATGTCACAATGACCCCTTAGACAGATCACAGACAAGGGTCTGTCACCTGGGTGTCCCGTGCAGAGTCATGATGTCACAATGCCCCCTTAGGCAGATCAAGGACAAGGGTCTCTCACCTGGGTGACCCGTACTGAGTTATGATGTCACAAAGCCCCCTTAGGCACATCAAAGAAAAGGGCCTGTCACCTGGATGACCCGTGCAGAGTTATGATGTCACAATGCCCCCTTAGGCAGATCCCAGTCAAGGGCCTGTCACTTGGGTGCCCCGTGCAGAGATATGATGTCACAATGCCCCCTTACGAAGATCACAGAGAAGGGCATGTCACCTGGGTGGCCAGTGCAGGGTTATGATGTCAAATGCCCCCTTAGGCAAATCACAGAAAAGGGCCTGTCACCTGGGTCACCAGTGCAGAGTTATGATGTCACAATGCCCCCATACGCAGAACACTGTCAAAGGCCTGTCACCTGGGTGCCCAGTGCAGAGTTATCATATCACAATGACCCCTTAGGCATATCACAGACAAGGGCCTGTCACCAGGGTGACCAGTGCAGAGTTATGATGTCACAATGCCCCCTTAGGCAGATCACAGACAAGGGTCTGTCACCTGGGTGACCAGTGTAGAGTTATGATGTCACAATGCCCCCTTAGGCAGATCAAGGACAAGGGTCTCAGACCTGGGTTACCAGTGCAGAGTTATGGTGTCACAATGACCCCTTAGGCAGTTCACAGACAAGGGTCTGAGAGCAAGGTGACCAGTGGAGATTTATGATGTCACAATGCACCCTTAGGCTGATCAAAGACAAGGGTCTGTCACCTGGGTGAACAGTGCAGAGTTATGATGTCACAATGCCATCTTAGGTAGATCACAGACAAGGGTCTTTCACCTGGGTGACCAGTGCACAGTTATGGTGTCACAATGCCCAGTTAGGCAGATCACAGACAAGGGTCTGTCACCTGGGTGACCAGTGCAGAATTATGATGTCACAATTCCCCCTTAGGCAGATGACAAAAAAGGGTCTTTCTCCTGGGTGACCAATGCAGAGTTATGATGTCACAATGCCCCGTTAGGCAGATCACAGACAAGGGTGTGTCACCTGGGTGAGCAGTGCACTGTTATGAAGTAACAATGCTCCCTTAGGCAGATCACAGACAAGGGTCTGTCACCACGGTGAACAGTGCAGAGTTATGATGTCACAATGCCCCCTTAGGCGCATCACAGACAAGGGTCTGTCACCTGGGGGACCAGTGCAAACTTATGATGTCACAATGACTCCTTAGGCAGATCACAGGCAAGGGTCTCTCACCTAGGTGACCAGTGCAGAGTTATGATGTTACAATGCCCCTTTAGGCAGATCACAGACAATGGCCTGTCACCTGGGTGACCAGTGCGGAGTCATGATATCACAACGCCCCCTTAGACAGATCATAGACAAGGGTCTGTCACCTGGGTGTCCAATGCAGAGTTATGATGTCACAATGCCCTCTTAGGCAGATCACAGACAAGGGTCTGTCACCACGGTGACCAGTGCAGAGTTATGATGTCACCATGCCCCCTTAGGCAGATCACAGGCTAGTGTCTGTCACCTGGGAGACCAGTGCAGAGTTATGATGTCACAATGCAGCCTTAGGCAGATCACAGACAAGGGTATGTCACCTGGGTGACAAGTGCGGTGTTATGATGTCACAATGACCCTTTGGCAGATCACAGACAATGGTCGGTCACCTGGGTGACCAGTGCAGAGTTATGATGACCCAATGCCCACTTAGGTAGATCAAAGACAAGGGTCTGTGACCTGGGTGACCAATGCAGAGTTATGATGTCACAATGCCCCGTTAGGCAGATCACAGACAAGGGTGTGTCACCTGGGTGAGCAGTGCACAGTTGTGAAGTCACAATGCCCCCTTAGGCAGATCACAGACAAGGGTCTGTCACCACGGAGACCAGTGCAGAGTTATGATGTCAAAATGCCCCCTTACACGCATCACAGACAAGGGTCTGTCACCTGGGATAACAGTGCAACGGTATGATGTCACAATGCCCCCTTAGGCAGATCAAAGACAAGGGTCTCTCACCTAGGTGACCAGTGCAGAGTTATAATGTTACAATGCCCCTTTAGGCAGATCACAGACAAGTGCCTGTCACCTGGGTGACCAGTGCGGAGTCATGATATCACAATGCCCCCTTAGGCAGATCATAGACAAGGGTCTGTCACCTGGGTGTCCAATGCAGAGTTATGATGTCACAGTGCCCTCTTAGGCAGATCACAGACAAGGGTCAATCACCAGGGTGACCAGTGCAGAGTTATGAAGACACAATGCCCCCTTAGGCAGATCACATACAAGGGTCTCTCACCTGGGTGACCAGTGCAGAATTATGATGTCAGAATGCCCCCTTAAGCAGTTCACAGACAAGGGTATGTTACCTGGTTAACCAGTGCAAGTTTGTGATGTCACAATGACCCCTTATGCAGATCACAGACAACGGTCTGTCACCTGTGTGAGCAGTGCAGGGTTATGATGTCACAATGACCCCGTAGGCAGATCACAGAGAACGATCTGTCACCTGGGTGACCACTGCAGATTTGTGATGTCACTATGCCCCCTTAGGCAGATCCAAGAGAAGGGTCTGTAACCTGTGTGACCATTGTAGAGTTATGATGTCACAATGCCCACTTAACCAGATCAAAAACAATGGTCTGTGACCAGGATGACCCGTGCAGAATTATGATGTCACAATGCCCCCTTAGGCAGATCACAGACAAGGGTCTGTCACCTGGGCGAACAGTGCACAGTTATGATGTCACAATGCCCCCTTATGCAGATCACAGACATGAATCTGTCACCTGGGTGACCAGTGCAGAGTTGTGATGTCACATTGCCCACTTAGGCACATCAAAGATAAAGGTCTGTCACCTGGGTGACCTATGCAGAGTTCTGATGTCACAATGCCCCTTAGGCACATCACAGACAAGGGTCTGTCTCATCAGTGACCAGTGCAGAGTTATGATGTCACAATGCACCCTTAGGCGGATCACAGACAATGGTGTGTCACCACGATGACCAGTGCATAGTTATGATGTCACAATTTCTCCTTCGGCAGATCACAGACAGATGTCTGTCACCTGGGTGAGCCCTGCAGTGTTATGATGTCACAATGCCCCCTTAGTCAGATCACAGACAAGGGCCTGTCCCCTGGGTGACCCGTGCAGAGTTATGATGTCACAATGCCACTTTAGTCAGATCACAGACAAGGGCCTGTCATGTGGTTGACCAGTGCAGAGTTGTGATATCACAATACCCCCTTAGGCAGATCACAGACAAGGGCACGTCACCTGGGTGCCCAGTGCAGAGTTACAATATCACAATGCCCCCTTATGCACATCTCACACAAGGGCCAGCCACCTGGGTGGCCAGAGCAGAGTTAGGATATCACAATGCCCCCTTAGGCAGATGACAGACAAGGGTCTGTCATCTGGGTGCCCAGTGCAGAGTTATGATGTCACAATGCCCATTTAAGCAGATCAAAGACAAGGGTCTGTCACTAGCGTGACCCTTGCAGAGATAAAATGTCACAATGCATCCTTAGGCCGATCACAGACAAGGATCTGTCACCTGGGTAACCAGTGCAGAGTTATGATGTCATAATGCCCCCTTAGGCACATAACGGACAACGGTCTTTCACCAGGGTGACCAGTGCAGAGTTATGATGTCACAATGCCCCATTAGGCAGATCACAGAAAACGGTCTGTCACTGGGTGACAAGTGCACAGTTATGATGTCAAAATGCCCCCTTATGCAGATCACATAGAATTGTCTGTCACCTGTGTGCCCTGTGTATTGTTATGATGTCTCAATGCCCCCTTAAGCAGATCACAGACAAGGGGCTGTCACCTGGTTGACCAGTGCAAGGTTATGACGTCACAATGACCCCTTAGGCAGATAACAGACAAGGGTATGTCACCTGGGTGACCAGTGCAGAGTTATTATGTCACAATGAACCTGTAGGCAGATCACAGAGAAGGATCTGTCACCTGGGTGACCAGTGCAGAGGTATGATGTCACAATGCCCCCTTTGGCAGATCACAAACAAGGGTCTGTAACCTAGGTGACAAATGCAGACTTATGATTTCACAATGCCACTTAAGCAGATCAAAGACAATGGTCTGGCACCAGGGTGAACCGTGTAGAATTATGATGTCACAACACCCCCTTAGGCAGATCACAGACAAGGGTCTGCCACCTGGGTGACCCATGCAGAGGTCTGATGTCACAATTCCACCATAGACAGATCACAGACAAGGGTCTGTCACCAGGGTGACCAGTGCAGAGTTGTGATGTCACAATGACCCCTTAGGCAGATCACAGACAAGGGTCTTTCACCTAGGTGACCCTTGCAGGGTTGTGACGTCACAATACCCCCTTAGGCAGATCACAGACAAGGGTGTGTCACTTGGGTGAACAGTGCACAGTTATGAAGTCACAATGCCTCCTTAGGCAGATCACAGACAAGGGTCTGTCACCACGGTGACCAGTGCAGAGTTATGATGTCACAATGCCCCCTTAGGCAGATCACAGACTAGTGTCTGTCACCTTGGTGACCAGTGCAGAGTTATGATGTCACAATGCAGCCTTAGGCAGATCACAGACAAGGGTCTGTCACCTGGGTGACAAGTGCGGTGTTATGATGTCACAGTGACCCCTTTGGCAGATCACAGACAAGGGTCGGTCACCTGGGTGACCAGTGAAGATTTATGATGACCCAACGCCCACTTAGGCAGATCAAAGACAAGAGTCTGTCACCTGGGTGACCAGTGCAGAGTTATGATATCATAATGCCCCCATAAGCATATCACAGACAATGGTTTGAAACCTGGGTGAGCAGTGCAGGTTTCTGATGTCACAATACCCCCTTAGGCAGATCACAGGCAAGGTTCTGTCACCACGGTAACCAGTGCAGAGTTATGATGTCTCAATGCCTCCTGAGGCAGATCGCAGAGAATGGCCAGTAACCACGGTAAGCAGTGCAGAATTATGATGTCACAATGCCTCCTTAGGCAGACCACAGACAAGGCTCTGCCACCAGGGTGACCAGCGTGGAGTTATGATGACACAATGCCGCCTGTGACAGATCACAGACAAGGGTCTGTCACCTGAGTGCCCCGTGCAGAGTTATGATGTCACAATGCCACCTTAGGCAGATCAAGGACAAGGGTCTCCGACCTGGGTCACTAGTGCAGAGTTATGGTGTCACAATGACCCCATAGGCAGTTCACAGACAAGGGTCTGACAGCAAGGTGACCAGTGCAGATTTATGATGTCACAATGCACCCTTAGGCTGATCAAAGACAAGGGTCTGTCACCTGGGTGAACAGTGCAGAGTTATGATGTCACAATGCCCTCTTAGGCAGATCACAGACAAGGGTCTTTCACCTGGGTGACCAGTGCACAGTTATGGTGTCACAATGCCCACTTAGGCAGATCACAGACAAGGGTCTGTCACCTGGGTGACCAGTGCAGAATTATGATGTCACAATTCCCCCTTAGGCAGATGACAAAAAAGTGTCTTTCACCTGGGTGAGCAATGCAGAGTTATGATGTCACAATGACCCGTTACGCAGATCAAAGACAAGGGTGTGTCACTTGGGTGAGCAGTGCACAGTTATGAAGTATCAATGCCCCCTTAGGCAGACCACAGACAAGGTTCTGTCACCACGGTGACCAGTGCAGAGTTATGACATCACAATGCCCCCTTAGGAGCATCACAGACAAGGGTCTGTCACCTGGGGGTCCAGTGCAAAGTTATGATGTCACAATGCCCCCTTAGGCAGATCACAGACAAGGGTCTCTCATCTACGTGACCAGTGCAGAGTTTTGATGTTACAATGCCCCTTTAGGCAGATCACAGACAAGGGCCTGTCACCTGGGTGACCAGTGCGGAGTCATGATATCACAATGCCCCCTTAGGCAGATCATAGACAAGGGTCTGTCACCTGTGTGTACAATGCAGAGTTATGATGTCACAATGCCCTCTTAGGCAGATGAGAGACAAGGGCCTGTCACCTGGGTGACCAGTGCGGAGTCATGATATCACAATGCCCCCTTAGGCAGATCACAGACAAGGGTCTCTCACCAGGGTGACCAGTGCAGAGTTCTGATGTCACAATGCCCCCTTAAGCAGATCACAGACAAGGGTATGTCACCTGATTAACCAGTGCAAGTTTATGATGTCACAATGACCCCTTAGGCAGATCACAGACAACGGTCTGCCACCTGGGTGACCAGTGCAGAATTATGATGTCACAATGACCCCGTAGGCAGATCAGAGAGAAGGATCTGTCACCTGAGTGACCACTGCAGATTTGTGATGTCACAATGCCCCCTTAGGCAGATCCAAGACAAGGGTCTGTAACCTGGGTGACCATTGTAGAGTTATGATGTCACAATGCCCACGTAACCAGATCAAAAACAATGGTCTGTCACCAGGGTGACCCGTGCAGAATTTTTATGTCACAATGCCCCCTTAGGCAGATCACAGACAAGGGTCTGTCACCTGGGTGAACAGTGCACAGTTATGATGTCACAATGCCACCTTAGGCAGATCACAGACAAGAATCTGTCACCTGGGTGACCAGTGCAGAGTTGTGATGTCACATTGCCCACTTAGGCACATCAAAGACAAAGGTCTCTCACCTGGGTGACCTATGCAGAATTATGGTGTCACAATGCCCCTTAGGCACATCACAGACAAGGTTCTGTCACCTCGGTGAACAGTGCACAGTTATGATGTCACCATGCACCCTTAGGCAGATCACAGATAATGGTGTGTCACCACGGTGACCAGTGTACAGTTATGATGTCACAATTACCCCTTCGGCAGATCACAGACAAGTGTCTGTCACCTGGGTGATACGTGCAGTGTTATGATGTCACAATGCCCCCTTAGTCAGACCACAGACAAGGGCCTGTCCCCTGGGTGACCCGTGCAGAGTTATGATGTCACAATGCCACTTTAGTCAGATCACAGACAATGGCTTGTCATCTGGTTGACCAGTGCAGAGTTGTGATGTCCCTATGCCCCCTTAGGCAGATCACAGACAAGGTCTGTCACTTGGGTGTAGAGTGCAGAGTTATGATGTCACAATGCCCCCTTAGGCAGATCACAGACAAGGGTCTTCCACCTGCGTGGCCAGCACGCAGTTATGATGTCACAATGTCCCCTTAGGCAGATCACAGACAAGGGTCTGTCACCTGGGTGAACAGTGCACACTTATGATGTCACAATGCCCCTTTAGGCAGATCACAGACAAGGATCTGTCACCTGGGTGACCAGTGCAGAATTATGATGTCACATTGCCCACTTAGGCACATCAAAGACAAAGGTCTGTCACCTGGGTGACCAGTGCAGAATTACGGTGTCACAATGCCCCTTAGGCACATCGCAGACAAGGTTCTGTCACCTCGGTGACCAGTGCAGAGTTATGATGTCACCATGCACCCTTAGACAGATCACAGACAATGGTGTGTCACCACGGTGACCAGTGCACAGTTATGATGTCACGATTACCCCTTCGGCAGATCACAAGCAAGTGTCTGTCACCTGGGTGAACCGTGCAGTGTTATGATGTCACAATGCCCCCTTTGTCAGATCACACACAAGGGCCTGTCCCCTGGGTGACCCGTGCAGAGTTATGATGTCACAATGCCCCTTTAGTCAGATCACAGACAAGGGCCTGTCATGTGGTTGACCAGTGCAGAATTTTGATGTCACAATACCCGCTTAGGCAGATCACAGACAAGGGCACGTAACCTGGGTGCCCAGTGCAGAGTTATAATATCACAATGCCCCCTTATGCACATCTCAAACAAGGGCCAGTCACCTGGGTGCCCAGAGCAGAGTTAGGATATCACAATGCCCCCTTAGGCAGATGACAGACAAGGGTCTGTCACCTGGGTGCCCAGTGCAGAGTTAAGATGTCACAATGACCATTTAAGCAGATCAAAGACAAGGGTCTGTTGCTAGAGTGACCCTTGCAGAGATAAGATGTCACAATGCATCCTTAGGCCGATCACAGACAAGGATCTGTCACCTGGGCAACCAGTGCAGAGTTATGATGTCATAATGCCCCCTTACACAGATAACGGACAACGGTCTGTCACCAGGGTGACCAGTGCAGAGTTATGTTGTCACAATGGCCCATTAGGCAGATCACAGAAAACGGTCTGTCACTGGGTGACAAGTGCAGAGTTATGATGTCAAAATGCCCCCTTATGCAGATCACAGACACTTGTCTGTCATCTGTGTGCCCTGTGTATTGTTATGATGTCACAATGCCCCCTTAAGCAGATCACAGACAAGGGACTGTCACCTGGTTGACCAGTGCAAGGTTATGATGTCACATGACCCCTTAGGCAGATAACAGACAAGGCTATGTCACCTGGGTGACCAGTGCAGAGTTATTATGTCATAGTGAACACGTAGGCAGATCACAGAGAAGGATCTGTCACCTGGGTGACCAGTGCAGAGTTATGATGTCACAATGCCCCCTTTGGCAGATCACAGACAAGGGTCTGTAACCTAGGTGACAAATGCACAGTTATGATTTCACAATGCCCACTTAAGCAGATCAAAGACAATGGTCTGACACCAGGGTGAACCGTGCAGAATTATGATGTCACAATGCACCCTTAGGCAGATCACAGACAAGGGTCTGCCACCTGGGTGACCCGTGCAGGGTTATGACGTCACAATAACCCCTTAGGCAGATCACAGACAAGGGTGTGTCTCCTGGGTGAACAGTGCACAGTTATGAAGTCAAAATGCCGCATTAGGCAGATCACAGACAAGGGTCTGTCACCACGGTGACCAGTGCAGAGTTATGATGATACAATGCCTCCTTAAGCAGATCACAGACAAGGGTTTGTCACCTGGGTTACCAGTGCAGAGTTATGATATCACAATGCCCCGTTAGGCAGATCACAGACAAGGTTCGGCCACCTGGGTGACCAGCGCGGACTTACGAAGACACAATGCCCCCTTAGACAGATCACAGACAAGGGTCAGTCACCTTGGTGTCCCGTGCGGAGTTATCATGTCACAATGCCCCCTTAGGCAGAACAAGGACAAGGGTCTGTGACCTGGGTGACCAGTGCAGAGTTATGATGTCACAATGCCCCCTTAGGCAGTTCACAGACAAGGGTCTGTCACCTGGGTGACCAGTGCAGAGTTATGATGTCACAATGCGCCGTTAGGCAGATCACAGAAAATGGTCTGTCACCACGGTGACCAGTGCACAGTTATGATGTCACAATGCCCCCTTAGGCAGATCAAAGACAAGCTCCTGTCACCTGGGTGCCCAGTGCAGAGTTGTGATGGCACAATGACCATTTAAGCATATCAAAGACAAGGGTCAGTCACCAGGGTGACCCGTGCAAGGTGATGATGTCACAATACCTCCTTAAGCAGATCACAGACAAGGGTCTGTCACCTGTGTGCCCTGTGGATTGTTATGATGTCATAATGCCCCCTTAAGCAGATCATATAGAAGGGTCTGTCACCTGGTTAACCAGTGCAAGGTTATGACGTCACAATGACCCCTTAGGCAGATAACAGACAAGGGTCTGTCACCTGGGTGACCAGTGCAGAGTTATGATGTCACAATGACACTGTAGGCAGATCACAGAGAAGGATCTGTCACCTGGGTGACCAGTGCAGAGTTATGATGTCACAATGCCCCCTTATGCAGACCACAGACAAGGGTCTGTAACCTAGGTGAAAAATGCAGAGTTATAATGTCACAATGCCCACTTAAGCAGATCAAAGTCAATGGTGTGTCACCAGGGTGAACCGTGCAGAATTATGATGTCACCATGCACCCTTAGGCACATCACAGACAAGGGTATGTCATCTTGGTGACCCGTGCAGAGTTATGATGTCACAATTCCCCCTTAGACAGATCACAGACAAGGGTCTGTCACGAAGGTCACCAGTGCAGAGTTGTGATGACACAATGCCCCCTTAGGCAGATCACAGACAAGGGTCTTTACCTGGTTGACAAGTGCAGGGTTGTGACGTCACAATACCCCCTTAGGCAGATCACAGACAAGGTTGTGTCACCTGGGTGAACACTGCACAGTTATGAAGTCACAATGTCTCCTTAGGCAGATCACAGACAAGGGTGTGTCACCACGGTGACCAGTGCAGAGTTATGATGTCACAATACCCCCTTAGGCAGATCACAGACAAGTGTCTGTCACCTGGGTGACAAGTGCAGAGCTATGATGTCAAAATGCCCCCTTAGGCAGATCACAGACAAGGGTCTGTCACCTGGGTGACCAGTGCAGTGTTATGATGTCACAGTGGGCCCTTTGGCAGATCACAGACAAGGGTCGGTCACCTGGGAGACCAGTGCAGAGTTATGATGTCACAATGCCCCCTTTGGCAGATCACAGACAAGGGTCGGTCACCTGGGTGACCAGTGCAGAGTTATGATGTCACAATTCACACTTAGGCAGATCACAGACAAGGGTCTGTCACCTGGGTGACCAGTGCAGAGTTATGATGTCACAGTGCCCCGTCAGGCAGATCAAAGACAAGGGTCTGTCACCTCGGTGACCCATGCAGAGTTATGATGTCACAATGCCCCCTTAGGCAGATCACAGACAAGGGTCTGTCACCTGGCTGACCAGTGCAGAGTTATAATGTCACAATGCCCCCTTAGGCAGATCACAGAAAAGGGTCTGTCATCTGGGTGTCCCGTGCAGAGTTATTGTGTCACAATGCCCCCTTAAGCAGAACAAGGGCAAGGGTCTGTGACCTGGGTGACCAGTGCAGAGTTATGATGTCACAATGCACCCTTAGGCAGATCACAGACAAGGGTCTGTAACCTAGCTGAAAATTGCAGATTTATGATGTCACAATGCCCACTTAAGCAGATCAAAGACAATGGTGTGTCACCAGGGTGAACCGAGCAGAATTATGATGTCACAATGCACCCTTAGGCAGATCACACACAAGGGTCTGTTATCTGGGTGACCCGTGCAGAGTTATGATGTCACAATTCCACCTTAGACAGATCACAGACAAGGTTCTTTCACCAGGGTGACCAGTGCAGAGTTGTGATGTCACAATGCCCCCATAGGCAGATCACAGAGAAGGGTCTTTCACCTGGGTGATCAGTGCAAGGTTGTGACGTCACAATACCCCCTTAGGCAGATCACAGACAAGGGTGTGTCACCTGGGTGAACAGCGCACAGTTATGAAGTCACAGTGCCTCCTTAGGCAGATCACAGACAAGGGTCTGTCACCACGGTGACCATTGCAGACTTATGATGTCACAATGCCCTCTTAGGCAGATCGCAGACAAGTTTCTGCCGCCTGGGTGACCAGTACAGAGTTATGATGTCACAATGCCCCCTTAGGCAGATCCAGACAAGGGTCTGTCACCTGGGTGACAAGTGCAGTGTTATGATGTCACAATGTCTATTTAAGCAGATCAAAGACAAGGGTCTGTCACCAGGGTGACCCTTGCAGAGATATGGTGTCACAATGCACCCTTAGGCTGATCACAGACAAGAATCTGCCACCTTGGTAACCAGTGCAGAGTTATGATGTCACTATGCCCCATAACGCACATCACAGAAAACGGTCTGTCACTGGGTGACAAGTGCGGAGTTATGATGTCAAAATGCCCCCTTATGCCGTCCAGACAAGGGTCTGTCACCTGTGTGCCCTGTGTAGTGTTATGATGTCACAATGCTCCCTTAAGGAGATCACAGACAAGGTTCTGTCACCTGGTTGACCAGTGCAAGGTTATGACGTCACAATGATCCCTTAGGCAGATAACAGACAAGGGTATGTCACCTGGGTGACCAGTGAAGAGTTATTATGTCACAATGAACCCATAGGCAGATCACAGAGAAGGATCTGTCATCTGGGTGACCAGTGCAGAGTTCTGATGTCACAATGCCCCCTTTGGCCGATCACAGACAAGGGTCTGTAACCTAGGTGACAAATGCAGAGTTATGATGTCACAATGCCCACTGAAGCAGATCAAAGACAATGGTCTGTCACCACGGTGAACCGTGCAGAATTATGATGTCATAATGCACACTTAGGCAGATCACAGACAAGGGTCTGTCGCCTGGGTGACCTGTGAAGAGTTATGATGTCAGAATGCCCCTTTCGGCAGATCACAGACAAGGGTCTGTCACCAGGGTGAACAGTGCAGAGTTGTGACGTCACAATGCCCCCTTAGGCAGATCACAGACAAGGGTCCTTCACGTGGGTCACCAGTGCAGGGTTGTGACATCACAATACCCCCTCAGTCAGATCACAGACAAGGGTGTGTCACCTGGGTGAACAGTGCTCAGTTATGAAGTGAAAATGCCTCTTTAGGGAGATCACAGACAAGGGTCTGTCACCACGGTGACCAGTGCAGAATTATGATGTCACAATGCCCTCTTAGGCAGATCACAGACAAGGGCCTGTCACCTGGGTGTAGATTGCAGAGTTATGATGTCACAATGCCCCCTTAGGCAGATCACAGACAAGGGCCTGTCACCTGGGTGTAGAGTGCAGAGTTATGATGTCACAATGCCCCCTTAGGCAGATCACAGACACGGGTCTTCCACCTGGGTGACCAGCATGGAGTTATAATGTCACAATGCCCCCTTAGGCAGATCACAGACAAGGGTCTGTCACCTGGGTGAACAGTGCACACTTACGATGTCACAATGCCTCCATAGGCAGATCACAGACAAGGATCTGTCACCTGGGTGACCAGTGCAGAGTTATGATGTCACATTGCCCACTTAGGCACATCAAAGAGAAAGGTCTGTCACCTGGGTGACCAGTGCAGAACTAGGGTGTCACAATGCCCCTTGGGCACATCACAGACAAGGGTTTTTGCACCCTTAGGCCGATCACAGACAAGGGTCTGTCACCTGGGTAACCAGTGCAGAGTTATGATTTCACAGTGCCCTCTTAGGCAGATAACGGACAAGGGTCTGTCACCAGGGTGACCAGTGCAGAGTTATGATGTTACAATGCCCCGTTAGGCAGATCACAGAAAACGGTCTGTCACTGGGGGACAAGTGCAGAGTTATGATGTCCCTATTCCCCCTCATACAGATAACAGACAAGGGTCTGTCACCTGTGTGTCCTGTTTATTGTTATGATGTCACAATTCCCCCTTAAGCAGATCACAGACAAGGGTCTGTCGCCTGGTTGACCAGTACAATGTTATGATGTCACAATGACCCCTTAGGCAGATAACAGACAAGTGTATGTCACCTGGGTGACCAGTGCAGAGTTAGTATGTCACAATGAACACGTAGGCAGATCACAGAGAAGGATCTGTCACCTGGGTGACCAGTGCAGAGTTATGATGTCACAATGCCCCCTTAGGCACATCACGGACAAGGGTCTGTCACCAGGGTGACCAGTGCAGGGTTATGATGACACAATGCCCCCTTAGGCAGATCACAGTGAAGGGTCTGTCCCCTTGGTGAACAGTGCAGACTTATGATGTCACAATGCCCCGTTAGGCAGATCACAGACAAGGGCCTGTCACCTGGTTGACCAGTGCACGGTTATGATGTCACAATGAACTCTTAGGCAGATCACAGACAAGGGTCTGTCACCTGGGTGACCAGTGCTGAGTTATGATGTCACAATGCCCCCTTAGGCAGATCACAGACAAGTGTCTGTCACCTGGGTGACCAGTGAAGAGTTATGATATCACAATTCCCCCTTAAGCAGATCAAAGACAATGGTCTGCCACCAGGGTGAACCGTGAAGAGTTATGATGTCACAATGCCCCCTTAGGCAGATCACAGACAAGGGTCTGTCACCAGGTTGACCAGTGCTGAGTTGTGATGTCACAATGCCCCCTTAGGCAGATCACAGTCAAAGTTCCTTCACCTTGGTGACCAGTGCAGGGTTATAACGTCACAATACCCCCTTAGGCAGATCACAGACAATGGTATGTCACCTTGGTGAACAGTGCAAAGTTATGATGTCACAATGCCGCCTTAGGCAGATCACAGACAAGGGCCTGTCACCTGGGTGACCAGTGCAGATTTATAATATCAAAATGCCCCCTTAGGCAGATCACAGGCAAGGGCATTTCACCTGGGTGACCAGTCCAGGGTTATCATGTAACAATTCCCCCTTAGGCAGATCTCAGACAAGGGCCTGTCTCCTCCGTGACCCGTGCAGAGTTATGATGTCACAATGCCCCCATAGGCAGATCACAGAAAAGTGCATGTCAACTGGGTGACCAGTCCATAGTTATGATGTCACAATGGCGCCTTAGGCAGATCACAGACAAGGGCCTGTCACCTGGGTGTCCAGTGCAAATTTAAGATGTCACAATGCCACCTTACACAGATCAGAGTCAAGGGCCTGTCACCTGGGTGCCCAGTGCAGAGATATGATGTCATAATGCGCCCTTAGGCATATCACAGACAATGGCCTGTCACCTGGGTCACCAGTGCAGAGTTATGATGTCACAATGCCCCCTTGGGCAGATCACGGACAAGGGCCAGTCAACTGGGTGACCAGTGGAGAGTTATGGTGTCACAATGCCCCCATAGGCAGATCACAGACAAGGACATGTCTCCTAGGTGCCCAGTGCAGAGTTATGCTGTCAATTGCCCCCTTAGGCAAATCACAGAAAAGGGCCTGTCACCTGGGTCACCAGTGCAGAGCTATGATGTCACAATGCCCCCGGAGACAGATCACAGACAAGGGCCTGTCATCTGGGTGCCCAGTGCAGAGATATGATGTCACAATGCCACCTTAGGCATATAACAGACAAGGGCCTGTCACCGGGGTGACCAGTGCAGAGTAATTATGTCACAATGCCCCCTTATGCAGATCACAGAAAAGGGCATGTCACCTGGGTGGCCAATGCAGAGATATGATGTCACAATTAACCCTTAGGCAGATCACAGACAAGGGAGTGTCACCTGGGTGACCTTTGCAGAGTTATAATGTCACAATGCCCCCTTAGGCAGATCACAGACAAGCGTCTGTCTCCTGACTGACCAGTGCAGTGTTATGATGTCACAATGTCCCCTTAGGCAGATCAAAGACAAGGGCCTGTCACCTGGGTGAGCCGTGCAGAGTTACGATGTCACAATGCCCCCTTAGGCATATAACAGACAAGGGTCTGTCACCTGGGTGACCCGTGCAAAGTTACGATGTCACAATGCCCTCTTAGGCAGATCACAGACAAGGCCCTGTCACGTGGGTGACCCGTGTAGAGTTATGATGTCACAATGCCCCTTTAGGCAGATCAAAGACAAGGGCCTGTCACCTGTGTGACCCATGGAGAGTTATGGTGTCACAATGCCCCGTGAGGCAGATCACAGACAAGGGCCTGTCACTTGGGTGACCCGTGTAGAGTTATGATGTCACAATGCCCCCTTAGGCAGATCACAGACAAAGGTCTATCACTTGGGTGACCCGTGCAGAATTATGATGTCACAATGCCCCGTTAGACAGATCACAGACAAGGATCTGTCATCTGCGTTCCCAGTGCAGAGGTATGATGTTACAATGCCCCCTTAGGCAGATCATTGACAGGGGCATGTCAGCTGGGTGCCCAGTGTAGATTTATGATGTCACAATGACCCCTGAGGCAGATCAGTGTCAAGGGCAAGTCACCTGAGTGCCCATTTAAGCAGATCAAAGACAAGGGTCTGTCATCAGGGTGACCCGTGCAGAGATATGATGTCACAATGCACCCTTAGGACGATCACAGACAAGGGACTGTCACCCGGGTGACCCGTGCAGAGGTATGATGTCACAATGCCCCCTTATGCAGATCACAGAAAAGGGCATGTCACCTGGGTGGCCAATGCAGAGATATGATGTCACAATGAACCCTTAGGCAGATCACAGACAAGGGAGTGTCACCTGGGTGACCCTTGCAGAGTTATAATGTCACAATGCCCCCTTAGGCAGATCACAGACAAGGGTCTCTCACCTGACTGAACAGTGCAGTGTTATGATGTCACAATGTCCCCTTAGGCAGATGAAAGACAAGGGCCTGTCACCTGGGTGAGCCGTGCAGAGTTACGATGTCACAATGCCCCCTTAGGCATATAACAGACAAGGGTCTGTCACCTGGGTGACCCGTGCAAAGTTATGATGTCACAATGCCCCCTTAGGCAGATCACAGACAAGGGCCTGTCACGTGGGTGACCCGTGTAGAGTTATCATGTCACAATGCCCCTTTAGGCAGAACAAAGACAAGGGCCTGTCTCCTGGGTGACCCATGGAGAGTTATGATGTCAGAATGCCCCCTTAGGCAGATCACAGACAAGGGCCTGTCACTTGGGTGACCCGTGTAGAGTTATGATATCACAATGACCCTTAGGCAGCTCACAGACAAAGGTCTGTCACTTGGGTGAGCCGTGCAGAATTATGATGTCACAATGCCCCGTTAGACAGATCACAGACAAGGATCTGTCATCTGCGTTCCCAGTGCAGAGGTATGATGTTACAATGCCCCCTTAGGCAGATCATTGTCAGGGGCATGTCAGCTGGGTGCCCAGTGTAGATTTATGATGTCACAATGACCCCTGAGGCAGATCAGTGTCAAGGGCAAGTCACCTGAGTGCCCATTTAAGCAGATCAAAGACAAGGGTCTGTCATCAGGGTGACCCGTGCAGAGATATGATGTCACAATGCACCCTTAGGACGATCACAGACAAGGGACTGTCACCCGGGTGACCCGTGCAGAGGTATGATGTCACAATGCCCCCTTATGCAGATCACAGAAAAGGGCATGTCACCTGGGTGGCCAATGCAGAGATATGATGTCACAATGAACCCTTAGGCAGATCACAGACAAGGGAGTGTCACCTGGGTGACCCTTGCAGAGTTATAATGTCACAATGCCCCCTTAGGCAGATCACAGACAAGGGTCTCTCACCTGACTGAACAGTGCAGTGTTATGATGTCACAATGTCCCCTTAGGCAGATGAAAGACAAGGGCCTGTCACCTGGGTGAGCCGTGCAGAGTTACGATGTCACAATGCCCCCTTAGGCATATAACAGACAAGGGTCTGTCACCTGGGTGACCCGTGCAAAGTTATGATGTCACAATGCCCCCTTAGGCAGATCACAGACAAGGGCCTGTCACGTGGGTGACCCGTGTAGAGTTATCATGTCACAATGCCCCTTTAGGCAGAACAAAGACAAGGGCCTGTCTCCTGGGTGACCCATGGAGAGTTATGATGTCAGAATGCCCCCTTAGGCAGATCACAGACAAGGGCCTGTCACTTGGGTGACCCGTGTAGAGTTATGATATCACAATGACCCTTAGGCAGCTCACAGACAAAGGTCTGTCACTTGGGTGACCCGTGCAGAATTATGATGTCACAATGCCCCGTTAGACAGATCACAGACAAGGATCTGTCATCTGGGTTCCCAGTGCAGAGTTATGATGTTACAATGCCCCCTTAGGCAGATCATTGACAGGGGCATGTCAGCTGGGTGCCCAGTGTAGATTTATGATGTCACAATGACCCCTTAGGCAGATCAGTGTGAAGGGCAAGTCAACTGAGTGTCCAGTGCAGAGATATGATGTCACAAGGCCACCATAGGCAGATCACAGAAAAGGGCCTGTCATCTGGGTGCCCAGTGCAGAGATATGATGTCACAATGCCACCTTAGGCAGATCACAGACAAGGGCGCGTCACCTGGGTGCCCAGTGCAGAGTTATGATGTCAAATGCCCCCTAAGGCAGATCACAGACAAGAGCCTGTCACCTGGGTGACCAGTGCAGATTTATTATGTCACAATGCTCCAGTAGGCAGATCACAGACAAGGGCCTGTCACCTGGGTGCCCAGTGCAGAGATATGATGTCACTATGCCTCCTTAGGCATATCACAGACAAGGGCCTGTCACCAAGGTGACCAGTGCAGAGTTACGATGCCACAATTCCCCCTTAGGTTGATCACAGACAACGGCATGTCACCTGGGTGACCAGTGCAGAGTTATGATGTCACAATGCCTCCTTAGGCATGTGACAGAGAAGGGCCTGTCACCTGGGTGACCAGTGGAGAGTTTTGATGTCACAATGCCCCCTAAGGCAGATCAAAGACAAGGGTCTGTCACCTGAGTGACCTGTGCAAAGTTATGATGTCACAATGCCACCTTAGGCAGATCAAAACAAGGGCCTGTCATCTGGGTGACCCGTGCAGAGTTATGATGTCACAATGCCCCCTTAGGCAGATCAAGGACAAGGGTCTGTCTCCTCGGTGACCCGTGCAGAGTTATGGTGTCACAATGCCCCCTTAGGCAGATCATAGTCAAGGGTCTGTCACCTGGCTGACCAGTGCAGAGTTATGATGTCACAATGGCCCCTTAGGCAGATCACAGACTAGGTTCTGTCACCTGGGTGACCAGTACAGAGGTATGATGTCACAATGCCCCCTTAGGCAGATCACAGACAACGGTCTATATCCTAGGTGACAAATGCAGAGTTAGGATGTCACAATGCCCACTTAAGCAGATCAAAGACAATGGTCTGTCACCAGGGTGAACCGTGCAGAATTATGATGTCACAATGCACACTTAGGCAGATCACAGACAAGTGTCTGTCACCTGGGTGACCCGTGCAGAGTTATGATGTCACAATGCCCCCTTAGGCAGATCACAGACAAGGGTCTGTCACCAGGTTGACCAGTGCAGAGTTGTGATGTCACAATGCCCCCTTAGGCAGATCACAGACAAGTTTCTTTCACCTGGCTGACCAGTGCAGGGTTCTAAGGTCACAATACCCCCTGAGGGAGATCACAGACAAGGGTGTGTCACGCAGGTGAACAGTGCACAGTTATGCGTCACAATGCCCCCTTAGGCAGATCACAGACAAGGGTCTGTCACCACGGTGACCAGTGCAGAGTTATTATGTCACAATGCCCCCTTAGGCATATGACAGACAAGGCCTGTCACCTGGGAGCCCAGTGCAGAGTTACGATGTCATAATGCCCCCTTAGGCAGATCACAGACAAGGGCTGGTAACCTGGGTTCCTAGTGCAGAGTTATGATGTCATAATGCCCCTTTAGTCAGATCACAGATAAGGGCCTGTCTTCTGGTTGACGAGTGCAGAGTTGTGATGTCACAATACGACCCTAGGCAGATCACAGACAAGGGCACGTCACCTGGGTGCCCAGTGTAGAGTTATAATATCACAATGCCCCCTTATGCACATCACACACAAGGGCCAGTCACCTGAGTGCCCAGTGCAGAGTTAGGATATCACAATGCCCCCTTAGGCAGATCACAGAAAAGGGTCTGTCACCTGGGTGCCCAGTGCAGAGTTATGATGTCACAATGCCCATTTAAGCAGATCAAAGACAAGGGTCTGTCATCAGGGTGACCCGTGCAGAGATATGATGTCACAATGCACCCTTAGGACGATCACAGACAAGGGTCTGTCACCCGGGTGACCCGTGCAGAGGTATGATGTCACAATGACCCCTTAGGCAGATCACAGACAAGGGTCTCTCACCTGGGTGACCAGTGCAGATTTATGATGTCACAATGCGCACTTATGGAGATCAAAGAAAAGGGTCTGTCTCCTGGGTGACCCGTGCAGAGTTATGATGTCACAATGCTCCCTTAGGGAGGTCACAGTCAAGGGTTTTTCACCTGGGTGACCAGTACAGAGTTATGATATCTCAATGCCCCCTTAGGCGTATCACAGACAATGGTTTGTCACCTGGGTGAGCAGTGCAGGGTTATGATGTCACAGCGCACCCTTTGGCAGATCACAGACAAGGTTCTGTCAGCATGGAAACCAGTGCAGAGTTATGAAGTCACAATGCCTCCTTAGGCAGATCACAGACAACTGTCTGTCACCACGGTAACCAGTGCAGAGTTATGATGTCACATTGCCTCCTTAGGCAGATTACAGGCAAGGGTTTGTCACCTGGGTGACCAGTGCAGAGTTATGATGTCACAATGCCCCCTTAGGCAGATCACAGACAATGGTCTGCCACCTGGGTGACCAGCGCGGAGTTGTGAAAGCACAATGCCCCCTTAGAGAGATCACAGACAAGGGTCTGTCACTTGGGTGCCCCTTGCAGAGTTATGATGTCACAATGCCCCCTTAGGCAGATCAAGGACAAGGGTCTGTGACCTGGGTGACCAGTGCAGAGTTATGATGTCCCAATGCCCCCTTAGGCAGTTCACAGACAATGGTCTGTCAACTGGGTGACCAGTGCAGAGTTATGATGTCACAATGCACCCTTAGGCGTATCGCAGACAAGGGTCTGTCACCACGGTGACCAGTGCAGAGTTATAATGGCACAATGCCCCTCAGGCAGATCAAAGAAAAGGGCCTGTCACCTGGGTGCCCAGTGCAGAGTTATGATGTCACAATGCCCATTTAAGGAGATCAAAGACAAGGGTCTGTCACCAGGGTGACCCATGCACAGTTATGAAGTCACAATGCATGCTTAGGATGATCACTGGCAGGGGTCTGTCACCTGGGTGACCAGTGCAGAGTTATGATGTCACAATGGCCCTTAGACAAATTACAGACAAGGGACTGCCACCTGGGTGACCAGCGTGGAGTTATGATGTCACAATGCCCACTTACGTAGATCAAAGACAAGGGTCTGTCACCTGGGTGACCAGTGCAGAGTTATGATATCACAATGCCCCTTTAAGCATGTAACAGACAATGGTTTGTCACCTGGGTGAGCAGTGCAGGGTTGTGATGTCACAATGCCCCCTTAGGCAGATCACAGACAAGGTTCTGTCACCACGGTAACCAGTGCAGAGTTATGATGTCACAATGCCTCCTTAGGCAGATCACAGACAATGGTCTGCCACCACGGTAACCAGTGCAGAGTTATGATGTCACAATGCCTCCTTAGGGAGATCACGGGCAAGATTCTGTCACCTGGGTGTCAAGTGCAGAGTTATGATGTCACAGTGCCCTCTTAGGCAGATCACAGACAAGGGTCTGCCACCTGGGTGACCAGCCTGGAGTTATGATGTCACAATGACCCCTTAGACAGATCACAGACAAGGGTCTGTCACCTGGGTTTCCCGTGTAGAGTCATGATGTCACAATGCCCCCATAGGTAGATCAAGGACAAGGGTCTCTGACCTTGGTGACCAGTACAGAGTTTTGATGTCACAATGACCTCTTAGGCAGATCAGAGACAATGGTCTGTAACCTGGGTGAACAGTGCAGAGTTATGATGTCACAATGCCCCCTTAGGCAGATCACAGACAAGAGCCTGTCACCTACTTGACCAGTGCATGGTTATGATGACACAATGACCCCTTAAGCAGATAACAGACAAGGGCCTGTCACCTGGGTGACCAGTGCAGAGTTATGATGTCACAATGACTACGTAGGCAGATCACAGAGAAGGATCTGTCACCTTGATGACCAGTGCAGAGTTAAGATGTCACAATGCCCCCTTAGGCAGATCAAAGACAAGGGTCTCTAACCTGTGTGACCAATGCAGAGTTATGTTGTCACAAAGCCCACTTAGGCAGATCAAAGACAATGGTCTGACACCAGGGTGACCCGTGCAGAATTATGATGTCACAAAGCACCCTTAGGCAGATCACAGAAAAGGGTCTGTTACCTGGGTGACCAGGGCAGAGCTATGATGTCACAATGAACCCTTACGCAGATCACAGACAAGGGACTGTCACCTGGGTGAGCCGTGCAGTTTTATGATGTCACAATGCCCCCTTAGGCAGATCACAGACAAGGGCCTGTCACCTGGGTGACCAGTGCAGAGTTATTATGTCACAATGCCCCCTTAGGTAGAACACAGACAAGGGCCTGTCACCTGGGTGCCCAGTGCAGAGTTACGATGTCATAATGCCCCCTTGGGCAGATCACAGACAAGGGCCTGTCACCTGGGTGCCTAGTGCAGTGTTATGATGTCACAATGCCCTTTTAAACAGATCAAAACAAGGATCTGTCTCCTGGGTGACCAGCGCAGAGTTATGATGTCACAATGCCTCCTTCGGCAGATCACAGACAAGGTTCTGTCACCTGGGTAACTAGGGCAGAGCTATGAGGTCACAGTGCCCCCTTAGGCAGACTACAGGGAAGGGTAAGTCACCAGGGTGACCAGTGCACAGTTATGATGTCACAATGCCCCATTAGGCAGATCACAGAAAAGGGTCTGTCACTGGGTGACAAGTGCAGAGTTATGATGTCACAATGCACCCTTTGGCAGATCACAGACAATGGTCTGTCACCTGGGTGCTGTTTGTAGAGTAGTGATGTCACAATGTCCCCTTAGGCAGATGACAGGCAAGTTTCCATCTTCTGGGTGACCAGTGCAGAGGAATGATGTCACAATGTCCCCTTAGGCAGATCACTGACAAAGGTCAGTCTCCTGGGTGACCAGTGCAGAGTTATGATGTCACAATGACTCCTTAGGCAGATAACGGACAGGGGTCTGTCACCTGGGTTACCAGTGCAGAGGTATGATGTCACAATACCCCCTTAGGCAGATCAAAGACAAGGGTCTGTCAACTGGGTGACCAGTGCAGAGTTATGATGTCACAATTACCCCTTAGGCAGATAACGGACTAGGGTCTGTCACCTGGGACACCAGTGCAGAGTTATGATGTCACAATGCCCCTGAAGGCAGATCACAGAAAAGAGTCTGCCAACTGGGTGACCATCGCAGAGTTATGATGTCACAGTGTCCCCTTATTCAGATCACAGACAAGGGTCTGTCAGCTGGGTGAACAGTGCAGAGTTATGAAGACACAATGCCACCTTAGGCAGATCAAAGACAAGTGTGGGTGACCTGGTTGACCAGTGCACAGTTACGATGTCACAATGCCCCCTTAGGCAGTTCAGAGAGAAGGGTCTGTCACTTGGGTGACCAGTGCAGAGTTATGATGTCACTATGCCCCCTTAGGCAGATCGCAGACAAGGATCTTTCACCTGGGTGACTAGCGCAGAGTGATGATGTCACAATATCCATTTAGGCAGATCACAGGCAAGGGTGCGTCTCCTGTGTGAACAGTGCACACTTATGATGTCACAATGCCCCCTTAGGCAGATCATAGACAATGGTCTGTCACCACAGTGACCAGTGCAGAGTAATGATGTCACAATGTCCCCTTAGGCAGATGACAGGCAAGTGTCCATCTTCTGGGTGACCAGTGCACACTTATGATGTCACAATGCTCCCTTAGGCAGATCATAGACAAGGGTCTGTCACCACGGTGACCAGTGCAGAGTTATGACGTCACAATGCCCCCTTAGGCAGATCACAGACAAGGGTCTGTCAACTGGGTGTCCAGTGCATTGTTATGATGTCACAATGCCCTCTTACGCTGATCACAGACAAGGGTCTGTCACTTGGGTGACCAGTGCAGAGTTATGATGTCACAATGCCCCCTTAGGCAGATCACAGACTAGGGTCTGTCACCTGGGTGACCAGTGAAGAGGTATGATGTAACAATGCACCCTTAGGCAGATCATGGTCAAGGTTCAGTCTCCTGGGTGACCAGTGCAGAGTTATGATGTCACAATGACCCCTTAGACAGATAAGGCACAACTGTCTGTCACCTGGGTGACCAGTGCAGACGTATGATGTCACAATGCCCCCTTAGGCAGATCAAAGACGAGAGTCTGTCACCAGGGTCACCCGTGCAGAATTATGAGGTCACAATACATGCTTAGGCAGATGACAGACAAGGGTCTGTGACCTGGGTGACCCTTGCAGACTTATGATGTCACAATGCCCCCTTAGGCAGATCAAAACAAGGGTCTGTCACCTGGGTGACCAGAGCAGAGTTGTGATGTCACAATGCCCACTTAAGCAGATCAAAGTCACTTAGGCAGATCAGAGACAAGGGTATGTCACCTGGGTGACGTGTGCAGAGTTATGATGTCACAATGCCTCCTTAGGCAGTTCGCAGACAAGGTTCTGTTACCTGGGTGACCAGTGCAGGGTTATGATGACACAATGCCACCTTAGGCAGATGAAAAGAAGGGTCTGTCACCTGGGTGACCAGTGCAGAGTTATGATGTCACAATGCCCCCTTAGGCAGATTACAGACAAGGGTCTGTCACCACGGTGACCAGAGCAGAGTTACGATGTCACAATGCCCACTTAAGCAGATCAAAGACAATGGTTTGATACCAGGGTTTCCCGTGCAGAATTATGATGTCACAATTCACCCTTAGGCAGATCACAGACAAGGGTCTGTCACCTGGGTGACCCTTGCAGAGTTATGATATCATAATGCCCCCTTAGGCTGATCACAGACAAGGGTCTGTCACCTGGGTGACCCCTGCAGAGTTATGATATCACAATGCCCCCTTAGGCAGATCACAGACAAGGGGCTTTCTACTGGGTGAGCAGTGCAGCGTTATGATGTCAGAATGTCGCTTTAGACAGATCAAAGGCAAGGGTCCGACTCCTGGGTGACCAGTGCACACTTATGATGTCACAATGCCCCCTTAGGCAGATCAAAAACAACGGTCTGCCAACAGGGTAACCAGTGCATTGTTATGATGTCACAATGCCCCCTGAGGCTGATCACAGACAAGGGTCTGTCGCCTGGGTGACCAGTGCAGTGTTATGATGTCACATTGCCCCCTCAGGCAGATCGCACACAAGAGTCTGTCACCTGGGTGCCCCGTGCAGACTTATGATGTCACAATGTGCCTTTAGGCAGATAAAAGACAAGGGTTTCTGACCTGGTTGACCAGTGCAGAGTTATGACGTCACCATACCCACTTAGGCAGTTCACAGACAAGGGTCTGTCACATGGGTGACCAGTGCAGAGTTATGACGTCACAATGCACCCTTAGGTAGATCATAGACAAGGGTCTGTCACTTGGGTGACCAGTGCAGAGTTGTGATCTCACAATGCTCCCTTAGGCAGATCACAGACAAGAGTCTTTCAACTGGGTGAGCAGTGCAGAGTGATGATGTCACAATGTTGCTATGAGCAGATCAAAGGCAAGGGTCCGTCTCCTGGGTGACCAGTGCACACTTATGATGTCACAATGCCCCCTTAGGCAGATCACAGACAAGGGTCTGTCACCACGGTGACCAGTGCAGTGTTATGATGTCACATTGCCCCCTTATGTAGATCACAGACAAGGGTATGTCAAATGGGTGACCAGTGCATAATTATGAAGTCACAATGCCCCCATTGGCTGATCACAGACAAGGGTCTGTCACCTGGGTGACGAGTGCAGAGTTATGATGTCACAATGCCTCCTTAGGCACATTGCACAGAAGGGTCTGTCACCTGGGTGACCAGTGCAGAGTTATGATGTCACAATGACCCCTTAGGCAGAAAACGCACAAGAGTCTGTCTCCTGGGTGACCAGTGCGGAGTTATGATGTCACAATTCCCCCTTAGGCAGATCAAAGGCAAGGGTCTGTCACCAGGGTGAGCAGTGCAGAGTTATGATGTCACAATGCCCACTTAGGGAGATCAAAGACAATGGTCTGTCACCAGGGTGACCCATGCAGAATTATGATGTCACAATGCACCCTTAGGCAGATCACAGACAAGGGTCTGTCACCTGGGTGACGCGTGCACAGTTTTGATGTCACAATGCCCCCTTACGCAGATCACAGACGAGGGTCTGTCACCTGGGTGACCAGTGCAGAGTTATGATGTCACAATGCCCCCTTAGGCAGATCACAAACAAGGGTGTGTCACCTGGGTTACCAGTGCACAGTTATGATGTAACAATGCCCCCTTAGGCTGATCATAGACAAGGGTCTGCCACCACGGTGGCCAGTACAGAGTTACGTTGACACAATGCCCCCTAAGGCAGACCACAAACAAGTGTCTGTCACCTGGGTGCCCCGTGCCGAGTTATGACGTCACAATGCCCTCTTAGGCAGATCAAAGACAAGGATCTGTGACCTGGGTGACCATTGCAGAGTTATGATGTCACAATGCGCCCTTAGGCAGATCACAGACAAGAGTCTGCCACCTGGGTGACCAGCGCGGAGTCATGATGCCACAATGCCCCCATAGGCACATCACAGAGAAGGGTATGTCACCTGGGTGCCCTGTGCAGAGTTATGATGTCACAATGCCCCCTTACGAAGATCAAAGACAAGGGTCTGTGTCCTCGGTGACCACTGCAGTGTTGCGATGTCACAATGCCGCCTTCGCTGTTCACAGACAAGGGACTGTCAACTGGGTTACCAGTGCAGAGTTATGATGTCACAATGCACCCTTAGGCAGATCACAGACAAGGGTCTGTCACCTAGGTGACCAGTGCAGAGTTATGATGTCACGATGCGCCCTTAGGCAGATCACAGACAAGGGTTATTCACCTGGGTGACCAGTGCAGATTTATGATGTCACAATGTCATCTTAGGCAGGTCGCAGGGAAGGGTCGGTCTCCTGGGTGACCATGGCCCACATATGATGTCACAATGCCCCCTTAGGCGGATCACAGGCAAGGGTGTGTCACCTGGGTGACCAGTGCACAGTTATGATGTAACAATGCCCCGTTAAGCAGATCACAGACAAGGGTCTGCCACCACGGTGACCAGTGCAGAGTTAAGATGTCACAATGCCCCATTAGGAAGATCACAGAAAAGGGTCTGTAACCTGGGTGACCAGGGCAGAGTTATGATGTCACAATTCCCCCTTAGGCAGATCACAGACAAGGGTCTGTCACCTGGGTAACCAGTGCAGAGTTATGATGTCACAATGCCACTTTAGGCAGATCACAAACAAGAGTCAGCCAACTGGGTGACCATCGCAGAGTTATGATGTCCCGGTGTCCCCTTAGGCAGATCACAGAAAAGGGTCTGTCACCTGCGTAACCTGTGCAGAGTTATGATGACACAATGCCCCATTAGGCAGATCACAGACAAGGGTCTGTCACCACGGTGACCAGTGCAGAGTTATAATGTCACAATGCCCCCTTAGGCAGATCACAGAGAAGGGTCTTTCCCCACGGTGACCAGTGGAGAGTTATGATGTCACAATGCCCCCTTAGGCAGATCACAGACAAGGGTCTGTCACTTGGGTGGCACGTGCAGACTTATGATGTCACAATGCCCCTTTAGGCAGATCAAAAGCAAAGGTTTCTGACCTGGTTAACCAGTGCAGATTCATGATGTCACAATGGCCTCTTAGGCAGTTCAAAGACAAGGGTCTGTCACATGGGTGAGCAGTGCAGAGTTATGATGTGACAATGCACACTTAGGCCTATCACAGACAAGGGTCTGTCACTTGGGTGACCAGTGCAGAGTTATGATGTCACAATGCCCCCTTAGGCAGATCACAGACATGGGTCTTTCAAGTGGGTGAGCAGTGCATAGTTATGATGTCACAATGTCGCTTTAGGCATATCAAAGGTAAGGGTGCGTCTCCTGTGTGACCAGTACACACTTATGGTGTCAGAATGCCCCCTTAGGCAGATCACAGACAAGGGTCTATCACCACGGTGACCAGTGCAGACTTATGATATCACAATGCCCACTTAGGCAGATCGCAGAAAAGGGTGTGACAACTGGGTGACCAGTGCATAGTTATGATGTCACAATGCCCCCTTAGGCTGATCACAGACAAGAGTCTGTCACATGGGTGAGCAGTGCAGAGTTATGATGTGACAATGCACACTTAGGCCGATCACAGACAAGGGTCTGTCACTTGGGTGACCTGTGCTGTGTTATGATGTCACAATGCCCATTTCAGCAGATCAAAGACAATGGTCTGTCACCAGGGTGACCCGTGCAGAATTATGAGGTCACAATGCACCCTTAGGCAGATCACAGACAAGGGTGTGTCTCCTGGGTGACCAGTGCAGAATTATGATGTCACAATGTCCCCTTAGGCAGATGACAGGCATGGGCCCGTCTCCTCGGTGACCAGTGCACACTTATGATATCACAATGCCCCCTTAGGCGGATCATAGAAAAGGGTCTGTCACCACTGTGACCAGGGCAGAGTTATGATTTCACAGTGCACCCTTAGGCAGATCACAGACAAGGGTCTGTCACCACGGTAACCAGTGTAGAGTTATAATGCCACAATGCCCCTTAGGCAGATAAGATACAAGGGTCTGTCCCCTGGGTGCCCCGTGGAGTCTTATGACGTCACAATGCCCCCTTAGGCAGAATAAAGACAAGTTTCTGTGACCTGCTTGACCAGTACAGAGTTATGATGTCACAATGCCCCCTTACACAGTTCACAGACAAGGGTCTGTCACCTGGGTGACCAGTGCAGAGTGATGATGTCACAATGCACCCTTAGGCAGATCACAGACAACAGTCTGTCACCTGGGTGATCACTGCAGAGTTATGATGTCACAATGCGCCTTTAGGCAGATCACAAACAAGGGTCTTTCACCTGGGTGACCAGTGCAGAGTTATGAGGTCACAATGTCCCTTCAGGCAGATCACAGACAAGGGTCCGTCTCCTGGGTGACCAGTGAACACTTATGAAGTCACAATGCCCCCTTAGTCAGACGACAGACAAGGGTCTGTCATCTGGGTGACCAGTGTAGAGTTATGATGACACAATGCCCCCTTAGGCAGATCACACACAAGGGTCTTTCACCTGGGTGACCAGTGCTGATTTATGATCTCACAATGACACCTTAGGCAGATAACGGAGAAGTGTCTGTCACGTGGGAGACCAGTGCAGAGTTATGACGTCACAATGCCCCCTTTGGCAGATCAAAAATAAGCGACTGTCAGCTGGGTGACCAGTGCAGAGTTATGAAGTCACAATGCCCACTTAAGCAGATCAAAGACAATGGTCTGTCACCAGGGTGACCGTTGCAGAATTATGATGTCACAATTCAACCTTAGGCAGATCCCAGAGAAGGGTCTATCACCCGGGTGACCCGTGCAGAGTTATGATGTCACAATGCCACCTTAGGCAAATCACAGACAAGAGTGTGTCACCTGCGTGACCAGTGAACAGTTATGATGTCACAATGCCCCCTTTGGCAGATGACAGACAAGGTTCAGACACCTTGGTGACCAGTGAAGAATTATGATGTCACAATGCCCCCTTAGGCAGATCACAGACAAGGGCCTGTCACCTGGGTGACTAGTGCAGAGTGATGGTGTCACAATGGCCCCTTAGGCAGATCACAGAGAAGGGTCTGTCACCTGGGTGTGCAGTGCAGAGATATGATGTCACAATGTCCCCTTAGGCAGATCATAGACAAGGGTCTGTCACCTGGGTGACCAGTGCAGAGTTATGATGTCACAATGCCCCCTTAGGCATATCACAGACAAGGGTCTGTCTCCTGGGTGACCACTGCAATATTATGATGTCACAATGCCCCCTTAGGCAGATCACAGACAAGGGTCTTTCACCTGGGTGAACAGTGCAGAGTTGTGATGTCACAATGCCCCCTTAGGCAGATCACCGGCAAGGATCTGTCACCAGGTGGCAAGTGCATAGTTATGATGACACAAAACTCCCCTAGGCAGATCACAGAAAAGGGTCTGTCACTTGGCTGAACAGAGCAGAGTTATGATGTCACAATGCCCCCTAAGGCAGATCACAGACAAGAGACAGTCACCTGGGTGACCAGTGCAGAGTGATGATGTCACAATGCCCCCTTAGGCAAATCAAAGAGAATGGTCTGTCACCCGGGTGAACCGTGCAGGATTATGAGGTCACTGTGCACCCTTAGGAAGATCACAGACAAGGGTCTGTCACCTGGGTGACCAGTGCAGGGTTATGATGTCACAATGCCCCCTTAGGAGGATCACAGATAAGGGTCTGTCACCTTGGTGACCAGTGAAGAGTTATGATGTCACAATGACGCCTTAGGCAGACAACGGACAAGGGTCTGTCACCTGGGTGACGAGTGCAGAGTTATGATGTCACAATGCCCCCTTAGGCAGATCAAAGACAAAGGTCTTTCACCTGGGTGACCCGAGCAGAGTTATGATGTCACAATGCCCATTTCAGCAGATCAAAGAGAATGGTCTGTCACCAGGGTGACCCACGCAGAATTATGAGGTCACAATACACCCTTAGGCAGATCACAGACAAGGGTCTGTCACCTGGGTGACCAGTGCAGAGTTATGATGTCACAATGCCCCCTTAGGCGGATCACAGAGAAGGGTCTGTCACCACAGTGACCAGTGCAGAGTTATGATGTCACAATGCCCCCTAAGGCAGATCACAGACAAGGGTCTGTCACCACGGTGACCAGTGTAGAGTTATGATGACACAATGCCCCTTAGGCAGATCACAGACAAGGGTCTGTCCCGTGGGTGCCCCGTGGAGTCTTATGACGTCACAATGCCCCCTTAGGCAGATTAAAGACAAGGTTCTGTGACCTGCTTGACCAGTGCATAGTTATGATGTCACAATGCCCCCTTAGGCAGTTCACAGTCAAGGGTCTATCACCTGGGTGACCAGTGCAGAGTTATGATGTCACAATGCACCCTTAGGCAGATCACAGACAATGGTCTGTCACCTGGGTGACCACTGCAGAGTTATGATGTCACAATGCGTCCTTAGGCAGATCATAAACAAGGGTCTTTCACCTGGGTGACCAGTGCAGAGTTATGAGGTCTCAATGTCCCTTTAGGCAGATCACAGGCAATGGTCCGTCTCCTGGGTGAGCAGTGAACACTTATGATGTCACAATGCCCCCTTAGGCAGACCACAGACAAAGGTCTGTCACCACGGTGCCCAGTGCAGAGTTTTGATGTCACAATGGACCCTTAGTCAGACCACAGACAAGGGTCTGTCATCTGGGTGACCAGTGCATAGTTATGATGTCACAATGCCCCCTTAGGCAGATCACATGCAAGCGGTCCATCACCTGGGTGACCAGTGCAGATTTATGATCTCACAATGACCCCTTCGGCAGATAACGGAGAAGTGTCTGTCACCTGGGAGACCAGTGCAGAGTTATGATGTCACAATGCCCCTTTGGCAGATCAAAAATATGGGTCTCTCAGCTGGGTGACCAGTGCAGAGTTATGAAGTCACAATGCCAACTTAAGCAGATCAAAGACAATGGTCTTTCACCAGGGTGACCCTTGCAGAATTATGATGTCACAATTCAACCTTAGGCAGATCACAGAGAAAGGGTCTATCACCTGGGTGACACGTGCAGAGTTATGATGTCACAATGCCAACTTAGGCGGATCACAGACAAGGGTCTGTCACCTGGGTGACCAGTGAAGAGTTACAATGTCACAATGCCCCCTTAGGCAGATCACAGAGAAGGGTCTGCAACCTGGGTGACCAGTGCAGAGTTATGATGTCACAATGCCCCCTTAGGCAGATCACAGACAAGGTTCTGCTACCTGGGTGACCATCGCGGACTTATGATGTCACAATGCCCCCTGAGACAGATCACAGGAAAGGGTCTGTCACCTGGGTGACCAGTGCAGAGTTATGACCTCACAATTACCCCTTAGGCAGATAACGGAGAAGTGTCTGTCACCTGGGTGACCAGTGTAGAGTTACGAAGTCACAATGCCCACTTAAGCAGATCAAAGACAATGGTCTGTCACCAGGGTGACTGTGCAGAATTATGATGTCACAATTCACCCTTAGGCAGATCACAGACAACGGCCTATAACCGGGGTGACCCGTGCAGAATTATGATGTCACAATGCCACCTTAGGCAAATCACAGAGAAGAGTCTGTCACCTGGGTGACAGGTGAAGAGTTATGATGTCACAATGTCCCCTTAGGAAGATGACGGATAAGGGTCTGTCACCTGGGTGACCAGTGCAGAATTCTGATGTCATAATGCCCCCTTAGGCAGATCAAAGAGAAGGATCTTTCACCTGGGAGAACAGTGCAGAGTTATGATGTCACAATGCCCCCTTAGGCAGATCACAGAAAAGGGCCTGTCAGCTGGGTGTCCAGTGCAGAGTGATGATGTCACAATGCCCCCTTAGGCAGATCACAGACAAGGGTCTGTCACCTGGGTGACCAGTGCAGAGTTATGATGTCACAATGCACCCTTCGGCAGATCAAAGACAAGGGTCTGTCACCTGGTGGACCACTGCAGTACTATGATCTCGCAATGCCCCTTAGGCAGATCACAGACAAGGGTCTTTCACCTGAGTGACCAGTGCAGGGTTATGATGTCACAATGCCCCTTAGGCAGATCACGGACAAGGGTCTGTCACCAGGTGACCAGTGCAGAGTTATGATGACACAATACTCCCTTAGGCAGATCACAGAAAAGGGTCTGTCACCTGGGTGAACAGAGGAGAGTTATGATGTCACAATGCCCCCTTAGGCAGACCACAGACGAGGGTCTGTCACCACGGTGACCAGTGCAGAGTTAAGATGTCACAATGCCCCCTTAGGCAGACCACAGACAAGGGTCTGAAACCTGGGTGACCAGTGCATAGTTATAATGTCACAATGCCCCCTTATGCTGATCACAGACAAGGGTCTGTCACTTGGGTGACCAGTGGAGAGTTATGATGTCACAATGCTGCCTTAGGCAGATCAAAGACAACGGTCTGTGACCTGGGTGACCAGTGCAGAGTTAAGATGTCACAACGCCCCCTTAGGCTGTTCACAGACAAGATTATCTGACCTGGGTGACCAGTGCAGAGTTATGATGTCACAATGTCCCCTTAGGCAGATCACAGGCAAGGGTCCGTCTCCTGGGTGACCACGGCACACTTATGATGTCACAATGGCCCCTTGGTCAGATCACAGACAAGGGTCTGTCACCACGGTGACCAGTGCACATTATGATGTCACAATGCCCCCTTAGGCACATCACAGACAAGTGTCTGTCACCTGGGCGGTCCGAGCCGAGTTCTTAAGTCACAATGCCCTCTTAGGCAGGTCAAAGACAAGGGTCTGGGACCTAGGTGACCAGTGCAGAGTTATGATATCACAATGCCCACTTAAGCAGATCAAAGACAATGGTCTGTCACTAGGGTGACCCGTGCAGAATTATGATGTCACAATTCACCTTAGGCAGATCACAGTCAAGGGTCTGTCACATGGGTGAACAGTGAAGAGTTATGATGTCACAATGCCCCCTTAGGCAGATCACAGACAAGGGTCTGTCACCTGGGTGACCAGCGCAGAGTTATGATGTCACAATGCCCCCTTAGGCAGATCACAGAAAAGGGCCTGTCACTTGGGTGATCAGTGCAGAGTGATGATGTCACCATGCCCCCTTAGGCAGATCAAAGACAGGGGTGTGTCACCTGGCTGTCCAGTGCAGAGTTATGATGTCACAATGCCCCATTAGGCAGATCACAGACAAAGGCCTGTCACCTGGATGAACAGTGCAGAATTATGATGTCACAATGCCCCCTTAGGCAGATCACAGAAAAACTTCTGCCACCTGGGTGACCATCGCGTACTTATGATGTCACTATGCCCCCTTAGGCAAATAACAGACAAGGGTCTGTCACCTGGGTGACCAGTGCAGACTTATGATGTCACAATGCCCCCTTAGGCAGATCACAGAAAAACTTCTGCCACCTGGGTGACCATCGCGTACTTATGATGTCACTATGCCCCCTTAGGCAAATAACAGACAAGGGTCTGTCACCTGGGTGACCAGT
Source organism: Pan troglodytes (assembly GCF_028858775.2). Classification (NCBI taxonomy): domain Eukaryota; kingdom Metazoa; phylum Chordata; class Mammalia; order Primates; family Hominidae; genus Pan; species Pan troglodytes. Next base: position 8,399,522 of record NC_086016.1, read on the forward strand.
GCAGACTTATGATGTCACAATGCCCCCTTAGGCAGATCACAGACAAGGGTCTGTCACCTGGGTGACCACTGCAGAATTATGTCACAATACCCCTTAGGCAGATCACAGACAAGGTTCTGCAACCTGGGTTACCATCGCAGCCTCATGATGTCACAATGCCCCCTTAGGCAGATCACAGAGAAGGGTCTGTCACCTGGGTGACCAGTGCAGAGTTATGAAGTCACAATGCCCCTTAGGCAGATCCCAGACAAGGGTCTGCCCCTGGGTGCCCTGTGGAGTCTTATGATGTCACAATGCCCCCTTAGGCAGATGAAAGACAAGGGCCTCTCACCTGGGTGACCACTGCAGAGTTATGCTGTCACAATGCCCCCTTAGGTAGTTCACAGGCAAGGGTCTGTCACCTGGGTGACCAGTGAAAGGTTATAATGTCACAATGCCCCCTTAGGCAGATCACAGACAAGGGTCTGTCACCTGGGTGACCAGTGCAGAGTTATGATGTCACAATGCCCCGTTAGGCAGATCAAAGACAGAGGTCTGTCACGTGGGTGACCAGTGCAGGGTTATGATGTCACAATGCCCATTTAAGCAGGTCAAAGACAATGGTCTGTCACCAGGGTGACCAGTGCAGAATTATGAGGTCACAATGCACCCTTCGGCAGTTCACTGACAGGGGTCTGTCACCTGGGTGACCTGTGTAGAGTGATGATGTCACAATGTCCCCTTAGGCAGATCGCAGGCAAGGGTCCGTCTCCTGGGTGACCAGTGCACACTTATAATATCACAATGCCCCCTTAGTCAGATCACAGACAAGGGTCTGTCACCACGGTGACCAGTGCAGAATTATGATGTCACAGTGCCCCTTAGGTGGACCACAGACAAGGGTCTGTACCCTGGGTGCCCCGTGGAGTCTTATGATGTCACAACGTCCCCTAAGGCAGATCAAAGACAAGGGTCTGTGACCTGCTTGACCAGTGCAGAGTAGTGTTGTCACAATGAACCCTTAGGCAGATCACAGAGAAGGGTCCCTCACCTGGGTGACCACTGCAGAGTTATGATGTCACAATGCCCCCTTAGGCAGATCACAAACAAGGGTCTTTCACCTGGGTTACCAGTGCAGATTTATGATGTCACAATGTCCCTTTAGGCAGATCACAGGCAAGGGTCTGTCTCTTGGGTGAGCAGTGCACATTTATGATGTCACAATGCCCCCTTAGGCAGACCACAGACAAGGGTCTGTCACCACGGTAACCAGTGCATAGTTATGATGTCACAATGCCCCCTTAGGCTGATCACAGACAAGGGTCTGTCACCTGGGTGACCAGTGCAGAGTTATGATGTCACAATGCCACCTTAGGCAGATCAAAGATTAGGGGCTGTCATCGGGGTGACCAGTGCAGGGTTATGAAGTCACAATGCCCACTTAAGCAGATCAAAGTCAATGGTCGGTCACCAGGGTGACCCGTGCAGAATTATGATTTCACAATTCACCCTTAGGCCAATCACAGACAAGGGTCTATCACCTGGGTGACCCATGCAGAGTTATGATGTCACAATGCCACCTTCGGCAGATCACAGACAAGGGTCTGTCACGTGTGTGACCAGTGAAGAGTTATAATGTCACAATGCCCCCTTAGGCAGATCACAGACAATGGTCTGTCACCTGGGTGACCAGTGCAGAGTTATGATGTCACAATGCCCCCTTAGGCATATCACAGAAAAGGGCCTGTCACTTGGGTGACCAGTGCAAAGTGATGATGTCACAATGCCCCCTTGGACAGATCACAGAAAAGGGTCTGTCACCTGGGCGAACAGTGCAGACTTATGATGTCACAATGCCACCTTAGGCAGATCACTGTCAAGGGTCTGTCACCACGGTTACCAGTGCAGAGTTATGATGTCACAAGGCCCCCTTAGGGAGATCAAAAATAAGGTACTGTCACCTCGGTGACCAGTGCAGGGTTATGATGTCACAATGCCCACTTAAGCAGATCAAAGACAATGGTCTGGCACCAGGGTGATGCGTGCGGAATGATGATGTCACAATTCACCTTTAGGCAGATCACAGACAAGGGTCTATCACCTCGGTGACCTGTGCAGAGTTAAGAAGTCACAATGCCCCCTTAGGAAGATCACAGACAAGGGTCTGTCACCTGGGTGACCAGTGAAGAGTTATGATGTCACAATGCCCCCTTAGGCAGATCACAGACAAGGATCTGTCACCTGGGTGACCAGTGCAGAGTTATGATGTCACCATGCCCCCTTAGGCATATCACAGAAAAGGGCCTGTCACCTGGGTGACCAGTGCAGGGTGATGATGTCACAATGCCCCCTTAGGCAGATCAAAGACAAGGGTCTGTCACCTGGGTGTCCAGTGCAGAGTTTTGATGTCACAATGCCGCCTTAGGCAGATCACAGGCAAGCGCCTGTCACCTGGGTGAACAGTGCAGAATTATGATGTCACAATGCCCCCTTAGGCAGATCACAGACAAGGTTCTGCCACCTGGGTAACCATCGCGGACTTATGATGTCACAATGCACCCTTAGGCAGATCACAGACAAGAATCTGTCACCTGAGTGACCACTGCAGAGTTATGATGTCACAGTGCTCCCTTAGGCAGATCACAGAAAAGGGTCTGTCACCTGGGTGAGCACTGCAGAGTTATTATGTCACAATACCCCCTCAGGCAGATCGCAGACATGGCTCTTTCGCCTGGGTGACCAGTGCATTGTTATGATGTCACAATGTTCCCTTAGGCAGATCACAGGCAAGGGTCCGTCTCCTGGGTGACCAGTGCACACTTATGATGTCACAATGCCCCCTTAGGCTGATCACAGACAAGGTTCTGTCACCTGGTTGACCAGTGCAGAGTTATGATATCCCAATGCCCCCTCAGGCAGATCACAGACAAGGATCTATCACCTGGGTGACCAGTGCAGAGTTATCATGTCACAATGCCCCCTTAGGCAGATCAAAGACAAAGGTCTGTCACGTGGGTGACCAGTGCAGAGTTATGATGTCACAATGCCCATTTAAGCAGATCAAAGACAATGGTCTGTCACCAGGGTGACCCGTGCATAATTATGAGGTCACAATGCACCCTTCGGCGGATCACAGACAAGCGTCTGTCTCCTGGGTGACCAGTGCAGAGTTTTGATGTCAAAATATCCCCTTAGGCAGATCACAGGCAAGGTCCGTCTCCTGGGTGACCAGTGCACACTTACGATGTCACAATGCCCCCTTAGGCAGAACACAGACAAGGCTCTGTCATCACGGTGACCAGTGCAGAGTTATGATGTCACAATAACCCCTTAGGCAGATCACAGACAAGGGTCTGTCATCACGGTGACCAGTGCAGAGTCATGATGTCACAATGCCCCTTAGGCAGATCACAGACAATAATCTGACCCTGGGTGCCCCGTGGAGTGTTATGATGTCACAATGACCCCTTAGGCAGATCAAAGACAAGGGTCTGTGACCTGCTTGAACAGTGAAGAGTTATGATGTCACACTGCCCCCTAAGGCAGTTCACAGACAAGGGTCTGTCACCTGGGTGACCAGTGAAGAGTTATGATGTCACAATGCCCCCTTAGGGAGATCACAGACTAGGGTCTTTCACCTGGGTTACCACTGCAGATTTATGATGTCTCAAGGCGCCCTTAGGCAGATCACAAACCAGGGTGTTTCACCTGGGTGACCAGTGCAGAGTTCTGATGTCACAATCTCCCTTAGGCAGATCATAGGCAAGGGTCCATCTCCTGGGTGACCAGTGCACACTTATGATGTCACAATGCCCCCTTAGGCAGATCACAGACAAGGGTCTGTCACCTGGGTGACCATTGCAGAGTTATGATGTCACAATTCCCCCTTAGGCAGATCACAGAGAAGCGTCTGTCACCTGGGTGACCAGTGCAGCGTTATGACGTCAGAATGCCCCCTTAGGCAGATAACAGACAAGGGCCTGTCACCTGGGTGAGCAGCTCAGACTTATGATGTCACAATGACCCCTTAGGCTGATCACAGACAAGGGACTGTCACCTGTGTGACCATTGCAGAGACATGATGTCACAATTCCCGCTTGGGCAGATCGCAGGCAAGGGTCTGTCACTTGGGTGACAAGTGCAGAGTTATGATGTCACAATGGCCCCTTAGGCAGATCAAAGACAAGGGTCTTTCACCTGGGTGACCAGTGCAGAGTTATGATGTCACAATGCCCCCTTACGCAGATCACAGACAAGGGCCTGTCACCTGGGTGACTAGTGCCGAGTTATGATGTCACAATGGCCCCTTAGGCAGATTACAGACAAGGGCCTGTAACCTCGGTGACCAGTGCCGTGTTGTGATGTCATAATGCCCCCTTAGGCAGATCACAGACAAGGGCCGGTCACCTGGGTGACCAGTGAACGGTTATGGTGTCACAATGCCCCCTTAGGCAGATCACAGACATGGGCCTGTTACCTGGGTGACCATTGCAGAGTTATGATGTCACAATAACCCGTTATGCAGATCACAGACAAGGGCGTGTCACCTGAGTGACCAGTGCAGAGTTATGATGTCACAATGGCCCCTTAGGCAGATCAAAGACAAGGGTCTTTCACCTGGGTGACCAGTGCAGAGTTATGACGTCACAATGCCCCCTTACGCAGGTCACAGGGAAGCGTCTGTCACCTGGGTGACCAGTGCAGAATTATGATGTCAGAATGCCCCTTAGGCAGATCACAGACAAGGGCCTGTCACCTGAGGACCAGTGCAGAGTTATGATGTCACAATGCCCCCTTAAGGAGAACACAGGCAATGGCCTGTCACCTGGGTGACCTGTGCAGGGTTATGATGTCACAATACCCCGTTAGGCAGATCACAGAGAAACGCCTGTCACCTGGGTGACCAGTGCTGGCTTCTGATGTCACAATGCCCCCTTAGGCAGATCACAGACAAGGGAATGTCACCTGGGTGACCATTGCAGAGTTATGATGTCACAATGACACCTTAGTCCGATGACAGACAAGGGCCTGTCACCAGTGTGACCAGTGCAGGGTTGTGATGTCACAATGCCTCCTTAGACAGATCACAGACAAAGGCCTGTCACCGGGGTGACCAGTGCAGAGTTATGATGTCACAATGACCCCTTAGGCAGTTCACAGACAGGGGCCTCTCACCTGGGTGACCTGTGCAGAATTATGATATTCTAATACCCCCTTAGGCTGATCACAGACAAGGGACTCTCACCTGGGTGGAAAGTGCAGGGTTATGATGGCACAATGCCCCCTTTGGCAGATCAGAGACAAGGGCCTGTCACCTGGGTGCCCAGTGCAGAGTTATGATGTCACAATGCCCCCTTAGGCAGATCACAGAGAAGGTCCTGTCACTGGGTTGACCAATGCAGAGTTATTATGTCAAAATGCCCCTTAGGAAGATCACAGACAAGGGCCTGTCACCTGGGTGACTAGTTCAGACGTATAATGTCACAATGCCCCCTTATGCAGAACACAGACAAGAGCCAGTCACCTGGGTGACCAGTGCAGACTTATGATGTCACAATGCCCCCTTTGGCAGATAACAGACAAGGGCCTGTCAACTGGGTAACCAGTGCAGAGTTATGGTGTCACAATTCTCCATTAGGCAGATCACAGACAACGGCCTGTCACCTGGGTGTCCAGTGCAGAGTTATGATGTCACAATGCCCACCTGGGCAGATCACAGACAACGACTTGTATCGTGGGTGACCAGTGCATGGTTATGATGTTACAATACCCCCTTAGGCAGATCACAGACAAGGGCCTGTCACCTGGGTGTCCAGTGCAGGGTTGTGATGTCACAATGCCCCCTTTGGTAGATCAGAGACAAGGGCCTGTCACCGGGGTGACCAGTGCAGAGTTATGATGGAACAATGACACCTTCGGCAGATCACAGGCAAGGGTCTGTCACCTGGGTGATGAGTGTAGAGTTATGATGTCACAGTGACCCCTTAGGCAGATCACAGACAAGGGTCTGTCACCTGGGTGATCAGTGCAGAGTTATGATGTCACAATGACCGCTTAGCCAGATAACAGACAAGGATGTGTAACCCGGTTGACCAGTGTAAAGTTATGATGTCACAATGCCCCTTTAGGTAGATCAAAGTCAAGGGTCTGTCACCTGGGTGAGCAGTGCAGAGTTATGATGTAACAATGCCCCCTTAGGCAGATCAAAGACAAGGGTGTGGCACCTGGGTGGCCAGTGCAGGGTAATGATGTAACAATGCTCCCTTAGCCAGATCACAGGCAAGGGTCTGTCACCTGGGTGATGAGTGTAGAGTTATGATGTCACAATGCACCCTTAGGCAGATAACAGACAAGGGCCTGTCACCTGGGCGACCAGCTCAGACTTGTGATGTCACAATGCCCCCTTAGGCAGATCACAGACAAGGGTCTGTCACCTGTGTGACCACTGCAGAGTCATGATGTCACAATTCCAACTTAGGCAGATCGCAGGCAAGGGTCTGTCACTTGGGTCACAAGTGCAGAGTTATGATGTCACAATGGCCCTTAGGCAGATCAAAGACAAGGGTCATTCACCTGGGTGCCCAGTGCAGAGTTATGATGTCACAATGCCCCCTTACACAGATCACAGACAAGGGACTGTCACCTCGGTGACCAGTGCCGAGTTATGATGTCACAATGGCCCCTTAGGCAGATTACAGACAAGGGCCTGTAACCTCGGTGACCAGTGCCATGTTGTGATGTCACAATGCCCCCTTAGGCAGATCACAGACAAGGGCCTGTCACCTGGGTGAGCAGTGAACGGTTATGATGTCACAATGCCCCCTTAGGCAGATCACAGAAAAGGGCCTCTTACCTGGGTGACCATTGAAGAGTTATGATGTCACAATTCCCCCTTACGCAGATCACAGACAAGGGTCTGTCACCTGGGTGACCAGTACAGAGGTATGATGTCACAATGGCCCCTTAGGCAGATCACAGACAAGGGCTGGTCACCTGGGTGACCAGTGCAGGGTTATGATGTCAAAATGCCCCCTTAGGCAGATCAAAGACAAGGGTGTGTCACCTGTGTGACCAGTGCAGAGTTATGATGTCACCATGCCCCCTTAGGCAGATCACAGAGAAGGATGAGTCACCTGGGTGACCAGTGCAGAATTATGATGTCACAATGCCCCCTTAGGCAGATCACAGACAAGGGTCTGTCACCTGGGTGACCAGTGCAGAGTTATGATGTCACAATGCCCCCTTAGGCAGATCTCAGACAAGGGCCTGTCACCTCTGTGCCCTGTGCATAGTTATGATGTCAGAATGCCATCTTAGGCAGATCACAGACAGCGGCCTGTCACCTGGGTGCCCAGTGCAGAGTTATGATGTCACAATGCTCCATTAGGCAGATCACAGACAAGGGCCTGTCACCTGGGTGCCCAGTGCAGAGTTATGATGTCACAATGCTCCATTAGGCAGATCACAGACAAGGGCCTGTCACCTGGGTGACCAGTGTAGAGTTATGATGTCACAATGCCACCTTAGGCAGATCAAAGGCAAAGGCCTTTCACCTGGGTGCCCAGTGCAGAGTTATGATGTCACAATGAACCCTTAGCCAGATCACAGACAAGGGCCTGTCACCTGGCTGCCCAATGCGGAGTTATGATGTCACAGTGCCCCCTTAGGCGTATCACAGACAAGGGCCTATCACCTGGGTGACCAGTGCAGAGTTATGATGTCACAATGCACCCTTACGGAGATCACTGACAAGGGCCTCTCAACTGTGTGAACACTGCAATGTTATGATGTCACAATGCCCCCTTAGGCAGATCACAGGCAAGGTCCTGTCACCTAGGTGACCAGTGCAGAGTTATGATGTCACAATGACCCTTAGGCAGATCACAGACAAGGTCCTGTCACCTGGGTGACTAGTGCAGACTTATGATGTCTCAATGCCCCCTTAGGCAGATCAAAGACAAGGACGTGTCACCTGGGTGACCAGTGAAGAATTAAGATTTCACAATGCCCCCTTAGGCAGATCACAGACAAGGGTCTGTCACCTGGGTGACCAGTGCAGAGTTATGATGTCACAATTGCCCCTTAGGCAGATCAAAGAGAAGGGTCTTTCGCCTGGGTGACCAGTGCAGGGTTTTGATGTCGCAATGCCCCCTTACGCAGATCACAGGCAAGGGTCTGTCACCTGCGTGACCAGTACAGAGTTATGACGTCACAATGTCCCCTTAGGCCGATCACAGACAAGGGCCTGTCACGTGGGTGCCCAGTGCAGAGTTATGATGTCACAATGCCCCTTAGGCAGAACAAAGACAAGGGCCTGTCACCTGGGTGACCAGTACAGAGTTATGAAGTCACAAGGCCCCTTAGGCAGATCACAGAGAAGTGCCTGTCACCTCGGAGACCAGTGCAGATTTATAAAGTCACAATGCCCCCTTATTCAGTTCACAGAATATGGCCTGTCACCTGGGTGACCAGTGCAGAGTTTTGATGTCACACTGCCCCCTTAGGCAGATAACAGACAAGGGCCTGTCACCTGCGTGACCAGCTCAGACTTACGATGTCACAATGCCCCCTTAGGCAGATCACAGACAAGGGTCGGTCACCTGTGTGACCTTTGCAGAGTCATGATGTCACAATTCCCCCTTAGGCAGATCGCAGGCAAGGGTCTGTCACTTGGGTGACAAGTTCAGAGTTATGATGTCACAATGGCCCCTTAAGCAGATCAAAGACAAGGGTCTTTCACCTGGGTGACCAGTGCAGAGTTATGATGTCACAATGCCCCCTTATGCAGATCACAGACAAGGGCCTGTCACCTGGGTTACCAGTGCTGAATTATGATGTCACAATGACCCCTTACGCAGATTACAGAAAAGGGCCTGTAACCTTGGTGACCAGTGCCGTGTTGTGATGTCACAATGCCCCCTTAGGCAGATCACAGACAAGGGCCTGTCACCTGGGTGACCAGTGAAACTTTATGATGTCACAATGCTCCCTTAGGCAGATCACAGGCAAGGGCCTGTTACCTGGGTGACCATTGCAGAGTTACGATGTCACAATTCCCCCTTAAGGAGAACACAGGCAATGGCCTGTCACCTGGGTGACCTGTGCAGGGTTATGATGTCACAATACCCCGTTAGGCAGATCACAGAGAAACGCCTGTCACCTGGGTGACCAGTGCTGGCTTCTGATGTCACAATGCCCCCTTAGGCAGATCACAGACAAGGGAATGTCACCTGGGTGACCATTGCAGACTTATGATGTCACAATGCCCCCTTTGGCAGATAACAGACAAGGGCCTGTCAACTGGGTAACCAGTGCAGAGTTATGGTGTCACAATTCTCCATTAGGCAGATCACAGACAACGGCCTGTCACCTGGGTGTCCAGTGCAGAGTTATGATGTCACAATGCCCACCTGGGCAGATCACAGACAACGACTTGTATCGTGGGTGACCAGTGCATGGTTATGATGTTACAATACCCCCTTAGGCAGATCACAGACAAGGGCCTGTCACCTGGGTGTCCAGTGCAGGGTTGTGATGTCACAATGCCCCCTTTGGTAGATCAGAGACAAGGGCCTGTCACCGGGGTGACCAGTGCAGAGTTATGATGGAACAATGACACCTTCGGCAGATCACAGGCAAGGGTCTGTCACCTGGGTGATGAGTGTAGAGTTATGATGTCACAGTGACCCCTTAGGCAGATCACAGACAAGGGTCTGTCACCTGGGTGATCAGTGCAGAGTTATGATGTCACAATGACCGCTTAGCCAGATAACAGACAAGGATGTGTAACCCGGTTGACCAGTGTAAAGTTATGATGTCACAATGCCCCTTTAGGTAGATCAAAGTCAAGGGTCTGTCACCTGGGTGAGCAGTGCAGAGTTATGATGTAACAATGCCCCCTTAGGCAGATCAAAGACAAGGGTGTGGCACCTGGGTGGCCAGTGCAGGGTAATGATGTAACAATGCTCCCTTAGCCAGATCACAGGCAAGGGTCTGTCACCTGGGTGATGAGTGTAGAGTTATGATGTCACAATGCACCCTTAGGCAGATAACAGACAAGGGCCTGTCACCTGGGCGACCAGCTCAGACTTGTGATGTCACAATGCCCCCTTAGGCAGATCACAGACAAGGGTCTGTCACCTGTGTGACCACTGCAGAGTCATGATGTCACAATTCCAACTTAGGCAGATCGCAGGCAAGGGTCTGTCACTTGGGTCACAAGTGCAGAGTTATGATGTCACAATGGCCCTTAGGCAGATCAAAGACAAGGGTCATTCACCTGGGTGCCCAGTGCAGAGTTATGATGTCACAATGCCCCCTTACACAGATCACAGACAAGGGACTGTCACCTCGGTGACCAGTGCCGAGTTATGATGTCACAATGGCCCCTTAGGCAGATTACAGACAAGGGCCTGTAACCTCGGTGACCAGTGCCATGTTGTGATGTCACAATGCCCCCTTAGGCAGATCACAGACAAGGGCCTGTCACCTGGGTGAGCAGTGAACGGTTATGATGTCACAATGCCCCCTTAGGCAGATCACAGAAAAGGGCCTCTTACCTGGGTGACCATTGAAGAGTTATGATGTCACAATTCCCCCTTACGCAGATCACAGACAAGGGTCTGTCACCTGGGTGACCAGTACAGAGGTATGATGTCACAATGGCCCCTTAGGCAGATCACAGACAAGGGCTGGTCACCTGGGTGACCAGTGCAGGGTTATGATGTCAAAATGCCCCCTTAGGCAGATCAAAGACAAGGGTGTGTCACCTGTGTGACCAGTGCAGAGTTATGATGTCACCATGCCCCCTTAGGCAGATCACAGAGAAGGATGAGTCACCTGGGTGACCAGTGCAGAATTATGATGTCACAATGCCCCCTTAGGCAGATCACAGACAAGGGTCTGTCACCTGGGTGACCAGTGCAGAGTTATGATGTCACAATGCCCCCTTAGGCAGATCTCAGACAAGGGCCTGTCACCTCTGTGCCCTGTGCATAGTTATGATGTCAGAATGCCATCTTAGGCAGATCACAGACAGCGGCCTGTCACCTGGGTGCCCAGTGCAGAGTTATGATGTCACAATGCTCCATTAGGCAGATCACAGACAAGGGCCTGTCACCTGGGTGCCCAGTGCAGAGTTATGATGTCACAATGCTCCATTAGGCAGATCACAGACAAGGGCCTGTCACCTGGGTGACCAGTGTAGAGTTATGATGTCACAATGCCACCTTAGGCAGATCAAAGGCAAAGGCCTTTCACCTGGGTGCCCAGTGCAGAGTTATGATGTCACAATGAACCCTTAGCCAGATCACAGACAAGGGCCTGTCACCTGGCTGCCCAATGCGGAGTTATGATGTCACAGTGCCCCCTTAGGCGTATCACAGACAAGGGCCTATCACCTGGGTGACCAGTGCAGAGTTATGATGTCACAATGCACCCTTACGGAGATCACTGACAAGGGCCTCTCAACTGTGTGAACACTGCAATGTTATGATGTCACAATGCCCCCTTAGGCAGATCACAGGCAAGGTCCTGTCACCTAGGTGACCAGTGCAGAGTTATGATGTCACAATGACCCTTAGGCAGATCACAGACAAGGTCCTGTCACCTGGGTGACTAGTGCAGACTTATGATGTCTCAATGCCCCCTTAGGCAGATCAAAGACAAGGACGTGTCACCTGGGTGACCAGTGAAGAATTAAGATTTCACAATGCCCCCTTAGGCAGATCACAGACAAGGGTCTGTCACCTGGGTGACCAGTGCAGAGTTATGATGTCACAATTGCCCCTTAGGCAGATCAAAGAGAAGGGTCTTTCGCCTGGGTGACCAGTGCAGGGTTTTGATGTCGCAATGCCCCCTTACGCAGATCACAGGCAAGGGTCTGTCACCTGCGTGACCAGTACAGAGTTATGACGTCACAATGTCCCCTTAGGCCGATCACAGACAAGGGCCTGTCACGTGGGTGCCCAGTGCAGAGTTATGATGTCACAATGCCCCTTAGGCAGAACAAAGACAAGGGCCTGTCACCTGGGTGACCAGTACAGAGTTATGAAGTCACAAGGCCCCTTAGGCAGATCACAGAGAAGTGCCTGTCACCTCGGAGACCAGTGCAGATTTATAAAGTCACAATGCCCCCTTATTCAGTTCACAGAATATGGCCTGTCACCTGGGTGACCAGTGCAGAGTTTTGATGTCACACTGCCCCCTTAGGCAGATAACAGACAAGGGCCTGTCACCTGCGTGACCAGCTCAGACTTACGATGTCACAATGCCCCCTTAGGCAGATCACAGACAAGGGTCGGTCACCTGTGTGACCTTTGCAGAGTCATGATGTCACAATTCCCCCTTAGGCAGATCGCAGGCAAGGGTCTGTCACTTGGGTGACAAGTTCAGAGTTATGATGTCACAATGGCCCCTTAAGCAGATCAAAGACAAGGGTCTTTCACCTGGGTGACCAGTGCAGAGTTATGATGTCACAATGCCCCCTTATGCAGATCACAGACAAGGGCCTGTCACCTGGGTTACCAGTGCTGAATTATGATGTCACAATGACCCCTTACGCAGATTACAGAAAAGGGCCTGTAACCTTGGTGACCAGTGCCGTGTTGTGATGTCACAATGCCCCCTTAGGCAGATCACAGACAAGGGCCTGTCACCTGGGTGACCAGTGAAACTTTATGATGTCACAATGCTCCCTTAGGCAGATCACAGGCAAGGGCCTGTTACCTGGGTGACCATTGCAGAGTTACGATGTCACAATTCCCCCTTAAGGAGAACACAGGCAATGGCCTGTCACCTGGGTGACCTGTGCAGGGTTATGATGTCACAATACCCCGTTAGGCAGATCACAGAGAAACGCCTGTCACCTGGGTGACCAGTGCTGGCTTCTGATGTCACAATGCCCCCTTAGGCAGATCACAGACAAGGGAATGTCACCTGGGTGACCATTGCAGAGTTATGATGTCACAATGACACCTTAGTCCGATGACAGACAAGGGCCTGTCACCAGTGTGACCAGTGCAGGGTTGTGATGTCACAATGCCTCCTTAGACAGATCACAGACAAAGGCCTGTCACCGGGGTGACCAGTGCAGAGTTATGATGTCACAATGACCCCTTAGGCAGTTCACAGACAGGGGCCTCTCACCTGGGTGACCTGTGCAGAATTATGATATTCTAATACCCCCTTAGGCTGATCACAGACAAGGGACTCTCACCTGGGTGGAAAGTGCAGGGTTATGATGGCACAATGCCCCCTTTGGCAGATCAGAGACAAGGGCCTGTCACCTGGGTGCCCAGTGCAGAGTTATGATGTCACAATGCCCCCTTAGGCAGATCACAGAGAAGGTCCTGTCACTGGGTTGACCAATGCAGAGTTATTATGTCAAAATGCCCCTTAGGAAGATCACAGACAAGGGCCTGTCACCTGGGTGACTAGTTCAGACGTATAATGTCACAATGCCCCCTTATGCAGAACACAGACAAGAGCCAGTCACCTGGGTGACCAGTGCAGACTTATGATGTCACAATGTCCCCTTTGGCAGATAACAGACAAGGGCCTGTCAACTGGGTAACCAGTGCAGAGTTATGGTGTCACAATTCTCCATTAGGCAGATCACAGACAACGGCCTGTCACCTGGGTGTCCAGTGCAGAGTTATGATGTCACAATGCCCACCTGGGCAGATCACAGACAACGACTTGTATCGTGGGTGACCAGTGCATGGTTATGATGTTACAATACCCCCTTAGGCAGATCACAGACAAGGGCCTGTCACCTGGGTGTCCAGTGCAGGGTTGTGATGTCACAATGCCCCCTTTGGTAGATCAGAGACAAGGGCCTGTCACCGGGGTGACCAGTGCAGAGTTATGATGGAACAATGACACCTTCGGCAGATCACAGGCAAGGGTCTGTCACCTGGGTGATGAGTGTAGAGTTATGATGTCACAGTGACCCCTTAGGCAGATCACAGACAAGGGTCTGTCACCTGGGTGATCAGTGCAGAGTTATGATGTCACAATGACCGCTTAGCCAGATAACAGACAAGGATGTGTAACCCGGTTGACCAGTGTAAAGTTATGATGTCACAATGCCCCTTTAGGTAGATCAAAGTCAAGGGTCTGTCACCTGGGTGAGCAGTGCAGAGTTATGATGTAACAATGCCCCCTTAGGCAGATCAAAGACAAGGGTGTGGCACCTGGGTGACCAGTGCAGGGTAATGATGTAACAATGCTCCCTTAGCCAGATCACAGGCAAGGGTCTGTCACCTGGGTGATGAGTGTAGAGTTATGATGTCACAATGCACCCTTAGGCAGATAACAGACAAGGGCCTGTCACCTGGGCGACCAGCTCAGACTTGTGATGTCACAATGCCCCCTTAGGCAGATCACAGACAAGGGTCTGTCACCTGTGTGACCACTGCAGAGTCATGATGTCACAATTCCAACTTAGGCAGATCGCAGGCAAGGGTCTGTCACTTGGGTCACAAGTGCAGAGTTATGATGTCACAATGGCCCTTAGGCAGATCAAAGACAAGGGTCATTCACCTGGGTGCCCAGTGCAGAGTTATGATGTCACAATGCCCCCTTACACAGATCACAGACAAGGGACTGTCACCTCGGTGACCAGTGCCGAGTTATGATGTCACAATGGCCCCTTAGGCAGATTACAGACAAGGGCCTGTAACCTCGGTGACCAGTGCCATGTTGTGATGTCACAATGCCCCCTTAGGCAGATCACAGACAAGGGCCTGTCACCTGGGTGAGCAGTGAACGGTTATGATGTCACAATGCCCCCTTAGGCAGATCACAGAAAAGGGCCTCTTACCTGGGTGACCATTGAAGAGTTATGATGTCACAATTCCCCCTTACGCAGATCACAGACAAGGGTCTGTCACCTGGGTGACCAGTACAGAGGTATGATGTCACAATGGCCCCTTAGGCAGATCACAGACAAGGGCTGGTCACCTGGGTGACCAGTGCAGGGTTATGATGTCAAAATGCCCCCTTAGGCAGATCAAAGACAAGGGTGTGTCACCTGTGTGACCAGTGCAGAGTTATGATGTCACCATGCCCCCTTAGGCAGATCACAGAGAAGGATGAGTCACCTGGGTGACCAGTGCAGAATTATGATGTCACAATGCCCCCTTAGGCAGATCACAGACAAGGGTCTGTCACCTGGGTGACCAGTGCAGAGTTATGATGTCACAATGCCCCCTTAGGCAGATCTCAGACAAGGGCCTGTCACCTCTGTGCCCTGTGCATAGTTATGATGTCAGAATGCCATCTTAGGCAGATCACAGACAGCGGCCTGTCACCTGGGTGCCCAGTGCAGAGTTATGATGTCACAATGCTCCATTAGGCAGATCACAGACAAGGGCCTGTCACCTGGGTGCCCAGTGCAGAGTTATGATGTCACAATGCTCCATTAGGCAGATCACAGACAAGGGCCTGTCACCTGGGTGACCAGTGTAGAGTTATGATGTCACAATGCCACCTTAGGCAGATCAAAGGCAAAGGCCTTTCACCTGGGTGCCCAGTGCAGAGTTATGATGTCACAATGAACCCTTAGCCAGATCACAGACAAGGGCCTGTCACCTGGCTGCCCAATGCGGAGTTATGATGTCACAGTGCCCCCTTAGGCGTATCACAGACAAGGGCCTATCACCTGGGTGACCAGTGCAGAGTTATGATGTCACAATGCACCCTTACGGAGATCACTGACAAGGGCCTCTCAACTGTGTGAACACTGCAATGTTATGATGTCACAATGCCCCCTTAGGCAGATCACAGGCAAGGTCCTGTCACCTAGGTGACCAGTGCAGAGTTATGATGTCACAATGACCCTTAGGCAGATCACAGACAAGGTCCTGTCACCTGGGTGACTAGTGCAGACTTATGATGTCTCAATGCCCCCTTAGGCAGATCAAAGACAAGGACGTGTCACCTGGGTGACCAGTGAAGAATTAAGATTTCACAATGCCCCCTTAGGCAGATCACAGACAAGGGTCTGTCACCTGGGTGACCAGTGCAGAGTTATGATGTCACAATTGCCCCTTAGGCAGATCAAAGAGAAGGGTCTTTCGCCTGGGTGACCAGTGCAGGGTTTTGATGTCGCACTGCCCCCTTACGCAGATCACAGGCAAGGGTCTGTCACCTGCGTGACCAGTACAGAGTTATGACGTCACAATGTCCCCTTAGGCCGATCACAGACAAGGGCCTGTCACGTGGGTGCCCAGTGCAGAGTTATGATGTCACAATGCCCCTTAGGCAGAACAAAGACAAGGGCCTGTCACCTGGGTGACCAGTACAGAGTTATGAAGTCACAAGGCCCCTTAGGCAGATCACAGAGAAGTGCCTGTCACCTCGGAGACCAGTGCAGATTTATAAAGTCACAATGCCCCCTTATTCAGTTCACAGAATATGGCCTGTCACCTGGGTGACCAGTGCAGAGTTTTGATGTCACACTGCCCCCTTAGGCAGATAACAGACAAGGGCCTGTCACCTGCGTGACCAGCTCAGACTTACGATGTCACAATGCCCCCTTAGGCAGATCACAGACAAGGGTCGGTCACCTGTGTGACCTTTGCAGAGTCATGATGTCACAATTCCCCCTTAGGCAGATCGCAGGCAAGGGTCTGTCACTTGGGTGACAAGTTCAGAGTTATGATGTCACAATGGCCCCTTAAGCAGATCAAAGACAAGGGTCTTTCACCTGGGTGACCAGTGCAGAGTTATGATGTCACAATGCCCCCTTATGCAGATCACAGACAAGGGCCTGTCACCTGGGTTACCAGTGCTGAATTATGATGTCACAATGACCCCTTACGCAGATTACAGAAAAGGGCCTGTAACCTTGGTGACCAGTGCCGTGTTGTGATGTCACAATGCCCCCTTAGGCAGATCACAGACAAGGGCCTGTCACCTGGGTGACCAGTGAAACTTTATGATGTCACAATGCTCCCTTAGGCAGATCACAGGCAAGGGCCTGTTACCTGGGTGACCATTGCAGAGTTACGATGTCACAATTCCCCCTGACGCAGATCACAGACATGGGCGTCTCACCTGAGTGACCAGTGTAGAGTTATGATGTCACAATGGCCCTTTATGCAGATCAAAGACAAGGGTCTTTCACCTGGGTGACCAGTGCAGAGTTATGATGTCTCACCGCCCCCTTACGCAGGTCAGAGACAAGCGTCTGTCACCGGGGTGACCAGTGCAGAGTTATGACGTCAGAATGCCCCCTTAGTCAGATCACAGACAAGGGCCTGTCACCTGGGGACCAGTGCAGAGTTATGATGTCACAATGCCCCCTTAAGGAGAACACAGGCAATGGCCTGTCACCTGGGTGACCAGTGCAGAGTTATGATGTCACAATGCCCCCTTAGGCAGATAACAGACAAGGGCCTGTCACCTGGGTGAGCAGCTCAGACTTATGATGTCACAATGCCGCCTTAGGCAGATCACAGACAAGGGACTGTCACCTGTGTGACCATTGCAGAGTCATGATGTCACAATTCCCGCTTGGGCAGCTCACAGGCAAGGGTCTGTCACTTGGGTGACAAGTGCAGAGTTATGATGTCACAATGGCCCCTTAGGCAGATCAAAGACAAGGGTCTTTCACCTAGGTGACCAGTGCAGAGTTATGATGTCACAATGCCCACTTACGCAGATCACAGACAAGGGCCTGTCACCTGGGTGACCAGTGCCGAGTTATGATGTCACAATGGCCCCTTAGGCAGATTACAGATAAGGGCCTGTAACCTCGGTGACCAGTGCCGTGTTGTGATGTCACAATGCCCCCTTAGGCAGATCACAGACAAGGGCCGGTCACCTGGGTGAGCAGTGAACGGTTATGATGTCACAATGCCCCCTTAGGCAGATCACAGACATGGGCCTGTTACCTGGGTGACCATTGCAGAGTTATGATGTCTCAATTCCCCGTTACGCAGATCACAGACAAGGGCGTGTCACCTGAGTGACCACTGCAGAGTTGTGATGTCACAATGGCCCCTTAGGCAGATCACAGACAAGGGCCTGTCACCTGGGTGACCAGTGAACCTTTATGATGTCATAGTGCTCCTTTAGGCAGATCACAGGCAAGGGCCTGTTACCTGGGTGACCATTGCAGAGTTACGATGTCACAATTCCCCTTGACGCAGATCACAGACAAGGGCGTCTCACCTGAGTGACCAGTGTAGTGTTATGATGTCACAATGGCCCTTTATGCAGATCAAAGACAAGGGTCTTTCACCTGGGTGACCAGTGCAGAGTTATGATGTCTCAACGCCCCCTTACGCAGGTCAGAGACAAGCGTCTGTCACCTGGGTGACCAGTGCAGAGTTATGACGTCAGAATGCCCCCTTAGGCAGATCACAGACATGGGCCTGTCACCTGGGGACCAGTGCAGAGTTATGATGTCACAATGCCCCCTTACGGAGAACACAGGCAATGGCCTGTCACCTGGGTGACCAGTGCAGAGTTATGATGTCACAATGCCCCCTTAGGCAGATAACAGACAAGGGCCTGTCACCTGGGTGAGCAGCTCAGACTTATGATGTCACAATGCCGCCTTAGGCAGATCACAGACAAGGGACTGTCACCTGTGTGACCATTGCACAGTCATGATGTCACAATTCCCGCTTGGGCAGATCACAGGCAAGGGTCTGTCACTTGGGTGACAAGTGCAGAGTTATGATGTCACAATGGTCCCTTAGGCAGATCAAAGACAAGGGTCTTTCCCCTGGTGACCAGTGCAGAGTTATGATGTCACAATGCCCCCTTACGCAGATCACAGACAAGGGCCTGTCACCTGGGTGACCAGTGCCTAGTTATGATGTCACAATGACCCCTTAGGCAGATTAGATAAGGGCCTGTAACCTCGGTGACCAGTGCCGTGTTGTGATGTCACAATGCCCCCTTAGGCAGATCACAGACAAGGGCTGGTCACCTGGGTGACCAGTGAACGGTTATGATGTCACAATGCCCCCTTAGGCAGATCACAGACATGGGCCTGTTACCTGGGTGACCATTGCAGAGTTATGATGTCGCAATTCCCCGTTACGCAGATCACAGACAAGGGCGTGTCACCTGAGTGACCAGTGCAGAGTTGTGATGTCACAATGGCCCCTTAGGCAGATCAAAGACAAGGGTCTGTCACCTGGGTGACCAGTTCAGAGTTATGATGTCACAATGCCCCCTTAGGCCGATCACAGACAAGGGCCCATCACCTCTGTGCCCTGTGCATAATTATGATGTCAAAATGCCCTCTTAGGCAGATCACAGACAAGGGTCTGTCGCCTGGGTTACCAGTGCACAGTTATGATGTCACAATGGCCGCTTAGGCACATCAAAGACAAGGGTCTTTCACATGGGTGACCAGTGCAGGCTTATTATGTCCCAATGCCCCCTTACGCAGATCACAGACAAGGGTCTGTCACCTGGGTGACCAGTGGAGATTTATGATGTCACAATGCCCCCTTAGGCAGATCACAGACAAGGGCCTGTCATCTGGGTGACCCGTGAAGAGTCATGATGTCACAATGCCCCCTTAGGCAGATCACAGACAAGGGTCTGTCACCTAGGTGACCAGCGCAGAGTTATGATGTCACAATGCCCCCTTAGGTCAATCACAGACAAGGGTCTGTCACCTGGGTGACCTGTGCAGAGTTATGATGTCATAATGACCCGTTTGGCAGAGAACAGACAAGGGTGTGTCACCTGGGTGACCTGTGTAGAGTTATGATGTCACAGTGCCCCCTTAGGCAGATCAAAGACAAGGTTCTGTCACCTGGGTGACCAGTGCAGAGTTATGATGTCACAATGCCCCCTTAGGCAAATCAAAGACAAGTGTGTGTCACCTGGGTGACCAGTGCATAGTCATGATGTAACAATGCCACCTTAGGCGGATCACAGGCAAGGGTCTGTCATCTGGGTGACCAGTTCGGATTTGTGATGTCACAATGCCCCCTTAGGCAGATCACAGGCAAGGGTCTGTCACCTGGGTGACCAGTGCAGAGTTATTATGTCAAAATGCCTCCTTAGGCAGATCACAGGCAAGGGTCTGTCACCTGGGTGAGCAGTGCAGAGTTTTGGTGTCAGAATGCCCACTTAGGCAGATGAAAGACAAGGGTTTGTCACCTGGGTGACCAGTGCAGAATTATGATGTCACAATGCCCCCTTAGGCAGATCACAGACAAGGGTCTGTCAACTGGGTGACCAGTGCAGAGTTATGATGTCACAATGACTCCTTAGGCAGATCACAGAGAAGGGTCTGTCACCACGGTTACCAGTGCAGAGTTATGATGTCACAATGCCCCTTTAGGCCCCCAGTGTGTGATGTTCCCCTTCCTGTGTCCATGCGTACTCATTGTTTAATTCCCACCTATGAATGAGAACATGTGGTGTTTGGTTTTTTGTCCTTGTGATAGTTTACTGTGCATGATGGTTTCCAGCTTCATCTTTGTCCCTACAAAAGAGCTGAACTCATCATTTTTATGGCTGCATAGTATTCCATGGTGTATATCTGCCACATTTTCTTAATCCAGTCTATCATTGTTGGACATTTGGGTTGGTTCCAAGTCTTTGCTATTGTCAGTCGTTCCTCAATAAACTCCTTCTTTCTTTGCCTAGTTACACCTCAATGCAACCTCCTGGCAGGCCAGCCTTAAGCCCAGCAGTCCAACCATGCATCTAAGCTGAATTCTCATCAGAGCCAACTTCAATTATAAACAACTGCGATGATGCCAGAGGCGAGAATCCCTGAGAACACAATTTGCTGTCATCACCGCAGCTGAAACAAGGCGCTTGGCATCTAGAAAAGCTGATCTGTAGGAAATTTCCAATAGAGTTCAATTTTTTCTAAGTTTAATGTGTACAATATCATCAAGGTCAGACACTCAAGATAAAACTAGGCTTGTGTTTAAATATAATAAAAATATTTGAAGAATAGTAAGAGTGGTGACTGCTTTTACACAGGAATGTTTCAAATAAATTGTTTTTTTCTTGTGCCTTTTAAATTTTGTGATTTGTCAATGAGATGCTGACATATTTTTAATGAAGCATGCCTTGTAAAATAATAAGTGAATGAAAACTACACAGTAATATTTACATCAACAAAGCTAGAAGAAGACTGTATGTCTCAAGAGGCTCCATCATCTACCCAGTGGCCACTTCACCAAATTAAGATCCAAATACCAAAAAGAAAAGTAATTAAAATTTGTGTTGTATGCCTTATAAGACCAAACCTATAAAATGAGGGGAAACTTCACAATTACTTGTAATTTGCTCTGTGGAATTGTAACAGTTGGATTATAAAGATGATTCCATGATAAACATCTAAATGTGGTTACTACCTTCTGTGCTTTCTTGGTTCATCTTTTTATTTTTTTTTCTTTATAAACAGATAATTCATTCTTATCTATGGCAATGCAAACTTTTCAGATGTATTGAATATGTCATAGTTTTTTTCTATTGTAGGCATCTCTAAAAAAGTTATAGAAAACAAACAGAGAAAAGTCTGTTGTTGGAAAGGAGAGAGAAATAAAGCTTGTAAAGGAATGAAGATTAGAGCTTTCTGGAGATGAAAATTCTTAGAAGATACAAAAGCTAGTTACTGAATTAGATGAAGGTTCTTTTTCAGTTTTTCCCAGTTGTTCACCTCTTAGAAGGCACATATTCACAGCAGAAAAGAAAAAAAGTGTTAAAAAGAAAATACCTCGGTGTAGTGAGACTGTAATTTCATGAGGGCATTTCTGAAGACTCACTTTTTCCAGCATCACTCAGCATGGTATTATGCATGTGTGTAATGTAAAGGAAAGTGAATACGCATTCTTGGATGGGTGATCAAATCGTAATTCCAGAATATAATCAGAAGCTGATTCATTATCCTCTTGAGATTTCACAATCTTTTCATCAGGAATTAAAATTCAGAAGAGGGTAAATGTATCTAATCACTTGAAAGTTAAAAATTAGAAGATGGAGGCAACATGGCCGAATAGGAACAGCTCCAGTCTACAGCTCCCAGCATGAGTGATGCAGAAGACAGGTGATATCTGCATTTCCAACTGAGGTACCAGGTTCATCTCACTGGGGAGTGCTGGACAGTGGGTGCAGCGCACCATGCAGGAGCCAAAGCAGGACAAGGCATCACCTCACCTGGGAAGCACAATGGGTCAGGGAATTCCCTTTCCTAGTCAAAGAAAGGGGTGACAGATGGCACCTGGAAAATCAGGTCACTCCCACCCTAATACTGCACTTTTCCAACAGGCTTATCAAATGGCACACCAGGAGATTGAGTCCAGCACCTGGCTTGGAGGATCCTACACCCACGGAGCCTCACTGTTTGCTAGCACAGCAGTCTGAGATCAAACTGCAAAGTTACAGTGGGGCTGGGGGAGGGGCGCCCGCCATTGCTCAGGTTTGAGTAAGTAAACATAGCAGCCAGGAAGTTCGAATTGGGTGGAGCCTCACTGTTTGCTAGCACAGCAGTCTGAGATCAAACTGCAAGGTTACAGTGGGGCTGGGGGAGGGGCGCCCGCCATTGCTCAGGCTTGAGTAAGTAAACAAAGCAGCCAGGAAGTTTGAACTGGGTGGAGCCTAACACAGCTCAAGGAGGCCAGCCTGCCTCTGTAGGCTCCACCTCTGGGGGCAGGGCACAGACAAACAAAAGACAGCAATACCCTCTGCAGACTTAAATATCCGTCTGACAGCTTTGAAGAGAGTAGTGGTTCTCCCAGCATGCAGCTTGAGATCTGAGAACAGGCAGACAGCCTCCTCAAGTGGGTTCCTGACCCCTGAGTAGCCTAACTGGGAGGCACCCCCCAGTAGGGGCAGACTGACATCTCACATGGCCGGGTACCCCTCTGAGTCAAAACTTCCAGAGGAACAATCAGGCAGCAGCATTTGCAGTTCACCAATATCCACTGTTCTGCAGCCACCACTGCTGATACCCAGGCAAATAATGTCTGGAGTAGACCTCCAGTAAACTCCAACAGACCTGCAGCTGAGGGTCCTGACTGTTAGAAGGAAAACTAACAAACAGAAAGGACATCCACACCAAAACCCCATCTGTATGTCACCATCATCAAGGACCAAAGGAAGATAAAACCACAAAGATGGGAAAAAACAGAGCAGAAAAACTGGAAACTCTAAAAATCAGAGTGCCTCTCCTCCTGCAAAGGAATGCAGCTCCTCACCAGCAATGGAACAAAGCTGGATGGAGTATGACTTTGACGAGTTGAGAGACAAAGTCTTCAGAAGATCAAAGTACTCCGAGCTAAAGGAGGAAGTTCGAACCAGTGGCAAAGAAGTTAAAAACTTTGAAAAAATATTAGACGAATGGATAACTAGAATAACAAATGCAGAGAAGTCCTTAAAGGACCTGATGGAGCTGAAAACCATGGCACAAGAACTACATGACAAATGCATAAGCCTCGGTAACCGATGTGATCAACTGGAAGAAAGAGTATCAGTGATGGAAAACGAAATGAATGAAATAAAGCATGAAGAGAAGTTTAGAGAAAAAGGAATAGAAGAAATGAACAAAGCCTCCAAGAAATATGGGACTATGTGAAAAGACCAAATGTATGTCTAATTGGTGTACCTGAAAGTGACGGGGAGAATGGAACCAAGTTGGAAAACACTCTGGAGGGTATTATCCAGGAGAACTTCCCCAATCTAGTAAGGCAGGCCAACATACAAATTCAGGAAATACAGAGAATGCCACAAAGATACTCCTCGAGAAGAGCAACTCCAAGACACATAATTGTCAGATTCACCAAAGTTGAAATGATTGAAAAAATTTTAAAGGCAGCCAAGAGAAAGGTCAGGTTACCCACAAAAGGAAGCCCGTCAGACAATCTGCTGATCTCTCCTCAGAAACTCTACAAGCCAGAAGAGTGTGGGGGCCAATATTCAACATTCTTAAAGAAAAGAATTTTCAACCCAGAATTTCATATTCAGCTAAACTAAGCTTCATAAGTGAAGGAGAAATAATATACTCCACAGACAAGCAAATGCTGAGAGATTCTGTCACCACCAGGCCTGCCCTAAAAGAGCTCCTGAAGGAAGCACTAAACATGGAAAGGAACAACTGGTACCAGCCACTGCAAAAACATGCCAAATTGTAAAGACCATCGAGGCTAGGAAGAAACTGCATCAACTATCGAGGAAAATAACCAGCTAACATCATAATGGCAGGATCAAATTCACACATAACAATACTAACCTTAAATGTAAATGGGTTAAATGCTCCAATTAAAAGACACAGACTGGCAAATTGGATAAAGAGTCAAGACCCATCAGTGTGCTGTATTCAGGAAACCCTTCTCACCTGCAGAGACACACATAGGCTCAAAATAAAGGGATGGAGGAAGATCTACCAAGCAAATGGAAAACAAAAAAAGGCAGGGGTTGCAATCCTAGTCTCTGATAAAACAGACTTTAAACCACCAAAGATCAAAAGAGACAAAGAAGGCCATCACATAATGGTAAAGGGATCAATTCAACAAGAACTAACTATCCTAAATATATATGCACACAATACAGAAGCACTCAGATTCATAAAGCAAGTCCTTAGTGATCTACAAAGTGACTTAGACGCCCACAAAATAATAATGGGAGACTTTAACACCACACTGTCAACATTAGACAGATCAACGAGACAGAAAGTTAACAAGGATATACAGGAATTGAACTCAGCTCTGCACCAAGCAGACCTAATAGACATCTACAGAACTCTCTATCCCAAATCAATGGAATATGTATTCTTTTCAGCACCACACCACACCTATTCCAAAATTGACCACATAGTTGGAAGTAAAGCACTCCTCAGCAAATGTAAAAGAACAGAAAGTATAACAAACTGTCTCTCAGACCACGGTGCAATCAAACTACAACTCAGGATTAAGAAACTCACTCGAAACCACTCAACTACATGGAAACTGAACAACCTGCTCCTGAATGACTACTGGGTACATAAGGAAATGAAGGCAGGAATAAAGATGTTCTTCAAAACCAACAAGAACAAAGACACAACATACCGGAATCTCTGGGACACATTCAAAGCAGTGTGAAGAGGGAAATTTACAGCACTAAATGCCCACAAGAGAAAGCAGGAAAGAAATAAAATTGACATCTTAACATCACAATTAAAAGAATTAGAGAAGCAAGAGCAAACACATTCAAAAGCTAGCAGAAGGCAAGAAGTAACTAAGATCAGAGAAGAGAACTGAAGGAAATAGAGACACAAAAAACCCTTCAAAAAATCAATGAATACAGAAGCTGTTTTTTGAAAAGATCAACAAAATCGACAGACCACTAGCAAGACCAATAAAGAAGAAAAGAGAGAAGAATCAAATAGATGCAATAAAAATTGACAAAGGGGATATCACCACCGATCCCACAGAAATACAAACTACAATCAGAGAATACTATAAACACCTCTACACAAATAAACTAGAAAATCTAGAAGAAATGGATAAATTCCTTGACACATATACTCTCCCAAGACTAAACCAGGAAGAAGTTGAACCTCTGAATAGACAAATAACACGCTCTGAAAATGAGGCAATAATTAATAGCTTACCAACCAAAAAAAGTCCAGGACCAGATGGATTCACAGCCGAATTCTACCAGTGGTACAAGCAGGAACTGGTACCATTCGTTCTGAAACTATTCCAATCAATAGAAAAAGAGGGAATCCTCCCTAACTCATTTTATGAGGCCAGCATCATCCTGATACCAAAGCCTGGCAGAGACAAAACAAAAAAAAAGAGAATTTTAGACCAATATCCTTGATGAACATTGATGCAAAAATCCTCAATAAAATACTGGCAATCCGAATCCAGCAACACATAAAAAAGCTTATCCACCATGATCAAGCGGGTTTCATCCCTGGGATGCAAGGCTGGTTCAACATATGAAAATCAGTAAACGTAATCCAGCGTATAAACAGGACCAAAGACAAAAACCACATGATTATCTCAACAGATGCAGAAAAGGCCTTTGACAAAATTCAGCAAACCTTCATGCTAAAAACTTTCAATAAATTAGGGATTGATATGACGTATCTCAAAATAACAAGAGCTATCTATGACAAATCCACAGCCAATATCATACTGAATGGACAAAAACTGGAAGCATTCCCTTTGAAAACTGGCACAAGACAGGGATGCCCTCTCTCACCACTCCTATTCAACATAGTGTTGGAAGTTCTGGCCAGGGCAATCAGGAAGGAGAAGGAAATAAAGGGCATTCAATTAGGAAAAGAGGAAGTCAAATTGTCCCTGTTTGCAGATGACATGACTGTGTATGTGGAAAACCCCATTGTCTCAGCCCAAAATCTCCTTAAGCTAATAAGCAACTTCAGCAAAGTCTCAGGATACAAAATCAATGTGCAAAAATCACAAGCATTCTTATACACCAATAACAGACAAACAGAGAGCCAAATCATGAGTGAACTCCCATTCACAATTGCTTCAAAGAAAATAAAATACCTAGGAATACCACTTACAAGGGAAGTGAAGGACCTCTTCAAGGAGAACTACAAACTACTGCTCAATGAAATAAAAAAGGATACAAACAAATGGAAGAACATGCCATGCTCATGGGTAGGAAGAATCAATATCGTGAAAATGGCCATACTGCCCAAGGTAATTTATAGATTCAATTCCATCTCCATCAAGCTACCAATGACTTTCTTCACAGAATTGGAAAAAACTACTTTAAAGTTCATATGGAACCAAAAAAGAGCCCACATTGCCAAGTCAATCCTAAGCAAAAGAACAAAGGTGGAGGCATCATGCTACCTGACTTCAAACTATACTACAAGGCTACAGTAACCAAAACAGCATAGTACTAGTACCAAAACAGAGATATAGACCAATGGAACAGGGCAGAGCCCTCAGAAATAATGCCACATATCTACAACTATCTGATCTTTGACAAACCTGACAAAAACAAGAACTAGGGAAAGGATACCCTATTTAATAAATGGTGCTGGGAAAACTGGCTAGCCATAGGTAGAAAGCTGAAACTGGATCCCTTCCTTACACCTTATACAGAAATTAATTCACGATGGATTAAAGACTTACATGTTAGACCTAAAACCATAAAAACCCTAGAAGAAAAACCAGGCAATACCATTCAGGACATAGGCATGGGCAGAAACTTCATGTCTAAAACACCAAAAGCAATGGCAACAAAAGCCAAAATTGACAAATGGGATCTAATTAAACTAAGGAGGTTCTGCACAGCAAAAGAAACCACTATCAGAGTGAACAGGCATCCTACAGTATGGGAGAAAAGTTTTGCGACCTCCTCATCTGACAAAGGGCTAATATCCAGAATCTACAATGAACTCAAACAAATTCACAAGATAAAAACAAACAACCCCATCAAAATGTGGGCAAAGGAAATGAACAGACACTTCTCAAAAGAAGACATTTTGCAGCCAAAAGACACATGAAAAAATGCTCATCATCACTGGCCATCAGAGAAGTGCATATCAAAACCACAATGAGATACCATCTCACACCAGTTAGAATGGCGATCATTAAAAAGTCAGGAAACAACAGGTGCTGGAGAGGATGTGGAGAAATAGGAACACTTTTACACTGTTGGTGGGACTGTAAACTAGTTCAACCATTGTGGAACTTGGTGTGGTGATTCCTCAGGGATCTAGAACTAGAAATACCATTTGACCCAGCCATCCCATTGCTGGGTATATACCCAAAGGATTATAAATCATGCTGCTATAAAGACACAAGCACATGTATGTTTATCGTGGCACTATTCACAATAGCAAAGACTTGGAGCCAACACAAATGTCCAACAATGTTAGACTGGATGAAGAAAACGTGGCACATATACACCATGGAATACCATGCAGCCATAAAAAATGTTGAGTTCATGTCCTTTGTAGGGACATGGATGAAGCTAGAAACCATCATTCTCAGCAAACTATTGCAAGGAAAAAAACCAAACACCACATGTTCTCACTCATAGGTGGGAATTGAACAATGAGAAAACATGGATGCAGGAAGGGGAACATCACACACTGGGGACAGTTGTGGGGTGGGGGGAGGGGGGAAGGATAGCATTAGGAGATATACCTAATGTTAAATGACGAGTTAATGGGTGCAGCACACCAACATGGCCCATGTATACATATCTAACAAACCTGCACGTTGTGCACATGTACCCTAAAACTTAAAATATAATAATAAAAAATAAATTAACAGGAGACTTTTATACAGATAAATTTGCTTTGCATCATGATCAGCACTAAAGAGCATCATAGATTTAAACCATATTTACACAGTTAAAACAATGTAACCAAATATGCAATATATTATGTAACATTCTACAAGATGCTTTCAAACATGCAAACTGACATTTAAAACAATTTTGCATAAAATAACATTTCTAGGTAAGAGAAAATACAGACATGTGGTTAGGGCAAAATATTTCTGTTCAAATTACAAAATACTGAATGACAAATCACAGGATAGAAAAGAATTATATTGTGCCTGGAATTTGAAATCTTCAAATTTATTTAGATATATGTATCTATATGTATTAATAGAGACATATTTAACTGATTATAAGTTTAGAACATTTATATTTTAAAGATGTCATTCTTTAGAAATTATTAATATCTACAGGATTGCTGCAGATATTTTAATTTTAAACAAACATTTTTCACTAATGTGACCAGTATTTATGTCCTATTTCATTAAACAGACATTTCAAGATTTTTTAGAGTTAATTTTTAAAAATTAAGTATTGCAAATATTTCTGAAGTACTACTTTAAAAAATAAAACTCTTTCCTAGCTTTTCATATAGTTAAACATTTTCATAATGACTAAAAAGATAAAAATAAATTAACAACCATAATTAAATTAGAATTCTACTTTTTATATCAGATGAAATACTATATAAAATGTCCAGAAAATCTAGTGTTAATGAGGCTGTGCAGCCTGGACATTTGATGTCTCATCTGTGGGAATGTGAACTAACCCAACAATTCTGAATAATTATTGGCTCGGTGTGTTAACAGTCTAGAGTCCTGAAACAAGGATCTTAATTCTAAAATAAAATCCTATTCTAAGAATATACCAAGGGTTGATAATCAAGTAAGTTTCAAAGTTATAGAGAAGAACCTTCATCTTAGCATTATATATGTAATCATCCATATAAACCAGATAGTGTTGAATGAAACTACAGAAAAACAAAGAGCCTACAGAATATGTTTCTCTTTGTGTACAACAGTAAATGTACACATCTATCCATGTAAAATTTTACATCTCAGGAGGATAGGTACCAACATGTTAACATGCTATATCTATAAGATAAGAAATTTTACTTTCCTATAATTTCATACACACACACACACTCTTTCAAACACACATACACACACACCGAGGATATATACGCACACAAATATATATATAAACATACATGTTTATATAGGTACACACACACATACATATACACAGATGGTCAACAACTTATAATGGTTCAATTTATGATTTTTTTACTTTTTGATGAAGCAAAAGTGATAGCTTTGAATAGAATATAACCATTCTGCTTTTCACTTTCAGTACAATATTCAACAAATTACATAAAATATCCAATACTTTATTATAAAGTGGGTTTTGTATTCAATGATTTTGCCCAATTGTCAGCTGATGTAAGTGTTCTGAGCACATTAAAGGTATGCCAGGCTAAGCTGTGATATTCAGTAAGTTAGGTGTTAAATACATTTTTAACTTACTGTATTTTCAATTTAAAATCAGCTTATCAAGACTTAACCCCATTGTACATTGAAAAGCATTTGTATTGCATTAAACATGTTATATAATATTTTTAATTGAAATTACTGGCAACTTTTGAAAAAATGTAATGAAATAATGTGCTTTGCTATTGGTTAAAATGTTTTTGGGCAGGGTCAGTGGCTTACACCTGTAATCCCAGCACTTTGGTAGGCTGAGGTGGGCAGATCGCTTGAGGTCAGGAGTTTGAGACCAGCCTGCAAACAGGGTGAAACCCCGTCTCTACTAAAAATACAAAAATCATCTGAGTGTGGTGGCATGTGCCTGTAATCCCAGCTACTAGGGAGGCTGAGGTGTGAGAATTGCTTGAACTAGGCAAGCAGAGGTTGCAGTGAGCCAAGATCATGCCACTGCACTCCAGCCTGGGCAACAGAGTAAGATTCTGTAAAAAAAAAAAAAAAAGAAGGAAAGAAAAGAAAAAAAAGTTTTTAGCTTTAAGTAACAGAATAGTCAACTAATTGAAGAAAAAAACAAGGAGCAACTTTGACCAAATCGCACAACAAATAGATGGTATCAATGCTTAGTTAATTCAACATGATCCACTTCTTTGTGATTCTCTTATCTTTCTACCTATGTTTTCAAGATGGCTATGGCATTCCCAGCCTTACAACTTCATGTGACAAAATCCAATGGCAGGAAATAATAAGTGACGGCATTTTGGAACTTTAAGGAAAAACTTTAAGGATTGGAAAACAGGGATGCCATATGTCCAGTAACATGGGATAGCCGTTCCTAATTAAGGATTGCTGTATGTCCTGAATGACTTTCTAATGTAATGAAGGTGAATAACCTGCTTTGTCTAATTATTCAATCCCAAATGTAACTGCCTAAGTGCCAAGTACTTTTGCATGGTTTTAATATGCCATGAATTTTGCAAGAATGAAACTACTATGTATATGAGAAAAGATGGTAGATTTTTTCATTTAGATACTCATTTCAGAGTCTCAATAGGAAAAAGAGAACACACACAAACTAAGATAATTTAACATGGGTTTATTTCCAAAGAGACTACTTACGAAAATGTCAGGGGAGAAGGGTGAAGGAATCACAGAAATCACACCCCACAATAACTCTGGGTTAGTAGCAGCAGGCAGAGTTCTGGGGAGTAACTGCCCTGATCACGCAAGGAAACACTAATTTTCTTATGAAAAAGATTGGTCAAGGAGACCTAGCAGAGAGGGAGTTTAGGCAATAACCCCCAATCCCATTTCCTCCTTCCCTTTAATCTCATGAACATGCATAGAAGGCAATGAGCAAGGGAACAGATTGAGATATTCAATATGGACCATTCCACTTGGACAAAAGCCAGTAAATAGGGGAGTATAACAGGGGACAAGGGCCAAACAGAAAGTATCTATTACATTTACCAATGCAGATCAATCATGTCAAAAACAGAAATGGCAGTTTTGGCATTTGGTTATTCAATGAAACTATATTTCTAGCTTTTTATTTACAATGTTTCAAGGTATGGGCGAAGAGATGAAAATTTCATTATGTTCTATTGTATTTGATATGTAAATGTTCTGGCACAATTATATACATTTTGGATCATATATTGACAGTAAATTATTTCTCCTTTTTTAGCTTCAGCATAACATTAATATTTTCAACAACTTGGATGCATACATTGTGTTCTCACTAATAGTTTAGAATAGTGAAGGGGTCTTTGAAGAATTTCTTATGAAGTAGAGGCCTTGGGTCAGACAGAGCCGAAAACCATTGGCTTAGATTAATCACTATTTATCCTAGGGCTGAAGAGGGCCAATTGAAGACACAAATGTCCAATCCCTCTATGACCTTGGAGTTCTATGAACCAGAGAAATAGAGACTGGTTCTTAAGGAGGTAATAAGTGTGCCTTCTATGGTTTATAATAATATGCATTGTCTTAACAATCAAATACTTAAAAGTTAATGCCCTCATAATATGCAAAATTTTTAATAAGCACATTGGTCCCTGTGTTCAAGTAGTTGGTAATCAAATTAGTGAAGTATGGTAAGTCTTTTGAAGAGCATTAAACAGCAGAGAATGTAAGAAATTTGTCTCTATAATAGTGTGGGCCTTCTGTGTTTCCTAAGGGCACAGTCATATGATCTAATAACTGAGCAGAGACAAGCCTAAAGGATAGTTTATGGTTTCATTTGTTTGTTTTTGCCAATTAACATACATTTCTAGATTAAAAGTCAACTATCTTTTCCTTGGGAGTCAACTATAGGAGAAGATAGTGAAGAGGCAAGGAAAATTACAGCAGCTCAACAGCTTTACCCTGGAAATATCTGTATTGTGTACCGCTATAGCCTACCTTTATCAGTCAGATAACAATGTCAAAGAGGCAAGCTTGGCACCATTGCTCTTAGTGAATCCCTGCTGCCAGCCTTTTATCCTAGGTGCTCTCCAAAGACCCATTTAATGGTCCTTCCTGAAATTGTACTCAGGATCAATATGAGGCTCATTGATACAGCAATTTTGGAACTCACCATTTGCTTATTTGTTAAACCTGGGATAGTTGCCCGACTTCTATCATCTGAAATCCTCTCCATGACTTTCAAAATTACCAACATTGGTTCCAACATCATTCCTAGAAAACATTTCAGTGGAGTATATTTATATGACATTTGACTGTATTTATAGCTGTAAGAATCTATGATGATTCCTCCCAAAATAATCCCACAATTACCCATTTTGGGTCACCTTTGAGGGTCTTACCCTTAATATCAGAGATCTGTTCTATACATTTGGGTCTTAGAAATAATTACTAGCTTCTCTCTGAATTTAACTGAAGTTCCTTACTTTTATTCAGCCTGTTACCCAAATTACATAATGTATTGAAGGCTAAAAACTGTCCAAATTTCTGATTACATTTAGTTAAAAATGGGAATATGACTTTCTTTTTCTAACTTGGCAAAGATTATGTTTTTTTCATGAAGAAATATAGGCATATTTAAACACTCAGGATTTGAGAATTTGAAATACATGAAACTTAGCAAGTGGTCTTTAAGTAGTTTTCATTTCTAAATTATAGTACATACCATTGAATGCTACAGAAGGAAAGACAATGAGGGATTACTCATAAACATTGCCTTTATGATATCCTTCCAAAGAAAACCAAGTGTCCCTGTGCTTGGACTCATAAAGCAGAAATGCTTACCTTGCTTTTATGTCACTAACAAACAATTGTGCCTAGTCATTTAATTCTAACGCATTTAAGCCATCTAGAGAGTGGAGCCCCTAGGGAAAACTACAAATGGAAAATTCGTTGATTTTTGATTTTGCTTTCCTATGGATTAAATTGAACACTTTCTTGTAAATCTCTCCCTTTACAGATCATATGTGATAAATAGTTATCCGACTTTCTAGATGTCCACCCAGAGCTGCTTCCATATGAAGAGGTGGAAACGGATTCTCTGCATGATACTGGTTAGGATCGGGAACTGTTTTTTTTAAAGGAGATTTTTAAAATTTGTTTTCCTTGTACACATAGCCTTAATATTGTGTTGCTAACTGCCCTCTGGGAACAAAGTCATACCAATCACAAATACATTGCCTAAAGCGGGAGGGTTATTACTCTGCTGTGAATTCCATCTCCTATTGTGTTTTAAAGATGCTACAAACTTGAGACATTACTATGTAGATGACATTCCCAGCAAATCCCCAAACAACACTTAATGAGATTTCAAATACCAGGATCATGCAACAGTAAAAGATATAAGGAAATAAAGAAAAGCACAGTATATGTGTAGAAGGCATTAAAACACAAATTTTATAATTATGAATGCGTATAATAAGGAACAAGTTTTATTCTAAATAGCAATTAAATCAGAACTATGATACAGGGAATAAAAGTGAATATTAAACCATTGTACCAACAATAACAGAGCCCTTTTTCTGCTGCATGATGGAATTTAGTGTTTACTAAGGAAGAAAAAAATGCAAGATATCTTAAATTTGGTACTTTCCAACAAATTTAAGAAATGTGTACACACTTGAGGAGACTTAAGAAGTCTCTGACTAAAACACTAGAAAAGAAAAGCAGTGAAAAGCCAAATAAGTATTACTCAACAATAACAACATTTGTTACTATTATATTAATATTAAACACACTATTAAGCAACAACATTTCAGTTACTCACTGAGCCCAGAGTCATTTTTCATGAACCATTCACAACACTGATAACCTATTGAAAAATGATTGAAAACAAAATAGCTTATTGTTTTCCAAGTCCTTTTAAAGCCTTCTCATGTGTCATTTCATATAATCCTTATAACGAATCTATGGAGTATATACTGACTTTATCTCTGCACAGAAAAGAAAACTGAATCACAGTCAGAATAAGTTGCAAAGTTCCCCAGATAATCAGTGTCATAGGTGAAATATGATGTCACAGTGTACTCAAGAGTAATTTAGGGAAGCAGTACAAATGATGGTTGAAAGCACAGGTTCTGGGGTAAATAGCCTGAAGTCAAAATCTAGTTCATATCCTCAGTGGCTGTGTGATCTTGGGAAATTTCCCTTAACTCTCTGTGTCTTGGTTTTATAGTTTCATCCATTTTTGCCTCTCATATGAGCTGGTGAGCATTACACTAGTTTATGCTTCTAGGACACTGAAAACAGTACCTGGCTCTTGATAAATGTTAACAACTTTGTTTCATTTTCTTCACCTTGAGTATTTCATGGCCAGATGGAAATCAATGTCAATATGAAAAAATGTTCATAATTCAGCAGGAAGAAATACAAAACCATATAAACAACTTTGTTTTACTGGCAAGTGTATTTGGAAGCTATGTTAAATTGAGAAGGGGAAGGGAAAGCCTCTAAGGGCATCGATTAATCAATGACCGAAAGCTGATGAGACTTGTCTGGAATTTTTTTTGGAGACTCTGAGACTTAAAATTTTGACAAAATAGGGAGATGAATTGCGTAGTGTGGAAGAGACATTTTCTGAAGTCAGCAGAAAAAGGAGAGACAAATATGGTAAGGGGAAAATGGTATGAAGTAATAATATGAATGAAGTGCTTTCTAAAGTATAACACATGTAAGTTGTGTTAAATGTAAACTATTATGATTATATCATTACTGTCTGACTGATACAACTATATCCACCTCAGTTAGCCACATAAGATCAATTTTCCTATACCTTAGAGAATACCAGTAACCTCCAGTTCAGAAACAGCATAAATATCTATCCACAGCTGAGCAGACACATACAGCTAGCTACCAGATGAAATGGGCTATATCTTCAAATACTATTGTTTTCCGTTTTTTAACTGTGGCAAAACACACTCAACAATTTGCATCTTAGCCACTGTTAAGTATACAATTCAGTGTCATTAAATGTATTCACAATGTTGTGCAAGCATCGCCACCACCCATCTCCATAATTCTTTTTGTCTTGTAAAATTGAAATCCTGTACCCATTAAAAAGTGACTCCCCATTCCCCGCCCTCCCAGGGCAACTACAGTTTTACTTTCTGTCTTGATGAATCATACAATATCAAATGGAATTTTTAAGATATTTAAAATCCTTTGTCTGGAAGCGAAGTGGAAGTTAATATCAATGGCTATGCCTTCAGTGAGTTCTCAGACCACATTGCAATGTAGTTAACTATTTATCTTTTATTACGTTCTAGACCTATTATTTCTTTCCGGCACAAAAATATCTTCTTTGTAGATTATGGCATTTACCTCTATCTCCACACCTTTCTGCGTCTGTCATCCACAGATCATCCGCCTCTTGCTTAGTCTCCATTTAATGACAATTTCTATTTAGTATACAAGAGTCCTTCCCCCTGCAATGCAATTTCTTCATTCTGAAAAGCTCTGACTCTGGCTACTGGTCTCTGTTATGTACTCATCCCTAGAGCCATGTCTTCAAATATTTCTCAGAACTTCTTCACATCTAAAAATCTAGGATTAATTTATTGCTCTCTGATTATATTCTTCTGGTATTTCAAGTATCCTGTATAACTTCTTCATCTGCCCTTGCTTTTCTTCTACATCAAGATATCAAATTCATGGACTTCCCAATTAATCATTTTAAAAATTTATTTCAAGCCTTTATGAGTCATTACAATGTACATATGTTCTCAGGAATTATGGCACTACAATTTGTATATGAGAATAGTTCCTGTGTCAGGCATTATGGACATAAGAGTAAATAAATTCTAGCCCCTGCCTACAAGGAGCTAATTCCCAGCCTAAGACAGATTGCAAGCCAATAATATGCAGAATTGTAAGTCTAAGGAAACTGATTGGGATGTACCTAATTCGAGCTGGGAATATCAGAAGAAAAACTCTTTGAAAGTCATGAGACATGAGCTGTGCCTAAAAGAATAAAAAATAGAGTGAGAAATAAGAATAAATAAATTAGGGAATAAGATGGGTATAATAGTAGAAAAAGGAAATCTCTTTAGATAAAACAGGTTATGAGAGTATATAGGAGGCTTATTAACTCAGTGTGGTTGGAGAAAACAGGTTGAAAGGAGAAATAGGGGAGAAAGTTACAAAGGGAATCAAATGTGTTAGTAGTTGAGGGAAAGGCAAATATTGAATACGACCCATAGATCTTGGATAACCCAGTGTTTGGTAGTAGCTTACATAAAAGGTTGTGACAAAATAACCAGAGATATGCGGAGAAAATAATAACTCAGTGTTATATTTCCTCTCAGTAGAAACCTAAAAAAAAAAAAAATGTAATAACACCCTGATCTTTTAACTGACCTCCACTTGTCTTGCTGCCTGGATTGGTATACATATTCCTCTGCCTGAAAAATTGCTCAACACTTTTGAAAGGTTGTTTCTCACTGTTACACCCAGGCACAGTTTACCCAGAACATCTAATGAAATATTATGGACACCAATAACATGAATACAAATATAGCTATAGACCCTAAAATGTAAATTGATGTCTCCTGAAAGGCTGTCATGTCTTAGATGCTAAATTTGGAGTATGTGTTTCTAATAAATAAATAGCTTGCTTTAATCATTCTGATTTATGAATGTAATATAGGGGAGCAGCTTTGATTTCGCCCTTAATCTTAAAAAACAATCAGCCGGGTGTGGTGGCGGGCATCTGTAGTCCCAGCTACTCAGGAGGCTGAAGCAGAAGCATGGTGTGCACCTGGGAGGCGGAGCTTGCCATAAGCCAAAATTGTGCCACTGCACTCCAGCCTGAGTGACAGTGTGAGACTCTGTCTCAAAAAAAAAAAAAGATCATACAAGGAGTAAATGATGATTTAGCATAAAACACAACTTTAGCCTAAAACACAGATCATAGGGCTCAAACTTTGTTATTTTATGGGATTATACTAACCAGTTAATATTCAAAACTTACCATTTCAAAAGAAGAAATATTGGTCTGGGAAAATTCCCATTGCTTATACAGAAGAATGGAGGAATCTTTTTGAGAACAACAATTCTAATGATCTTCCTCATCACTGGTTCCAAAACCAAGCCCATGGAAGGCCTGCATAGGGATAATGTGGAGAACATGCAAAAGAAATACACATCACCAGCTCCTCAACTCAGAGCTCCAAGGGAATGGCCAAGGAAGCTGTATTGTCCTAAGAAATTTGAGACTGTTTTGACTTACAATAAATCCTGCTCAATCATATGTATGTATACACACACACACCCACACCCACACACACAGACGGTGTTGTCAGTGAAGCCTCTAACATTGCATCTTGACTGGACAGATTTGACAATTAAAATGGTTGGAAGAAAATAGGCTTCATAAGTGTCACTTACTATTCACATTACACATTAAAAGGACATCTCCTAAATTAAATCTTGTCTATGATAAAAAGGCAGAAAATCATGACCCAAGGCTAGTTTATAACTGCAGAAATGTTCAAGATAGACCAATGCTTGCTATGTTTAGGAACTGACAAGAAAGTACAGGTCTTTATAATCTACCATTTTGCCCCTTTTGATACCAGGTGACCTTCATAATGCAGGCTATAAAGAATTGCAAGATTTGTCAGAGCTTTCAAGTCTTTGGAAAGCTATGCTCTTTCACAAGAACAGCCATGGAAACATGAAGAAAGTCAATTCCCACCTAAGGTAATCAGAATTTACAAATATTCCTTTCTTCATTGAAATCTCAATAGGCACTTCGATATTATATTTAATTAATTCTTTTGTTACAATCATGCATCACATAACAACATTTTGGTCAAGGATAGTGCACTTGTATGACAGTGGTGCAATAAAATCATAACACTGTATTTGTACTGTACCTCTTGTATGTTTAGACATGTATAGATACACTTACTGTATGGATACAAGTAAGTATAGATTTACTTAACTGTTGTGTTACAATTGCCTACAGTATTCAGTACAGTAACATGCTGCACAGGTTTGTAGCCTAGGAGGAGTAGGCTATACCACCTAACCTAGATATGTAATCAGCTATAGCATTTAGGTTTGTGTAAGTAAACTCTGTGATGTTCATACAATAATAAAATTGTCCAGCAATGCATTTCTCAGACACACCCCTGTCATTAAGTGACACATAACTGTATTAGTTAACACTATGGGAACTTCATGGGAAATGGACACTCTAGCTCCACCATAAATAGAAACTGTTTATGTCAAAAAACACATAAAAGCATAGTTGCAAGATTACAATTCCTTCCAGATATTTCATTTAGTACCTCCACAGATCACTAACTTCCTGAATAGCATTCTTGTGTCTCCAATGCCTCCCATTTGATTTCAGGTCATTCCATCAATTGTCAAAGACGCATCCAACATTAACTTTCCAACTACTGGTTTGGATTGTGTCAACATTGTCATTCTGGGCCACAACAACAGAAAAGGCTAACTCAGTGAGGTAACATAGACACTGATCAGTGAGATTTTGCTGATGGGTGGTACCATTTTTTTACCAAGATCAAGGGTATTCATACCTTCAGGCATCTAGATAACATTGAAAAGGGCAGGTTCATAGATAAAAAGGGAAAGAGGAAGGGTTTTTGCAGTATACATGAGCTACCGTGTTTCCTGTTTAACCTGAGTCTGAAGAGATTCAAAGTGCAGGTGCCATGAATGCCTCTTTAATAGCTGCATGTCGATTGATTTTCTGGGCTACACTTCCCAGCATTCAAATTGCTAAATGCATATAAACTACTAGTGAATATTTATTACCTGAATTTGTGCTTTTGAGTGACCTTATCTATAGTTATGTGCTTCAGTGATCCAACTTGGGGTACACTCCAAACTTTGATAAATTAAAGACCCTGCTTATTCTTTGAGTAATGCTACACTGACAACTGATTTAGTGAATGCCACTGTGAAAATAATAAACCTCTTGGTGAATATATTTAGACATGTCTTGTAACCTGTACACATCTTAACCAGGGATGTTACTTGGTCTTTTTATGTTCAGGAGTGTGTGGAGATAGAAAAACATACAGGATTGTAATTGTTGCCTGTGAGACTAACAGAAAATTCCAGCTAGTGAAGTATGTTTAT
Organism: Pan troglodytes; assembly: GCF_028858775.2. NCBI lineage: Eukaryota > Metazoa > Chordata > Mammalia > Primates > Hominidae > Pan > Pan troglodytes. The sequence goes on from NC_086016.1 coordinate 8,438,806, forward strand.
GCATGGCACACTTCTCACCAGCAATTTTAGGAAGTTCTACCCACAACCCATATGTCTTTTGATATGTGGGTTACCTTGGAGAGAGAAAAAGAAACTCTGAACACAAGCATGAAATACTTTTGAATTTTATCTAGAGTTGGATTTGTCCGAAAGCTTTTGTATAAACTTGCTTGATGAGCAACTGTTGTCCACTGGTACCTTCACTGTACAATCCACACACAACAAAACTTCACAACTGGACACCTAAATTTGCACTTTATTTGATAAAGTTGAATGAAAAATGTTGTCTTTTAAGCTTATGCTCTCTTATGAAAGCTGTTATTAGACTAATTTTACTCCAAGATATGCCAGTTGGAAATAACTTCCCATTTAATTTCACCAGCTCCCTGTGGGTGGACTAATTACTCATACATCACACTTACTCTGGTGGTGAAATGCCTCAAAAGAAGGTCTCCAGAGTGTTGCTCTACCTAGAAGGACAAGAATGAAGAGACATAAAAATCATTCATTAAGAAGGAAGAAGATTTTTCTTGCCTAGATTTTCACGTGTAGGATCCAATTAATTTTATCACTTAATATTTTGTCCTGGTGGGCATTCACTTTACAAATTTGTAAGGTCAGTAGAAATGGAAACTTTTGGAAATCAAACTGTAAATGTTCTCTAGACGTTGACAGAAATATCTATTTGGAGCTGTGCTTTTGCCAACTAGGCACTCTGAGAAAATCTGTGAGAGGATATTTTCAGGAAGTCTTTGAACCCCCTAAAAATCAAGTTTATTGCTTTTTCCATAAATATAAATAATTTATTTATTATCAACCACTTTCAATATTCCAATAAGTAACTTTATTGTTTATTTCATTCACATGATCTACATAGACATGCAATTTATCTTCTTTTGCGATACATTCAGAAAATTTGTTGCCTGGAAAAGCCATGTTTTGAAATTACCACCGGTTTGATGATTTTTTTTATACTTTAAGTTTTAGGGCACATGTGCACAACGTGCAGTTTAGTTATATATGTATACATGTGCCATGTTGGTGTGCTGCACCCATTAACTCGTCATTTAACATTAGGTATATGTCCTAATGCTACCCCTAACCCCTTCCCCCACCCCACAACAGGCCCTGGTGTGTGATGTTCCCCTTCCTGTGTGCATGTGTTCTCATTGTTCAATTCCCACCTATGAGTGAGAACATGCAGTGTTTCATTTCCACTTAAGTATCTATCTCTATTTGTCCTTTATTTTCACTTGCATCCTAGCTCTATCCCTTGTCTCCTTCGTGTGTCTCAGGATAGGTGCCCTATAACATTTTATATTTCTGGAAACCCTTCAATATAAAGTTATTACATGCAAAAATAAAAAGTCTGTTTTAGCGAACTTTTTCTTCACAAGTTATCTTTCCCTAGTTCCCTATTAGACAATTTTTTGTAGGCTCCATATGCTATTAATTTATATTCACTTTTAGAAGAATTTTCATCAAAAGCAAAAGTCTTATGTAAATTGTTTATATGCTATTTGTACTTCTACGTATATATACACACATAGCCACATACATATATGTAACTCCGGAGGCCTGCCTGGACTGTTAAATAACTGTATTGAACAAGAGCAAGAAAAAGCTGTTCAAATTTCAAACAACAAGTTGAACTGAAGAGCTCACATCTTTGAACTAAATAGACACTAGTAGCCTTTAAAAATTAAACATTTCTACTGTTTTAAAAAATTATAGGCATCATAGTATGAGGAAAAAATGTAATAATCCTTTTTAATTCTTGCCATTTTATTAACCACGGAGTCCTTATGCCCTGACTTCATTGGTACCCCTTTGAGATTAAACAGAACAATTAATTTAAAATTGTGATAAATAAATTAATTACACCATTTACTTGAGGTACTCTTTCACCTTTCAAGAAATATTTTGAGAATTCATTAGCTAAATATTGCTATAATTCAGGCTAGTAATAAATGGAAATAGTGATTTCATTGTAAAGTTTAAACTAATGATGGTATGATCTGGAATTTTTGTTAACCTAGAAGACATAATTAGCTCTAGAGGTGAAATGAAAGACAAAATCACTTCACATATTAGTAAAAAACAAATAATATAACTTTATAAGCTACTGCTGTTCTTTTGCTGTTAAGAACCAATGACATCTGTAATTAGGGAAGATTATGGAAAGGTTAAAGGTGAGAATACATGCAGTCTATATACAGGAAACCCAAACTGTTTAGGTTAAGGAAATGTCTGCAAAAGTCATATTAATTAGCAGGTTCACAGGAAACTAGCATTTATTGTATAAATTCCATGGTCAAATGTATTAGGGCTCCATGCACACAACTGTGTGCCATCTATGTTACCACACAGTGCTTACTTCTTTCAGTCTTTATTCATTTCTCTCCTAATGGTCTGTATGGTATTATTACATAGTTCTAAAAACCTTCCATAAGGCAGAAATTTCATTTAACGATACAGCTTCAAAAATAATGAAAAACAGTAGAAACTTTCTATTTTTTTATGAAGCAGAATTATTGAATTTTCAGTTTCATTTATTTAATGTTACAAGAGGACAAACATATTTCTTTAATTCCTTCTTGTTATTTTTGTCTAACATCAACCAAAGCCATTTCTTCCATTTGAAGGTGAAAACTGCTCATCAAAATCCAGTTTAAGCTGAGAAACAAAGAACTAAATTTTGCATGAGACATTATACACTGCATAAATATAAAACAGGACCAGAAACAATGGTGGATTAGCAATTTTTAAAAAGACAAAAGCAGGTTATCATCAAGTCAATTGTTACCAACACACCAATGCCACCTCTAGGCCAGAAAATTAGCCACTTACCCACGGGAAAACAATGATTGAAGACAAAGTTCGCCAGTGAAAGTTGGTTATTTTTTTCCATCCTTGCATCAACTAAAATGATATCTACAGTTCCTCTTAACACTTTTCTTACTTTCAAATATGTGGGTATGCTTCATTAGCTGAGGCCATGTTCCATATGTACATCTGGCTACAAGGGAAACTGGGAATGTGAGCCCTGATCCTAATGTTTGTAGAGTATTTAGAAATTTGAGAATTCCCTCCAAATAAAGAGTTTTCTAAAACACTGTTAGACAAAAAGTTTGAATTACAAAATATGGTAGTAGCTCAGGTCTAACTCAAATGCAGGGAAAAAAACTATTAACTCTAAAAAAATTAAATACACATTTGATGGTAATGAGAAACAGAAAACAGGCAAAAATAGTAGAATACTCCACTAATGATGAAGTATTTGACCATTGAATAAAGAAAATTGCAATGATTTAAATTTGCATCAATGCAACTTCACACCTGATGACGCTTCCCAGTCTGTGCAAAATTAGATATCTACGAGTAAAGCGGTGAGTTTTACTAGCTTGAGGAATAAGAGCACAGAGTTCCAGGCTGACAGAAAAGAGGAACTGGGAAATTTGAATGACATGGGAGGAAATCTCACACAACTGAAAGTCACAGAGGAGAATATCACAGAGTAAAAATCTAAAATCAGCACTTCAACTTCATTCAGATATATGATGGCTGCTACATTTCACATTCATAAAAGGAGACTCCATAGAATCCAGCAGAAAACAACAGCTAAATTGCTAGTACAGAGCAGAGATTTCAACCATTGCATATAGCTCAGGAGTGAAAGTTTGGTGTTTGACTACGGAAAGAAGACTAATGTTAGAAAAGAGTCATTCTTCAAAGGAAAATAGAAGAACCTATCTCTACAAAATATCATACACATAATCTAACATATAATTTAACCTGCCTAGACATAGAACCAGGAAAATATGACACATAACAAAAAAGTAAACAATGGATTAAGACATTGAAATGGCCCACATGCTGGAATTAGAATATGAGAAATTTAAAATAAGCTATTATAAGCATATTCAAGGATTTAAGGAATAGATGGTCATAAGAGGGAATATATGGAGAATCTCAACAGAGAAGTAAAAATGATAAGGAGATAATAGGACAAATTTTAGAACTGAGAGACAGTATATCTTATACAAAAATATCATTTTATGCACACACCAGTAAATTAAAGATGGCAGAAAAAATTATCAGTGTACTTAAAAACAGATCAAGAACAATTTCCCAATACAGTTAATACAAACGAAGAAAAATAATAAAAATAGGGCCAGTCTAGCACTAATATAATTGGAGTCCTAGAAAGACTAGAGAAGTAAATGAGACAGAAAAAGCATTTGAAAAATAAAGACCAAAAGTTTTCCTAATTGTCAGCATATATCAACTTACAGGTTTAAAAAACTCAAAGAACAGAATAAAAATAAAGAGAACCAAATGTAGACATACCATAGTCAAACCACTGGGCAAAAAAAAGAGTAAATCTTGAAAGTAGCTAAAGGGAGGGAGAAAATAATTTACATACGTGGAAACAAATAGACAGATAACCTGTCATCAGAAATGACACTTCAAAAAGCAATGAAACTACATCTTCAAAATAAAAGAAAACTGTCAACTCCAAATTCTATAACTAGATAAAGTAATTCTTGAGAAAAGAAAGATTTATTCAGATAAAAGAAAGCTTCAAACAATTGTCATTAGCAGACCTAGATACAAGAAATGCAAACGGAAATTTTTTAGGCTAAAGAAAGATAACAACTGATGGAAATTCTGACCTACAGGAAGCAAGGAGAAGCTCTAGGAATGGCATGTGCATAAACGTGAAAAACTAAGGCTTTTTTCTTTTAGTTTTATAACAAACAACTGATGCTTTGAATAAAAAATTAAGTGTACTATTGATAATGTGTGTAAAATATTCTAAATTAATAGCTCTGACAGGAGACTAAACGCAACAATTTTGCCGCAACTTTTCTTTATGTTACATGAAAACGCTGACTATTAACACTAAGTGGACTGCGATAAGCCCAGGATGTTTATTACAATCCCTAGAGAACCACCACATTATATGAAGATATTCTTCTAAAATGTCAATGAAGGAATTAAAATGGAACGCTGAATATTGTTCAGTTAATATAAAACGGCATGAAAGAAAGAGGAGCAAAACATGATGGAACAAATAGAACATAAGAGCAAAATAGGCTGGGCGCAGTGGCTCAGCCTGTAATCCCAGCACTTTGGGAGGCCGAGGCGGGTGGATCACGAGGTCAGGAGATCGAGACCATCCTGGCTAACACGGTGAAACGCCGTCTCTACTAAAAATACAAAAATTAGCCGGGCATGGCGGCGGGCGCCTGTAGTACCAGCTACTCCGGATGCTGAGGCAGGAATATGGCGTGAACCCGGGAGGCGGAGCTTGCAGTGAGCCAAGATCCCGCCACTGCACTCCAGCCTGGGTGACAGGACCAGACTCTGTCTCAAAAAAAAAAAAAAAAAAAAAAAAAAGCAAAAATAGTAGGCTTAAATCCAAACTTTTCAATAATTATTTCAAATATAATTTAAATACTCCAAATAAAACACAGATTTTCCAGCTGGATAATAAAAGTACCTATAAGAGATGCATGCCAAATATTGTGGTATAGATAAGTTGAGAGTAAAATAATTTCCAAGTATACCAAGGAAACAAAAAGCACAAGAAACCTTATGTGGCTATATTAATATAAGAAAAAGTAGACCTACAAACAAGCAATATTACAACAGACAGCTATTTCATAATGATAAAATGTCAAGTAATTATGAAGACATAATGCTGTATTGCTGACAGAAAAACTAAAGAAAATTAAGATAAAATAATTTTGACAACAGCTTGACCTAATCGATATTGACCAAGACAATAGAATATATGTTCTATTATGCTACACATGAAACATTTATCAATAGGCTATAGAACACAAAATATCTCTCAAGAAGTTTCAAAACACTGTAATCATAGAAAGTATGCTTTCTGACCATAATGAAAATGAGTTGAAATGGGTAAAAGCAAGCTACCCAGGAAAGTCTACACTATTGGAAGTTTACATACACCTTAAAATGCCCTTTAGCTCAATGAAGAAATAATAAGAAACACCTTTAAATACATTGAACTGAATACAAATAAAAATATACTATATCAAAATGTATGGGATAAAGTTAAGCAGACCCAGAGTAAATTTTTTCTATAAATGCTTATTCTAGAAAAGAGGAGTTCAAAACAAGTGAACTAATTATCTACCTTAAAAAGAAAATCTAAAACAAGAGAGCAAATTAAGTCCAAACAAGTAGAAGAAAGGAAATAAAACAGAAATTAGAAATCAATGAGACAGAAAACAGACACAGGAGAAAATCAACATGGCCAAAAGTTAGTTCTGTGAGAAAGAAAGAAAACGCAAATTATAAATATCAGGGATTAATGAGATTGTACAGTTGTAGACACAAGAGACATTAACAAGATAATGGAATATTGTGAGACATTTTATACAAATTTTCATTACTTGGATGAAAGGGTGAATTCCTTGAAAAAAACTTATAAAAAATTCACAAGATTAAATGGAACATATGAAGTAATTGAGATTTATTAAAGTAATTAAATTAATTGTAAAATACCTGCACATAAAAACATAAAATTAAAGAAATAAAAAAATAAGCAAACCACAGATCCAAAGAATTTCACTGGTGAATTCTTTCAAACGTTTAAAAAAAATAAAATTTTTAAATTATTTCAGAAATAAAGAAGGGGGAAATTCCAAACTTGTTTTATGAGTCAGAATCCTGATACCAAAATTACAAAACCTAGGAATGCAAAATTGACTTCAACTTAAAGAGCTATCACCATTTTAATCTGTGATTCTAATGAATTTGGCTATCTTAGATATTTTATACAAGTGGAATCATACAGTGTGTCCTACTGTGACTGATTTACTTTACTTAGCATTAATGTCCTCTAGGTTCATCCATGTTGCATATTGATGGGCTTTCTTGTTTTAAAGCTGAATAATATTCCGTTGTATGAATATACCACATTTTCTTTATCTATTCATCTGCCAATAGACATTAACCTTATTTCCACATTTTGATTAGTGTAAATAATGCTGCAATGAGCCTGAGAATCATCCCAATCTCAATTCTTTCAGATAAATAACCTGAAGTGGATTGCTAGATCATATGGTAGTTCTAGTTTCTTAATTTTTTTGAGGAACCACCGTACTGTTTTCCATAGAGGCTGCACAGATTTACTTTCCCAGAAACACTGTAGAAGTGTTCCAATTTCTCCCCATTGTTAACACTCGTTATCTTTTTCTTTTAATAAGACCATTCTAACGGGCTTGAGGCAATATCTCTTTGTGGTTTTGATTTGCATTTCCCTGATTAGTGATGCTGAGCATTTTTTTCATGTATCTGTTGGTCATTTGGATATTTTCTTTGGAGAAATATCTATTGCTGATTTAAAAAAAAAAAACTCTCAGCAAGCTAGAAAAAGAAATTTTCTCGAAGTGATAGAAAGCATCCACAACAAAACATATAAACAATACTATATTAAATGGTGAAAGCGTAAATATTTAAACCACATAGATTAGGACAAGAAAGGGATGTGTGTGTTCATCACCTCTATTCAACATTGTACTGGTGATCCTAGATTTTGAGTATAAATATTTAGGGGACAACTATTGTCACTGAAGCCCAAATCTTGGTCATCCTCAGAAAAAAAAAAAAGTTGATTAGGTTGTTTATAATCTAATTCTACTTGCTAATTTAATTTCTCTAAAATTACAGCTTGTATCAACTCTAGAATTTATTGGGCACCTCCTACGACATAAACACTGGAATTTGGTGAGAGACATCAAATAGGAAAGAACCTGGCTCTGAAATAAATTCAACACAAGGAGGGGGACACATGTTATGAGACTGATCTGGCCCCTTCATCTCATAAAAGGGGTTCTTGTTGCTGGTAACACAGATTAAAACTATTTCAATTACATTCAAGATAAAAAGATTAGCAATGGTATGTAAGTTGAAAAAATCACCCCGCAGGAAGACAAAAGTCTCACAAAAGGATATTTAAGCTAGCCAACACTTTGAAATTCAGACAGAGATCATGCTTTCTGGGTGAACTAAAGTAGCAAGAACAAAGTAGAGGCTCCAATTCTAGGAAAAATGGGCCCTAATAAGGTTTACAATCCAGAAAATCAAGATATCCAGACAAAAGGATGCAGTCTCCGCTTTCAAGGCAGCAGCAGTACCTGGATTACTAAGCCAATCCCCAACACAATCATAAACACAAATTTGATTGAGGAAGAAGCTTGCCCACCAGAAGATTTAGGTTATTACAAGGTAGAATGTGATAGAGAAAACGAGCATGGGACTGGAAACAAAAGGAGGTAGCCCCAAGATTACAACAGGAATATATCTGTCAGCGATGGTGCAGAAATAAGACTGAAGAGAGAGATCCTTAAACCCCACGTGGCTTACATCAGGACTAATCCTGGACACAGGCTGGAAAGCATAGCCTACAGGTGGTGAGGGAGGAGGAGTCAGCTCAGCTGTGAGAAGGAGAAGGAAATATGGCTGAAAACCAGATAGGGGTCTTGAAATCACACAGAGGATTTGGGCCTTTGCTGCTGTCTGCCAGCACCTGCCAGTAGTTCTCACACTTTGGCTGGCAACAAAATCACCTGGGGCAGTGGTGCGGAAGCGGGGGGAGTGTTGTAAAACCACAAGTGACCAGGCAAAAAACACCTGTATGTTTTCCAATTCAGTAAGTACAGAAATATTAATTGGAAAAAGGTGGACGTCAGACATTGATAGTGCTGTGGACTGCTCCAGGGACGTAAGCATGATCTTCAGAGAGGCGACTCTAATCAGTTGAGGGCAACCACTGGACAGAAAGAGGTCCAGACCAACGGTACACAGAGACATCATACAACTACACTTTAGCAACCTCTCCAAATAACATGTCTCTTAGTGAAACTTGGGAGGTTGAAAGTTAAAAACATAAAATCCAGTGGCATTTATGTATCCTAGGCATTTACATTTGTCTGATTCTTCCAACTTGCCTTTGCTTGGTTAGAGTTTTGGGTAGATAAGAGGTGGATTTACATGTGCTAGTGTGAGAACTTTGATACACTCATTTAGACATTGACCTACTATCTTGAGGTTTGAAAGCTAAAACCCAAAGAAATTTGTCTTTTTACATAAAACAAATTCAGCCCTTACCTTCCTTGTCGATTACATCTTCCACTAGCAGTAATAAAAAAGTAACAATATGCATAAGTCAAAGTATCTTCTTAGATCCTCTGTAGTGTTTTATTATTTAGTTTTGTTAAAGTAACTGTCTCAAAATTTCAAGGAATGCCTGAGAAGCAATTCATGTTCAAAGGCTGCCCTCTTGTGACAATGTGCTGTATGCTTTACTGTAAAAGTAACCTTATTTTACCTTATAACCTCTACAATCCAATTCATAACAGCATAAAAAGGAAATAAAACCTTACATAATTTTGAATTTTAAAAAGTACCTTGTTTATATGGCTCCTTTAGCTAATGAATAGTCAATTTGGTAAATATTCCAGTGAGTTGAAGGTTTGAATCTATCTCACTTAACTAGCTTGATGAATGTATTTCTAAACCTATACAACCCACTCCTCTGCTTTTAAAAAATTAAAGTTACCTGTAGATTGAGATGTCAGTGACACAGTTTATAGAACATAACTTAGATTGTCATCTACATTACTGTAACTACACATACCACCCTCAGATGGAAGAATAAGTTTTATCAGTGAACATCTCTAATTGAACTATAAATGGTGTATGTCTTCTGGCTTTTACAAGCTCTTGGTCTAACACAGGGGACATATGATGTAAAAATTACAAAGCAAGGTCACTCACGGTGGCTCATGCCTGTAATCCCAGCACTTTGGGAGGCTAAGGTGGGCGGATCACAAGGTCAGGAGATCGAGATCATCCTGGCTAACACGGTGAAACCCCATCTCTACTAAAAATACAAAAATTAGCTGGGTGTGGTGGCACACGCCTGTAGTCCCAGCTACTCAGTAGGCTGAGGCAGGAGAATCGCTTGAACCCAGGATGCGGAGGTTGCAGTGAGCTGAGATCGCACCACTGCACTCCAGCCTGGTGGCAGAACAAGACTCCATCTCAAAAATAAATAAATAAATAAATAATAAAATAGCAGTGACTATAATGTTTTTTGATGTTAAACTTTGAGAGCTTTTTTTTTTCTTTCTTTTCCCAAGTGCCTTTCCCAGTTCCAGGAGCAGAGTTATTCTAAGCCCACTGATGTAAAGGAATAGAAAGAAAATGTTTGGTGGAAAACCTAATAACCTGCTATCTTTCTGTCTTTTGTTTTTTAAAAGCTTGAGCATTTGGGAGAATTTGGAAAGATTGTGGAGTAAGTGCAAAGAAGGAATTTGCTAACAAAAATTATACAGGGTAAAATGAGTTTTTTCCAGGTTAGAAAATATCCACTCCCTACCCTCCTATATTCCTTTCCCATGGTTAAGAAGAGGAAAAAACAAAGGCCTCTCAGTGAGCAGTGGTTACTTAGGCATTTTCTTAGAAATATTCTAGAAGGCATAGTCATCTTTTAAAAAAATAGCTACAAGGATATGTCTAAGCAGAAGGGTCCATAGGCCAAATTACGTGTAGATTTTTGCATTCCAAATATGGTAAAGAAGAAGCAGGAAGCTGGGGCTCCTAAACAGGTCACACAGAAATAGACAAGGAAGAGGCCAGGAGCAGCTTGTGGGGACAAGATGTCAAACCCCAAATGTTAAACCCACCAACCATCCTCCAAATTCTGGCTCTGTTTAACAAGGCTGTGGTCTGACACTACATGCCGCCTCAGTGACTAAAGCATAATTTCCCGTCTCCTGGGAGTGTTGACAGCTGACTCCTGGCAACAATACTCACAGCACAGTAAAGTTCCTTCATCCAAGTTCATGTCCCTTCTCAAGACATCCCACATCTGAGAACTGCTTGGTACAGAAATATAATGGCCTGGTTTTCTTGCTCCAATTCGAGGTCATTAGGTAAACTCACCAAGATCCCTGTAGAGTGGACTGCGGCCATGATAGTGATTGCATTCCAGCCGACTTCCTGCTCCGCCCAATCCTATTGCTTTCACTCTTCCACGGTTGTTGGGAATATCATTTCTACCTCCTTGCATGCAAATCTCCAACTCAGAGTCGGCTTCCTAGGACACCTGACTGGTGATATCTCTATCACTATCACAGTACTTAGAGGGGAGCATCTTAAAATGATTGAAGGCTTACTGCCCTAACAGCACAGGCAGATGGTGGCTTAAAATAGAATTTAAGTGGATTTGAAAAAACATGAAAATGTTGACATTGCACGCTCATATGAGCTTATGGATCAAACCATGTGTATGATTTCTAAGATCCCTCGTGCAGTATATATTTGCACTGTTTATAAATGACATCCCCTTGAATTGAATTCAGTGCAATTCAAAACAGTAATTTGTGGGAAAAATTAGATATGCAGATAGCCTGGACTCTAGAGAGGCACACATCATTTGGAGAATAATAGTGAACTGGCTGGTCTATGAGGGAAGAAAACAGAGTGAATATTGACTATTAGTGAACAACGATATTTTCCCATGTATATTCAAATTAAGGTGAACTTCTTTAGAGAATTGTGCCTTAGAAAGAAAAAGTATTTCCCTATATTTGAGTCCTCACAAGTTTTCCTACGATGAGTGCTTTTGTGATTATTTTGAATAACAAAGTAATATTTAAGGAAACTCTCTTGCCCTGAATGTACTTTACGTCAATTGATGTTGCATATAGAGAGCATCAGAGTCAAGCCACAAGAAAAGGAGGAACATAACTTAGCAAAGACTTAGAGGATTACTCCTAATAATGTGAAATCAAAAGTTCAAGTGAGGGAATAAATGCAGCTTTTAATGATTACTTAAATGAAGTTTAACTCTAGCAGGATCTACAAGAAATTGGCAACCTTTGGCTTCAGTACAGAAACTCAGGATATATGCCCTTCAGTGCTTTTGGATTCCGCATCATATTGAGAGCGACTCCTTTAAACAAGCAATAAGAAACTTCCTGTGACAACATAATAAATTCAAAAAGTTCTGTAACTCAGACAATTTAGATGGAAGTGAGGACTTTGGCCTAGACAGCCCTGTTCACTCTAAAGATGGATTAAACAAGGAAAAAGATATTGATATCAAAAATTCAATCAGGAATTTGATTAAAGCATTTCATTAAATGTGATAATTTCTTAGTATATTATCTTACATATGCAATATTCATGTGTAACAAATTAAATACAAGTAAACATTTGAGCATATTATCTGCAGCATAATTCACATATCAATTTACATATTCAGTTTTGCTCACATGAAAACTTCGATCTTCTCAATAAGAAAATTTGTGAAATCTTTAATTCCTCATCCCCAGGAATGTAAATAAATAAATATAAATATTGTAAGTCAGTGATTTTTTCCTAGGAAGACAGTAAAATTACTTTACACGCCTTCTCATTGTAAACCTAAATAACAAACAGAGAAAGGTTCTCTAAAGGAAAAAGACACATCTTAGGGAGGAGGGCACTGCAATGGGAATATGCATGACAAAGCAAACTGTGTAGATTCAAATGGTAAAGGAAGACAAGGTCTTTAAAAGAAAAGCGATCAACCTGGAATTATGGGGGAGTAGAAAAAAATAAATAAAGGAAAAATGAAGAGGCTTATATAATTGTTTTGTTATAGTTATCTTTGACTATAAAGATCAAAAAGGTCGATGTCAGTTGAAGTTTGGGCAGGTGGTTGCTGGATAGATGTCCTCACAGAAGTGTATTTTGTGTAAGGTTGCTATGGCCTTTGTGCAAGGTTGTGGATTTTGTGGTATTTTGTGATAGTTTGTATCAGGCCTAGAAGCATTAGAACCCTCTCTTCAAGGCCTTTTCTGAATCTATTTGTCCAGGTTTTTTCTTTTCTTTTTAAAGATTAGTGACAGTTTTGATTCTGATAACTTTTATATCATGATCCCTAATTTCAAAAAAAAATTAAACGTGTAACTTTTTAATGATGTATTTGATAGGCTTGGATTTATGAATCACCTCTACTATCTATAGTGGTAGATATATCTGAGCCTACTTACACAGCACTTCCATCAGATTTTCTCTTCAGTGGAATTGGAAGAGGGGGGTTTTGGAGAAGGGGATGAAGGAATTGTGCTGCATCAGAGGTCCCCACCTAACAGCACAGGGCCTTTTTCTGTGCTCTTGCCAGGCCGTTGTATTAGGCTGATACAAAAGTAATTTTTGTTTTGTCATTGAAAGTAATGGGACCATCTGACTTACAATGTCTGTGCCATAACCAACTCCTAATAGCCTCCTAGGACAGCTTTGCCCTGACATACACTGTCCTGGAACCACGTCTGCTTTGTAACTCCTGAGGTAGCTGCCACCATGACCAATGCCTTCTCATCTTTACTCTACATGCAGGTAACAGTTATAATTACATCTCTGTGTATTCACAGAACATTTAGTACATCTGGGACTTCTACAAAATTTCCCTAGCTGATTTTGGTGTTCTAGTGTCCTGGCAGCTCTAGTCATGAAGGGATGATGCTTTATCAGCATTTCTGTTGAGTTTTTTGCTTTTTCTCACAAACTGATTCCACTTTTCCCACATACGTTTGACAATTCATTTGAACTCATTTATTCTAAACCCATTATTTTTTGTCTATTATTTAATAGGGAGGGGGGCGAGGGATAAAAGATAACAAATATGGTGCAGTGTACACTGTTCGGGTGATAGGTGCACCCAAATCTCACAAATAACCAGTAAAGAAGTTATTCATGGAACCAAATACCACCGTACCCCAATAACCTATGGGAAAAAAATAAAAAAACAATAAAAAAGAGTCAGAAAAAAAGAAAATAATCACTGTACTTACCATGACACTTAGAAATGGTGGCTAGCATTATTTGTGTCACCTAATAATATTATTATTTTTTCTTTATGCTAGAAACTAGCTCTGCTATTACAATCACTACTATTTGAAGTGTTACTAAACTAAATTAAATTTATTGTATCCTTCTGGACTCAGAAATGGGGGTAAATGCTAAGACAATTTCAGAATATTATCACATATTAAAAGCATATTATATGGGGAAAATGTGATTAAAAAAATAGGAATTGGTAGAGAAACAGTTTTTGAGTCTCTTTAATTTCTGCACATTTTGCAAGTATGGACGCTGACTTTCTTGTTCCAAATGATTGTTTTCAAGCATGTTTGTATAGAAAACAGCCTTGGAATAGAAAACCAGTACCTCCTTCTGGAACAAAGGAAAAGTTTATTTACTGTCTAGTATAATGCAGATAATTTCTCCCTCTTGGGAAGGGTACAGCCAAGTGAACTTCCCATAATACAAGTTGGGGTTTCTTGAGCTTGGGTTTTTCTTCCACAGTGTAATGTGCAGGTGCCACTTGGCTCTCTTTGTGTTATCCTGGGAAAGCTGATGGCTGTAGGTGCATGTTTATTTTGGGGTTCTCTATTCTGTTTCATTGGTCTTTGTGTCTGTTTTCATATCGCTACCATGCTTTTTTGTCTATTGTGGCTTTAGGGTATAGTATGAAGTCAAGTAATGTGATGACTCCAGCTTTGTTCTTCTTGTTTAGGTTTCCTTTGGTTGTCTGGGCTCTTTAAAAATCCATATGAAATTTAGAATTTTTTTTTTCTAATTCTGTGAAAAACGACATTAGTTGTTTCATAGGAATAGTGTTGAATGTGTAGATTGCTTTTGGCAGTATAGCCATTTTAACAATATTGATGTTTCTAATCCATGAGCATGGAATAGTTTTCCATTTGCTTTGTCATCTATGATTTCTTTCTGCAGTGTTTTGTAGTTCTCCTTTTAGATATCCTTTACCTTCTTGCTTAGACATATTCTTCTTTTCTTTTATTTTATTTTGGGGTTTGCTGTTGTAAACAGGATTGCACTCTTGATTTACCTCTCAGTTTAAACATTTTTGGTGTACAGAAACGATACTTCTTTCTATATGTTGATTTTTTTTAATCCTGAAAGTTTGCTGAAGTTTTTTTTTTTTTTATCAGTTCTAGGAGCCTTTTGGCACAGTCTTTAGGGATTTCTAGGTGTAGAATCATATCATCAGTGAAGAGAGATAATTTGACTTCATTTCCTATTTGGATGCCTTTTATCGCTTTCTCTTGCCTGATTGCTCTGGCTAGGACTTGTTAAACAGGAGTGGTGAGAACAGGCATCCCTATTTTATTCCTGTTCATAAGGGGAATGTGTTGGGAGAAAAGCTGAGTGTTGGAAGAGAAGCTGTGGCAGGGCCATATGTTTCTCATTCACTTGATACACCGTTTCCTTTCAACCCCTAAATCCTCACCACCTGTTTGAGCACCAACAAATAGCGTGGGCTCCCAGAACTTGGGGACTTTGCAGACTCCACACTCGTGATGGTCTCCTGGTCCCACTTTCTCTCTCAAACTGTCTTTTTCTCATTCCTTTGACTCTGCCGGACTTCATCACCCCCATGACCTAGTGTTGGGTCTGATCACCCCAACATTCCTGGCGCCCAACATGGGATGACAAAGACCCGGTGAAGGAAGGCTGGAGCATGTGAAAGCAGAGGACACAACATCAAAAGACACCCGAGGACACACAAAGATGGGGAATGAAATTTAGTACTTAGAATTTGTTATCACTCTTTAGTACAGTAAAGCAGTTTTGCCCATGGTTTCCAGAACAAAGGACTATGAAGTTGGATGAATGGGAGAGAATTGGAAGAGATTTTTTAAAAGGCATATAAAGATGGAACAGAAATTCCAGTTTCTGTATGGTCAGTGTGGGCACTAATAAAGGCAGCCCTTGAGCCATTTCAAACAGATGATGAGGCAGACTCAGATGAGGAAGAGGAGGATGAGTGTAAAAACTAACCTCAAATTCTGAGTGTGGGGAGCAGCTACCAGAGGAGATTAAAGAAAAGAAAGAAAAACTTTAAAAAGTATGTTTTACTAGCCCGTTGGCTCCACCTGCTGAATTAAGTGAATGGCCACCTCCTCTCTCTCCTCTAAGTGGGTGAGAAAATAAATTAGCTGAAAAACTTACTGCTCCTGTAGTTACAACATTAAAACCTGGAGCAATTGGTGGTGGTAGACAAAATTCTATTCAAAAAGCTAAAGCCAAGGGAGACCTTGAAGCATGGCAATTTCCCGTTACTATAATCCAGCAAGTAGGACAGAATATAGCTAATTAGGCTGCTTTCTCTTTTAAGTTACTAAAGAATTTAAGCAAGCCATTAGTCAATATGGACTGAACTCTCTTTTTGTGCAAACTTTATTTAAAAATATGGCTCTTGATAATAGATTACTACCATATAATTAGGATACTTTGACAAAACCTGTTCTCACTCCATCTCAGTACTTGCAGTTTAAAACTTGGTAGGCTGATGAAGCTCAAACTCAGGCAAAAGAAAACACACAAGTGCAGCCACCTGTGCCTGTTTTCTTTGATCAGTTAATATGAGTTGGCCCTAACTGGGGTTGATTAGAGAATCAAGCATTAATGGAAGATGTTGCCATTGTTCAGCTGTGCTTCATGTGCTTACATGCATAGAAAAGGATAAATGTTACAGGGGAAAAGTATCCTTATTTCAGTTCTGTCTGACAAGGACCTAAAGAACCATATATTAATTTTATTGCTCAGCTCCAAGAGGCTGTGTATAAAGCCGTAAATGATCAAAACAGCTCAGGATGTTGTAATACAGCTTCTTGCATACAATAATGCTAATGCAGAGTGTCAAACTGCTATTAGATCCCAGACAGAGAGGGCCCATTTAACTAAATATATTAAGGCTTGCGATGGCATTGGAGATAACTTACATAAGGTTATTCTTTTAGCTCAGGCTGTGGCTAGATTAAGAGTAAGAAAAAAATATGCTTCATTTCTCAGGCTCTTGCCTTAATTGTGGGCAAATTGGACACAAGAAAGGAATGTAGAAAGGAATTCAAAAGACGAAAAATACTACCATCAATCAACAGAAAAGTCCCAATGTACGTCCCTGGTGGAAGAAAGGCAATCACTGGGCAAGTCCGTGTCATTCTAAATTTAGCAAAGATGGACAACCTCTTTCAGGAAATAGGAAGAGGGACCCGCCTCAAGCCCCTCAACAAACTGAGGCATACCCAGCACAGCCACTGCCCTTACAAATGTACAGCAATTGTCCCCCGCCTCAGCAAGCAGTGCTGCTGTAGACCTCTACAGCACAATTCCCATCTCCTTACTTCCTGGGGAGCCACCAAAGAAGGTCCCCACAGGAGTTAGGGCACCCTTACCCTGAGGAACTGTTGGGAACAAGCCTCCCCAAATCCGACCATAAACTGGCCCCAAAACTGGCCATAAACAAAATCTCTGCAGCACTGTGACATGTTCATGATGGCCATAACGCCCACGCTGGAAGGTGGTGGGTTTACCGGAATGAGGACAAGGAATACCTGGCCCGTCCAGGGTGGAAAACCACTTAAAGGCATTCTTAAGCCACAAACAATAGCATGAGTGATCTGTGCCTTAAGAATAAGGGATACTTTTAGTTAATCTAATATCTATAGAAACAATGCTAATGACTGGCTTGCTGTTAATAAATACGTGGGTAAATCTCTGTTCAGGGCTCTGCTCTGAAGGCTATAAGACCCCCCCTCCTCGATTTCCCACTTCACACCTCTATATTTCTGTGTGTGTGTCTTTAATTCCTCTAGTGCTGCTGGGTTAGGGTCTCTACAACCGACCTGGTCTCAGCAAGTGGTGCCCATTCATGGGGGCTCAAATACAGGTCAAAGGATCGCTGGAGCAACGATTGGAGAATGTGGAACTAGCTGGAGGACACCCGAGTACTCTTAAAGCAATCCCCGTGGTGAGTCAGAACGGGAGCTCGGAAGCATCAGGGTAGCAATAGGACAAGTGTGGGCTGTGGTTCATTCTACCTTGGAACTTTTTCACACTGATGATGAGGAGGAAGGAGAGTATAACAAAGTAACAGTAGAGGTTACAGACCAGGTTTATTTGTCACCTAAAGCTAAAGCAGAAAAGGAGGGAGAGGTTCATCCCTATCCTTCTGCACACCCTCATTATTATTTTGAAGAAAACGACCCTCCAGATCTTTCTTTTCTGGAGGACACTGGGTGAAAAGTAGTTGCCCTGGTGACTATTCGAGCAGCGCCTTGAGTGACTGCTCTTAGTTCTATTCAGGCAGGAATACAGCAAGCTAGACAAAAGTGGGATTTAGAGGCTTGGCAGTTCCCTGTTTGAATACACACCCCAGATCAACAGGGAAACATTATAGCTACATTTGAGCCTTTTCCTTTTACATTACTCAAAAAAATTAAACAAGCTATAAATCAGTATGGACCAGGTTCTCCTTTTGAAATGGGACTGTTAAAGAATGTTGCTGTTTCCAGTCGGATGATTCCTACTGACTGGGACACTCTTACTCTAGCTTGTCTAACTCCTGCTCAGTTCTTACAATTTAAAACTTAGTGGGCAGATGAAGCTTCCATTCAGGCTGCTCACAATGCCTGGGCCCAACCTCAAATTAATATAACTGCAGACCAACTTTTGGGGGTTGGTGGCTGGGCTGGTTTACATGCACAAGTGGTCATGCAGGATGATGCCATAGAACAGCTTAGAGGAGTGTGCTTTAGAGCTTGGAAAAAATCACTTCATGTGGAGAACAATACCCTTCCTTTAGTGCTATAAAACAGGGACCAAGAGAACCATATGTGGATTTTACAGCTTGGTTACAGGAGTCTCTTAAAAAGATGATTGCAGATTTGGCTGCTTCGGATATAGTGTTGCAGTTATTGGTTTTGACAATGCTAATCCTTATTGCCAGGCTGCTCTGCGACCTATCAGAGGGAAAGCACATTTAGTTGATTATAACAAGGCCTGTGATGATATCAGAGATAATCTACATAAAGCTACTTTGTTGGCACAGGCGATGGCAGGACTGAGAGTGGATAAAGGAAATACTCTATTTCCTGGAGCTTGTTTTAACTGTGGGAAGCATGGTCATACTAAAAAGAATGTAAAAAAAAATCACCGAGTCAGGCCACCAGATAGGGGAAAAAAACAAAACTGCTGATCCTGAAATATGTCCAAAATGTAAAAAAGGAAAACTTTGGGCTAATCAGTGTCACTCTAAGTTTGATAAAGAAGGGAACCCGATTTTGGGAAACTCCCCGAGGGGCCCATCCCAGGCCCTGTTCTAAACCAGGGCATTTCCAGCTCAGGCCATTCCCTCACCCCCATACGTTATCTGTCCCCCACCACAGCCCATAGTGCCGCAGTAGATTTATGCGGCACAAAAGCTGTGAGCCTTCTGCCTGGGGAACCCCCGCAAAAGGTCCCAACAGGAGTCTGTGGACCGTTGCCAGCAGGGACAATGGGATTACTTTTAGGAAGGTCTAGTTTAAGTTTAAAAGGGGTACAAATACACACTGGAGTCATTGATTCAGATTACAATGAGGAAATTCAAATTGTGATATTTAGTTCTGTTCCCCGGAAAGCACAGCCAGGAGTGCGCATAGCACAGCTCCTGAGTGAGCCGTATGTGGGAATGGGAAAAAGTGAAATTAAATGAACTAGAGGATTTGGAAGCACAAATAAAAAAGGCAAGGCAGCTTATTGGGTAAATCAAATTACTGATAAACATCCTACCTGTGAAATAACTATCCAAGGAAAGAACTTTAAAGGTTTGTTAGATACTATTTTTTTTTTTTTGGTAGGAGTGGACATTTCAATTATTTCTCTACAGCACTGGCCGTCCACGTGGCCAATTCAGCTCACTCAATTTAACACAGTGGAAACTGCTAAAGCTCCAGAAGTGTATCAAAGTAGCTATACTTTGCATTGTGAAGGGCCCGATGGACAACCTGGGACTCTTCAACCAATTGCAACTTCTGTACCTATAAATTTATGGGGGAGAGATTTATTATGACAATGGGGAGCACAAGTTCTAATTCCATAACAATTATACAGCCCTCAAAGTCAACATATGATGCACAAAATGGGGCATGTCCCTGGTATAGGAGTAGAAAAAAAATTGCAAGATTTGAAAGAACTGCTTCAAACAGAAAGACAAAGTTCCTGCCAAAGATTAGGATACCATTTTTGATGGTGGCCATAGTTAAGCCTCCAGAACCTGTACCTTTAAAATGGTTAAGAGATAAACCAATTTGGATAGAATAATGGCTGTTAAGCAAAGAGAAACTGGATGCTTTAGAGAAATTAGTTACTGAACAATTAGAAAATGGGCACATAGCTCCAACATTTTCCCCTTGGAATTCTCCAGTTTTCATAATTAAGAAAAAATCAGGTAAATGGAGAATGTTAACTGACTTAAGAGACATCAATTCAGTTATACAACCAATGGAAATATAACAGCCAGGATTGCCTTCTCCTACTATAATTCCAAAAAATTGGCCTTTAATAGTCACAGATTTAAAAGACTGTTTCTTTACTACCCTTTTAGCTGAGCAAGACTGTGAACGGTTTGCATTTACAATTCCTGCAGTAAACAACCTGCAGCCTGCTAAGCGTTTTCATTGTTTCACAGATGGGTCTAGTAATGGTAAAGCTTCTTATTCTGGATCAAAAGGTAAAGTTTTCCAGACACCGTATACTTCAGCTCAAAAGGCGGAGCTTGTAGCTGTAATTGAGGTGTTGACTGCTTTTGATATGCCTGTTAATGTGATTTCTGATTCTTCATACATGGGTCATTCCACACAGTTAATTGAAAATGCTCAGTTAAGATTCCATACAGATGAACAACTGATAATAAAAACAAAAAAGGGGGAGAAACAGGGATTATGGGATAGCCCATACACAATTGAATCTTGCATTATTAACTTTCAAATTTTTGGGCTTGCCCAAAGGCCAGATGTTACCAGCAGCTGAACAGCATCTACAGAAACCAGCTGCAAAGACAGAAGCAGAACAACTGGTTTGGTGGAGAGATCCAATAACAAAAACTTGGGAAATAGGTAAAATTATAACTTGGCATAGAGGTTATGCTTGTGTTTCTCCAGGACCGAATCAACAACTGATTTAGATACCATCAAGACACCTGAAATTTTATCATGAGCCAGATGCTGAGGAAGAGATAAAAAGCACAATCATCATTGAAATTACAGCTTCTGGCTGGGCGCGGTGGCTCACGCCTGTAATCCCAGCACTCTGGGAGGCCGAGGTGGGCGGATCACAAAGTCAGGAGATCGAGACCATCCTGGCTAACACGGTGAAACCCCGTCTCTACTAAAAATACAAAAAATTAGCTGGGTGAGGTGGCGGGCGCCCATAGTCCCAGCTACTCAGGAGGCTGAGGCAGGAGAATGGCGTGAACCCGGGAGGCAAAACTTCAGGTTTTGCCAAGAATGACACTGTAAATGTAACAAAGCTTCTGTGCTTGTTAGTGAACACCAAATCAGCTACTCTCCTGTATTCGGAGATCAGGATGAAATGAAAAGAAGAAGCAGGCCGGGCGCAGTGGCTCATGCCTGTAATGCCAACACTTTGGGAGGCTTAGGTGTGCGGATCACCCGAGGTTGGGAGTTCGAGACCAGCCTGACCAACATGGAGAAACCCCGTCTCTACTAAAAGTGCAAAATGAGCTGGGCGTGGTGGCACAAGCCTGTAATCCCAGCTTGGGAGGCTGAGGCAGGATAAGTGCTTAAACCTGAGAGGCGGAGGTTGCGGTGAGGCAATATTGCACCATTGCACTCCAGCCTGGGCAACAAGAGTGAAACTCCATCTCAAAAAAAAATAAAAAATAAAAAATGACCCCCAACCTTGTCTAGACTGTGGGGTTTCAGTTTCACCCCAGGGGAGTCCTGGTTGGGTTAGAACCCTGAATCTGGTTTGAGTTCATATCCTAAAGAATAAAGGGAATAAAGGCTGTAGCCACTGAGCTACTCAGTCTGGTCTGGTTCTGGCTTTTGTGTGTCTGTCTGTATTTTTGGTCTAAATATTTGGCCCAACAGAGGTTAAAGGCTTTGATGTTCTCAGCAAAAGCCTTGTGAGATCTCTAGTTTATCTGTGTGCTCAACTGGAACAAAGAGACTCCATAAACTAGAAAAACCTAAAGAAAATGGCACGCATGAAAAAATGAGAGCCAACTCCTGTTTGTTGTTCTGTCCACCTCCCTCTCTCACTCCTCCTTCTGCCTTTGCTGTGGTCCCATGGTGTTTCTGTCTTTCTGGGGACCTGATATTCAGTGTAGGAGTGAAGTCCATGATTTTAAAGCCTTCATGTCTCTGCTTTTTAACTCTGCCTGCTTTGCTGAGCTCTTATAATGAGAAATAAACCATTCAGAACAGAAACAACAAGGCATCAGAAAACCAACTTCAGGCAGCGCTCCGGCAAGTACCTCCCTAGAAGGGAAGGGCCTACTAAAGGAGATTTAATCTTGAAAAGGCCAAAATGAGAAGCTATAACCTTAAGCTTGCTAGGTTTTCTGGTACTCGAGCTGGCTATATATTATGGACCATTCTAGCCACACACATACACACACACACACACACACACACACACACACACACACACACACACTTTTCTGAGACAGAGTCTTGCTCTGTTGCCCATGCTGGAGTGCAGGGGTGTGATCTTGGCTCACTGCAACCTCCACTTCCCAGGTTCGAGCAATTCTCCTGTCTCAGCCTCCTGAGTAGCTGCGATAACAGGTGTGTGCCACCATACCCGGCTAATTTTTGTGGTTTTCGTAGAGATGAGGTTTCACCATGTTGGCCAGGCTGGTCTCAAACTCCTGATCTCAAGTGATCCACTGGCCTTGGCCTCCCAAACTGCTGGGATTACAGGCATGAGCCACTCTGCCCAGCCTATACACACACACACAAACACACACACACACACACACACACACACATATATATATATATATACTTTTTTCTTTTTCTTTTTGACACAGTGTCTTGCTCTGTTGCCCAGGAAGGAGTATGGTGGTACAATCGCGGCTCACTGCAACCTCCGCCTCCCAGGTTTGAGCGATTATCCTGCCTCAGCCTCCTGAATAGTTGGGACTGCAGGTGCACACCACCACACCCAGTTAATTTTTGTATTTTCAGTTGAGATGGGGTTTTGTCACGTTGGCCAGGCTGGTCTCAAACTCCTGGCCTCAAGTGATCCACCTGCCTCAGCCTCCCATAGTGTTGGGATTACACGCAGACTTTAAACCTGATGGCCAAATTACATGAAAGAAAATGCAGAACTCAAATAGTTACTATTTTTAAAAATCCTAAAATGAAAAATTCTCAGTACTTTTGCCTATCTATTTTTTTTCCGTGCCTACTTTGAATCTGCTGATTTGTCTACTGGTGTTGAGATAAGACTTACTTTCTGTGGTGTTACCAATTCAAGGTTACTTGGCTGAAGAAAAACAAAAGAATGAAACAATTCTTTATTTTTTTTTCTCTTTTTGAGACAAGGTCTCACTCTAAGGTCTCACTCTGTTCCCCAGACTGGAGTGCAGTAGTGGGATCATAGCTCACTGTTATCTCAACCTCCCAGGCTCAAGCAATCCTCCTGCCTCATCCTTTCTAGTAGCTGGGACAATATGCATGCACTACCATGTCTGGCAATTTTTTATCTTATTCTTAGTAGAGATTGGGTCTCACTATGTTGCCCAGGCTGGTCTCAAACTCCTGAGCTCAAGTGATCCTCTTGCCTCAGCCTCTCAAAGTGCTGGGATACAGGCATGAACCACTGTGCCCAGATAAAAGAGAGTTCTTCTATAAATACAAATAATTTAAAAAGTATTGATAAAATAAAAATAGAAATGTCTTCAGAATTGTCAGCATACATTTTTGGCTGTGTTTTATATTTACATTTGCTAGATATTTTAAGGTGCTAGGGTTTGGCATGAAGGTTATAAAACTATAAACACAGGAAAAAAGAATATTTGTTTATGTGATTTTTTAAATACATAAGACCAATTTAATACGGTTTGTTGAACAAAAATAATGGAATTTTCTGAGTTATTGGTAAAATACCCATGTATTTAACTTTGAAGTCCTCACTTAAATGAACACCTGACATTCACAGGCTATAACATGGTTAACAAGAGAAAAACCTAGAAATGATGACTAGCTTTGTCTAATACCTCAGTTCTCACAAATACTCTAAATAAACTGTCAAAAATAAGTAAATGTAAATGGATAAATGTCTATACAAGACATCTTAATGTATTTTTGAAATTTTTTTGAGACAGTGTCTCTGTCTGTCACCCAGGCTGAAGTGCAGTGGCATGATCACAGCTCACTGCAACCTTGACCTCCTGTGCTCAAGGGATCCTCCCACCTCAGCCTCCCAAGTAGCTGTTAATTACAGGTATGCACCACCATGGTCAGCTAACTTTTATTTTTTTTTGTAGAGTCAGCATCTCACTATTTTGCTCAGGCTGGTCTCATGATACTCCTGCCTTGGCCTCCTAAAGTGTTGGGATTACAGGTGTGAGCCACCATGCCCAGCCTATTTTTGAAATTTTAGTTATGTTAAATTAAATAATAGATATTCATAAAATATCTGGGTTATTTCCAATTTAAAACTTATGTTTTAGCCCAGGCACTGTGGCTCATGCCTGTAACCCTGCACTTTGGGAAGCCAAGGTGGGCGGCTCACCCGAGGTCAGGAGCTCAAGACCAGCCTGATCAACATAGTGAAACCCCATCTTTACTAAAAAATACAAAAAATTAGCCAGGTGTGGTGATGGGTTCCTGTAATCCCAGCTACTTGGGAGGCTGAGGCAGGAGAATTGCTTGAACCTGGGGGACGGAGGTTGCAGTGAGATGAGATCACACCATTGCACTCCAGCCTGGGCAACAAGAGTGAAAATCCATCTTAAAAAATATGTTTTAGGAACACATAATTCTAAATTATAAAATTATTCTCATATGTAAGATACTGCTTTATGACAATTCAAGATTTCTTGCTTCCTAGGTTTTTTATTAAAATAAGGGTTACTAAGTGTTAATATCTTGGTAGATATATGTGATTAAGACTACTAGATACAAGAGAAACAATTCTTTATGCAAAATGTATACCGGTTTTTGTTTCAGAAAAAGTAAATTCGCTTAGAGATTTTTAAGGATTATTTTAAATTGAAGGAATAAAAAAGATAGATAAAACTAAATGTGTATAAAAAGTTGGGAAAGATGAAAAAATTATACAAGGTTATTAAAAGTTTATGTAAATCTTACATCGAGGTCAAAACTGATTGAGATCAGATAGATTGTTTATAAAGTTTATTTAAATTAGCTGTAGTATTAAAAACATTAAAACTAAAAATTTTGGTTAAAACAACAAGGTTTTCTTAAGGTATTTATTTGCTCATAATAAGAGGTAATAAATATTGACTTTTAATCCTGAAATCTGCTACTATAAAACTTTTCAGATTTTTATATCAGAAGTTCAACTTTTCCTGTACTTTCATGTTACACATGACTCACAGATCACATCATTGTCTCCTGTTCCTTCTTGAGAAGGAATAAAAGGCTTGGGTTTCCTGCTTGGCTGCGATGATAACTCCTTCAGGTTTTTCATCAGGTCTAATTTTGTACTCTTGGCTTTTAAATATGTCTTAATTACTTCATGTAACCAGGAAACTTCCATGCTATCATTGTGAGCTATGGATCCCCACTGCTCTATGCTCTGGTTTTCCTGTTTACATTCCTTTGTAATATTATGCTCACTCATGACCCTGGACACACTCTTTCTATGTCTAATTAAATTCAAGTCTCCTTATCATCGGAATTGACTTCCAAGTGATTTAAATTAGCTTCCTGTAAGAAGACACAGTTATGCCACAGGAGTTTTACCCTTTAAATGACTGGCCTGTAATAAAGATTTTAGGTTTTATCAAGATAATCCATGTGTTGCCTTTATTTTTTTTAATTACTTGGGAAAACTGAGGGTTTTCAGTTTTCACGTCCATGTAACCTTCTATGTTGCTTTTGATGTCTTTCGGTTGTCATGCTAATTAAATGAAGGACTGTTATTTAAAAATGACATGTGGCTGTGTGCAGTGGCTCATGGCTGTAATTCCAGCCCTTTGGGAGGCCAAGGTGGGTGGATCACTTGAGCCCAGGAGTTCAAGTCCAGCCTGGGCAAAATGGCAAAACCCCATCTCTACTAAAATACAAAAGCTAGCTAGGTGTGGTAGCAAGTGCTCATAGACCTGGCTACTTGGGAGACTAAGGTGGAGGATCACCTGAGCCTGGGAGGTTGAGGCTGCATTGAGCCATGATTTCACCACTGCACTCCAGCCTGGGCAACAGGGTGAGACCCTGTCTCAAAAAAAAATAAAATAAAAAACAATAAACTGTCATTCTGTTTTGGTCAAATGTTTTCAATTTTTTTACATCTTTGCTAAAACTTAGTTGATAACATTGTACAGGAAGCATTGCCAAAAGATAAGTCTAAATCTTCTTTTTTTTTTTCTCTGAGACAGAATCTTGCTTTGTCACCCAGGCTGGAGTGCAGTGGCGTGATCTAGGTTCACTGCAACCTCTGCCCCAAGGTTCAAGCGATTCTCCTGCCTCAACCTCCCAAGTAGCTGGGACTACAGACACAGGCCACCACGCCCAGCTCATTTTGTATTTTTAGTAGAGACAAGATTTCTCCATGTTGGCCAGGATTGTGTCGAAGTCCTCACCTCTGATGATCTGTCGAACTTGGCCTCCCAAAGTGTTGGGATTACAGGCATGAGCCACTGTGCCTGGTCTAAATCTTCTTTTGGTTACATTTATAGGTATATTATTAATATAAATATTTTAAATGTTATATAAATTATAAAAATCTAATATGGTATCAGTCATAATTTTGATGATGTTAAATATTCTCTAAAGTTGTATATGTATAGAAATATTATTAATATAAATGTTCTAAAGATTATATAAAATTTGTGGAAGTCTGATTGATCTGATGTGTTGCCATCAGTCATGATTCTGGCTGTTATCTTAAAATGCTACATATAATAGAAATAACTAAATTTTCTCTCCAGTTGAGAACTTCCACTGGATTTTAACCAAAGAATATTCTAAGTTTTTGTCATCCACGGTGATTGTTTAAAGTTCTTCTCTAAAACCCTTTACAGGCCGGGCACGCTGCTGGAGGCTGTGCAGGGCACGGTGCTGGGCATGGTGCAGGGCATGGTGGCTCACGTGTGTAAAAATCCCAGCACTTTGCAAGGCCAAGGTGGGTGAATTGCTTGAACTCAGAAGTTTGAAAGCATCCTGGGCAACATGGTAAAACCCTGTCTCTACAAAAATACAGAAATTAGCCAGCATGATGGTGTATGCCTATGGTCCCAGCTACTTTGGAGGCTGAGGTAGGAGGATGGCTTGAGTTTACGAGGGGGAGATTGCGGTGAGCCAAGATCATGCCACTGCACTCCATCCTGAGTGATAGAGCCAGACAATGTCTCAAAAAAAAAAAAAAAAAGCCTTTACAATCAGCTATCATCTAAATTACTTTTAATGGAAAGGACTCTGACAAGTTCTCTTAAATATGGTTTCAGATAACTTTGGGGATCATACTGTTGGACTAGGAAAATCTTCCAGGACTCTAAAAAGCTGAATGAGAATTTCCAATTGAAATCAAGCAAAACACAAAAAACTGAATGAGAATTGCTATTTGAAATCAAGCAGAACAAGATTTAGTTACATGGGACTGAACTTATAAAAGAAGGAAAAGATTTTATTCATGGCCCTTCCATTAGAAACATTGTTGATTCTCTTTATGTTTTGTTTTCGAAAGTCAAGAATTTTTTTCTTTTCAGCTATTTTTAACTTACAATACATTAGATAAACTACATTGTGAACAAAAATTTGAGCCATTTTTCTGTCTCTCTAGCTGATTTCTCCAGAATTCAGAAGCCATTCGTGAGCATTCTTAAATTATGGCAATATAATTATTTGCATAATTTCAATAAGAATCTGTTTTTGGTAACAGGATTCAATTGGAGACACTGTTTGTTTTATCAAGGCTTTAACTCGAATGGCAGATACAACCAGACCACTTTAAGGAATTGAGGTTGACTTTATAGCACCAATACAAAGCCCCTTAGAATGACTGGCTTGATGTCCTGTCTACAAGGGTCCTTTACAAAGTTGCTGTCCTTGTGGTAAGAAGTAAAGAATGTCAGTTTCTGACGGGCCCAGGAACGTCAAGATATTTGGGGACCTTGAGAAGAGAGGACTACACCCACTCATTAAAGTATTACAGGAGAGCTGGCAAGATGTCTGAATAGGAAGAGCTCCGGCCTGCAGCACCCAGTGAGATCAACACAGAAGGCAGGTGGTTCATGCATTTCCAACTAAGCTTCCACTGGTGATACCCATGCAAACAGGGTCTGGAGTGGACCTCCAGCAAACTCGAGCAAACCTGCAGCAGAGAGACCTGACTGTTAGAAGGAAAACTAACAAAGAGAAAGGAATAGTATCGACATCACCAACATCAAAGACCAAAGGTAAATAAATCCACAAAGATGGGGAGAAACCAGTGCAAAAATGCTGAAAACTCCAAAAGCCAGAATGCCTCTTCTCCTCCAGAAGATCACAACTCCCCGACAGCAAGGGAACAATACTGGACAGACAATGAGTTTGACGAATTGACAGAAGTAGGCTTCAGAAGGAGGGTAATAACAAACTCCTCCGAGCTAAAGGAGCATGTTCTAACCCAATGCAAGGAAGCTAAGAGCCTGAAAAAAAAGGTTAGACGAATTGTTAACTAGAATAACCAGTTTAGAGAAGAATATAAATGACCTGATGGAGCTGAAAAACCCAGCACAAGGACTTCATGAAGCATACACAAGTATCAATAGCTGAATCAATCAAGCAGGAGAAAGGATATCAGAGATTGAAGATCAACTCAATGAAATAAAGCAAGAAGACAAGATTAGAGAAAAAAGAGTGACAAGAAATGAAGAAAGCCTCCAAGAAATAGAGGACTATGTTAAAAGACTGAATCTACGTTTGATTGGTGTACCTGAAAGTGACAGAGAGAATGGAACCAAGTTGGAAAACACTCTTAAGGATATTATCCAGGAGAACTTCCCCAACCTAGCAAGACAGGCCAACATTCAACTTCAGGAAATACAGAGAACACCACTAAGATTCTCCTCAACCCCAAGGCACACCAAGAGCAACCCGAAGACACAAAATCATCAGATTCACCAAGGTTGAAATGAAGGAGAAAATATTAACGGCAGCCAGAGAGAAAGGTTGAGTTACCCACAAAGGGAAGCCCACCAGACTAACAGTGGATCTCTTGGCAGAAAGCCTACAAGCCAGAAGAGAGTGGGGGCCAATATACAACATTCCTAAAGAAAAGAATTTTCAAGCCAGAATTTCATATGCAGCCAAACTAAGCTTCATAGTTGAAGGAGAAATAAAATCCTTTACAAGCAAATGCTGAGAGATATTGTCACCACCAGGACTGCCTTACAAGAGCTCCTGAAGGAAGCACTAAACATGGAAAGGAACAACTGGTAACAGCCACTGCAAAAGCATACCAAATTATAAAGACCATTGACACTATGGAAAAACTGCCTCAACTAATGAGCAAAATAACCAGCTAGTATCATAATGACAGGATCAAATTCACACATAACAATATTAACCTTAAATGTAAATGAGCTAAATGCCCCCAATTGAAAGACACAGACTGGCAAATTGGATAAAGAGTCAAGACCCATCAATGTGCTGTATTAAGGAGACCCATCTCATACACATAGGCTCAAAATAAAGGGATGAAGAAACATTTAACAAGCAAGTGGAAAGCAACAAAAAGCAGGGGTTGCAATCCTAGTTTCTGATAAAAGAGATCTTAAGCCAACAAAGATAAAAAGAGACAAAGAAGGGCATTACATAATGGTAAAGGGATCAATGCAACAAGAAGAGCTAACTATCTTAGACATATATGCACCCAATACAGGAGCACTCAGATTCATAAAGCAAGTTCTTAAAGACCTACAAAGAGACTTAGACTCCCACACAGTAATAGTGGGAGACTTTAACACTCCACTGTCAATATTAGATAAATGAGACAGAAAATTAACAAGAATATCCGCGACTTGAACTCAGCTCTGGACCAAGTGGACCTAAAAGATATCTACAGAACTCTCCACCCCAAATCAACAGAATGTACCTTCTTCTCAGCACCACATTGCACTTATTCGAAAATTGACCACATAATTGGAAGTGAAACACTCCTCAGGAAATGCAAAATAATGGAAATCATAACAAACAGTCTCTCAGACCACAATGCATTCAAATTAGTATACAGGATTAAGAAACTCACTCAAAACCTCACAACTACATGGAAACTGGGCAACCTGCTCCTGAATGACTACTGGGTAAATAACGAAATGAAGGCAGAAATAAAGATGTTCTTCAAAACCAATGAGAACAAAGACACAACATACCAGAATTGCTGGGACACTTTTAAAGCAGTGTGTAGAGGGAAATTTATAGCACTAAATGCCCACAAGAGAAAGCAGGAAAGATCTAAAATTGACACCTTAACATCAAAATTAAAAGAACTAGAGAAGCAAGAACAAGCAAATTCAAAAGCTAGCAGAAGACAAGACATAAATAAGATCAGAGCAGAATTGAAGGAGATAGAGACATGAAAAACTCTTCAAAAAATCAATGAATCCAGGAGCCGGTTTTTTGAAAAGATCAACAAAACAGACTACTAGCCAAACTAATAAAGAAGAAAAGAGAGAAGAATCAAATAGATGCAATAAGAAAATGATTAGGGGGATATCACCACTGATCCCACAGAAATACAAATTATCATCAGAGAATACTACCAAGACTAAACCAGGAAGAAGTCAAATTCCTGAATAGACCAATAACAATTTCTGAAATTGAGGCATTAATCAATAGCCTACCAACGAAAAAAAGTCCAGTACCAGACGGATTCACAGCCAAATTCTACCAGAGGTACAAAGAGCAGCTGGTACCATTCCTTCTGAAACTATTCCAAACAATAGAAAAAGAGAGAATCCTCCCTAATTCATTTTATGAGGCCAGGATCATCTTGATACCAAAACCTGGCAGGGACACAACAAAAAAAGAAAATTTTAGGCCAATATCCCTGATGAACATCGATGCAGAAATCCTGTATAAAATACTGGAAAACTGAATCCAGCAGCACATCAAAAATCTTGTCCACCATGACCAAGTTGACTTCATCCTTGGGATGCAAGGCTGGTTCAACATGCAAATCAATAAATGTAATCCCATCACATAAACGGAATCAATGACAAAATCTACATGATTATCTCAATAGAGGCAGAAAAGCCCTTTGAAAAAATTCAACAGCCCTTCATGCTAAAAACTCTCAATAAACTGGTATTGATGGAACATATCTCAAAATATTAAGTGCTATTTATGACAAACCCACAGCCAATAACATACTGAATGTGCAAGAACTGGAAGCATTCCCTTTGAAAATCAGCACAAGACAAGGATGCCCTCTCTCACTACTCCTATTCCACATAGTGTTGGAAGTTCTGGCCAGGGTAGTCAGGCAAGAGAAAGAAATAAAGCGTATTCAATTAGGAAAAGAAGAAGTCAAATTGTCTCTGTTTGCAGATGACATGATTATATATTTAGAAAACCCCATCGTCTCAGCCCAAAATCTCCTTAAGCTGATAAGCAACTTCAGCAAAGTTTCAGGATACAAAATCAATGTGCAAAAATCACAAGCTTTCTTATTCACCAATAACAGACAAACAGAGAGCCAAACTATGAGTGAACTCCCATTCACCATTGCTACAACAAGAATGAAATACCTAGGAACACAACTTACAAGGATGTGAAGGACCTCTTCAAGGAGAACTACAAACCACTCCTCAAGGAAAAAGAGAGGACACAAACAAATGGAAAAACATTCCATGCTCATCGATAGGAAGAATCAATATCATGAAAATGGCCATACTACCCAAAGTAATTTATAGATTCACTGCTATCCCCATTAAACTACCATTGACTTTCTCCACGGAATTGGAAAAATATATTTTAAATTTCATATGGAATCAAAAAAGAGCCCGAATAGCCAAGACAATCCTAAGCAAAAAGAACAAAGCTGGAAGCATCATGCTACCTGACTTCAAACTATACTACAAGGCAATGGTAACCAAAACAGCATGGTACTGGTACCAAAACAGATATATAGATCAAAGGAACAGAACAGAACCCTCAGAAATAACACCACATATCTACAACCATCTGATCTTTGACAAACCTGAGAAAAACAAGCACTGGGGAAAGGATTCCCTATTTAATAAATGGTGTTGGGAAAACTGGCTAGCCTTAGGCAGAAAGCTGGAACTGGATCCCTTCCTTACACCTTACATAAAAATTAACTCAAGATGGATTAAAGACTTAAACTTAATACCTAAAGCCATAAAACCCTAGAGGAAAACCTAGGCAGTACCATTCAGGACATAGGCATGGGCAAAGACTTCATGACTAAAACACCAAAAACAATGGCAAAAAAACCAGAATTGACAAATAGGACCTAATTAAACTAAAGAGCTTCTGGACAGCAAAAGAAACTATGAGAGTGAGCGGGCAACCTACAAAATGGGAGAAAATTTTTGCAATCTATCCATCTGACAAAGGGCTAATATCCAGAATCTACAAAGAACTTAAACAAATTTACAAGAAAGAACAATCCCATCAAAAAGTGGGCAAAGGATGTGAACAGACACTTCTTAAAAGAGGACAATTATGCAACCAACAAACATATGAAAAAAAGCTCATCATCACTAGTCATTAGAGAAATGCAAATCAAAACCACAATGAGGTACCATCTCATGCCAGTTAGAATGGTGATCATTAAAAAGTCAGGAAACAACAGATACTGGAGAGGGTGTGGAGAAATAGGAATGCTTTTACACTGTTGGTGGGAGTGTAAATTAGTTCAACCATTGTGGGAGACAGTGTGGCTATTCCTCAAGGATCTAGAACTAGAAATACCATTTGGCCCAGCAATCCCATTACTGGGTATATACCCAAAGGATTATAAATCATTCTACCATAAAGACACATGCACACGTATGTTTATTGCAGGACTGTTCACAATAACAAAGACTTGGAACCAACCCAAATGCCCATCAATTATAGACTGGATAAAGAAAATGTGGCACATATACACCATGGAATACTATGCAGCCATAAAAAAGGATGAGTTCATGTCCTTTGTAGGGACATGGATGAAGCTGGAAACTGTCATTCTCAGCAAACTAACACAAGAACAGCAAATGAAACACCACATGTTCTCACTCATAAGTGGGAGTTGAACAACGAGAACACAAGGACACAGGGAGGGGAACATCACACACTGGGGCGTGTTGGGGGGTGGGGGCGGGGGGAGGGAAAGCATTAGGACAAATACCTAATATAGGTGATGGGTTGATGGGTGCAGCAAACCACCACAGCACATGTATACCTATGTAACAAACCTGTGCATTCTGCACGTGTACCCCACAACTTAAAGTATAATAAAAAAAAGTAGGTTAAAAAAAAGTATTACAGACACAGTCTGATGCAAATCTTTGACTTGGCTAGCCTCAAGGCTTTTAAAAGTCTAAGATTCCTTATTAAAAAGTTCCAACAAAGCCAATTTTAAGAAGCCTATATGGTCAATAAATATTCTTGCTGCACTTTATGCAAATAATCAGGCCAGGTATGATAAGACTAAAACTTATTTTGCACAGAAATTTGTCCTACTATGATTTGTCTTTGATAAAATGATGGACTAGAGAGAGAAAATTTATGTTCCAAAAGAAAACTGTGACATACGCTATTAGATTCCAGCCCTGATCATTTTTTCCGAGTTTTTATCATTTGCCTATAATTTGGGCTGAATCCTGAATTATTTCCTGGCTCCAAGTGTTCCCTAGTGAACCCAGATATAATATATTTTATAAAACTTGTTTTATCCTGTCAGGAATGAGATGTATTTTTGAAGGACTACTTAAATTAGCAATTACAATTCGATTATTATGATTATAGAATCTCGGGATTTCTCTTCCTTCTTGTCAAGGTCTTTACCTGATGTTTGTCTCATTAAAAAAAAAAGAAGAAATCAGACTGATTACACTCTACTCAAGACTGAAGACATGTACTTTAACCTGTCTCTGTTACCAGTAAACCAAAGCCTTAAATTTCAGAATCCGTCAGGGACCCTGTGTGGTCCCTGGATCAAGCACACATGGGCTTATGAATGTGTTGACCACTGACATATGAGAGGTAATTGTCTATTAGGTTATGTGGCTCTTCCTTTTTCTATTTATAACTCCAATGTTTCTGAACGCTGAAGTAGTTCATCGAAATTATTTTCCAGGATTAGACAAACCGTACCTGCAAACCAAGGAGATGAATTTTGGCCTATGTTTGGCAGAAGTCTCTTGCAATGGTGGGGAGTAACCTCTCATGAACGTATAATTAGAAATCTGTCAACCACTCTAGGTAACTTAGCAAGTGAACTAGCTGAAGCCATAGCTACCAAATAAAGATCTTCAGACTCTTTAGCCAGGATAGTCATGGATGACGGAATAACTTTAGGCTACATAGTGGTGAAACAGGGAGAAACTCATATGGCAGCTAGCTAACACATCATGTTGTGTTTAGATCCATACATCTTCTGAAGTTGAAACACATGTAAAAAAATAAGACGATATGGGAATTAATTATGACAAATCCTAGGGAAGAGGTTGAAAGAGCTGTAACACAAACAGGGCTGATACATGCCGCTTGCTCACCACATGGTGGGCAAAGAGAAGGAAAGAAGAGCTGTGGCCCTTTGGGGAGCCCAGACCTGGGAGCTCCCCAAGCCAGGGCTGTGATTCCTTCTTTGTGGCCCTTTGGTTCCTGATATCTCCAAGATTCTGGGTGCCACTGTGTTCCCAGTGTGCCAGCTATGGAAGCTGCTTGAGGTGCCCGTGGTCCAGCCACAGCCTTGTGGAGAGCTGGCTCCCGTGTTGGCACCTGGAGCCACCTGCCCCACTGCAGCAGCCAGCAGATCTGACTGCATAGTGGCCAGACCCCATGCTCACTCACACACCCCTTGCCACTCCATGCAGTCTCCCTTGGCAGGCATGGGATCCAACGTGGTAGCATGAGCTGAGCACAGCCTGCCAGGCTGAGTGTGCGGGGCCCGGCAAGACTCGGGCAAAGGTGCCACCAGCCATAGAGGTCTCTGTCCAGAAAAGTAACACCCCAAAGATCCCGTAACACCGCTACTCTTCCCAGCCTTTGGAAACTCTCAGTCTACTCTCTATCTTGATGAGTTCGGTTGTTTTAATTTTTAGCTCCCACAAATGAGTGAGAACATGCAAAGTCTGTCTTTCTGTGCCTGGCTCATTGTACTTAACATAATGTCCTCTAGTTCCATCCATGTTGTTGCAAATGACAGAATCTTATTCTTTGTCATGGCTGAAGAGTACTCCATTGTGTATATGTACTACATTTTCTTTATCCCTTCATCTGTTGCTGCACACTTAGGTTGCTTCCAAATCTTGGCTATTATGAATAATGCTGAAATAAATATGGGAATGCAGATATCCCTTTGATATACTAATTTTCCCTCTCTTGGATATATACTCAGCAGTGGATCATATGATAGTTCTATTTTTAATTTTTTGAGGGACCTCCATATTGTTCTCCATAGTGAATATACTAATTTACATTCCCACCAACAGAGTAAGAGTGTTCCCTTTTCCCCACATTCTTGCAAGCATTTGTTATTGCCTGTCTTTTGCATAAAAGCCATTTTAATGGGGTAAGATGATATCTTATTGTAGTTTTGATTTCAATTCCTCTGATGATCAATGATATTGAGCTTCTTTTCATATACCTATTTGACATTTATATATCTTCTTTTTTGTTTTTGCTCATTTTTTGAGACAGCGTCTCACTCTGTCACCCAGGCTGGAGTGCAGTGGTATGATCATGGCTTAATGTAGTGTTGACTGCCAGGGTTCAAGCAATCCTCCCACCTCAGCCCCCTGAGTAGCTGGGACCACAGGCAGGCATCACCATGCCCAGGTAGTTTTTAAAATTATTTGCTATGTTGTTCAGGTTGGTCTTGAACTCCTGGGCTCAAGTGGCCCACCCGTCTTGGCTCCCCAAAGTGCTGGAATTACAGGTGTGAGCCACTGCGCCTGACCTGTGTGCCTTCTTTTGAGAAATGTCTGTTCAGATCTTTTGCCCATTTAAATAATTGGATTGTTATTTTTTTTCTTATAGAGTTGTTTGAGCTCCTTATATATTCTGGTTATTAATCCCTTGTCAGATATATAGTTTGCAAATATTTTCTTCCACTCTGTGGATTGTCTTTTCACTTTGCCCATTGTTTTCTTTACTATGCAGAAACTTTTGACCTTGATGTGATACCACTTGTTCATTTTAGCTTTGTTTGCCTGAGCTTTTGGAGTATTACTCAAGAAATCTGTGCCAAGACCAATTTCCTGGAGAGTTTCCCTAATGTTTTCTTTCAGTAGTTTCATGTCTTTGATTTAAGTCTTTAACCCATTTGGATTTGATTTTTGTATATAGTGCAAGAGAGGGTTCTAGTTTAATTATTCTGCCAATGACTTTGGGAGGCCAAGGTGGTCAGATCATGGGGGCAGGAGATCAAGACCATCCTGGCTAACATGGTGAAACTCCGTCTCTACTAAAAATACAAAAAAAAAAAAAATTAGTCAGGCATGGTGGCGGGCGCCTGTACTCCCAGCTACTTGGGAGGCTGAGGAGGAGAATGGTGTGAACCTGGGAGGTGGAGCTTGCAGTGAGCCCAGATCGCGCCACTGCACTCCAGCCTGGGCAACAGAGCTAGACTCCATCTCAAAAAAAAAAAAATCTGCCAATGAATATCTAGTTTTCCCAACACAATTTGTTGAAGAGACTGTCCTCTCCCTCATGTATATTCTTGGCACCTTCATTGAAAATGAGTTAATTGTAAATGTATGGATTTATTTCTGGGTTCTCTATTCTGTTCCATTGGTCTACGTGTCTGTTTTATGCCAGTACCATGCTGTTTTGTTTACAATTGCTCTGTACTATAATTTAAAGTCAGGTAATGTGATTCTTCCAGTATTGTTCTTTTTGCTCAGGATGGCTTTTGGTATTCTGGGTCTTTTATGGTTCCGTATAAATTTTAGGATTTTTTTTCTATTTCAGTGAAGAGTGTTATTAGTATTTCAATAGGGATTGCATTGAATCTGTAGATTGCTTTGTGAAGTATGGGTATTTTAACAATATTTACTCTTCCAATCAATGAACATGAACTATCTTTCCTTTTTTTTTCCTTTTGGTGTCCTCTTTAATTTTTTTGCATCGATGTTTTATAGTTTTCATTGTAGAGATCTTTCACTTCTTCTGTTATGTATATTCCTAGATATTTTATTTTATTTGTAGTTATTGTAAATGGTATTACATTCTTGATTTTCTTCTTTAGATTGTTCATTTTTGTCATTTAGAAATGCTACTGACTTTTGTAGTTTGATTTTGTATCCTGTGACTCTGAATTTGTTGATCAGTTCTAATAGTTTTTTGTTGCAGTCCTTAGGTTTTTCCAAATATAAGATCAAATCATCTGCAAACAAGAAAACAGTAATAATTTTACTTCTTTCCAATTTGGATCCCTTTTATTGTTTTTCTCTTGTCTGAATTGCTCTAGCTAGGACTTCCAGTACTATGTTGAGTAACAGTGTTGGAAGTGGACATTCCTGTCTTGTTCCAGATCTTAGAAGAAAGGCTTTCAGCTTTTCCCTGTTCAGGATGATACTGGCTGTGGGTCTGTTGCATATGGTTTTTATTGAGTTGTGGTATGTTCCTTCTATATCTAGTTTTTTTTGAGGGTTTCTTTTTATCACAGGGATGTTGAATTTTATTAAATGCTTTTCAGCATCAATTGAAATCATCATAAGGTTTTTGGCCTTCATTCTGTTGATATGATGTGTCACATTCATTGATTTGCATATGTTGAACCATGTTGGCCTCCTCGGTATAAATCCCCCTTAGACATGATGAATGGTCTTTTTCATAGGATGAGTTTGGAAATACTACAGTCTTCTCTGTTTTTTGGAATAGTTTGAGTAGGATTGATAGTAATTCTGCCTTCAGTGTTTGGTAAAATTAATCAGTGAAGCCAGTGAAGCCATTGAATCCAGGCTTTTCTTTGCTAGGAGATGTTTTATTATGGCTTCAATTTCATTTATCCATTTCTTCTAGGTTTTTTTTTTTTGAGATGGAGTCTTGCTCTGTCACCCAGGCTGCAGCGTGGTACAATCTCAGCTCACTGCAACCTCTGCCTCCCAGGTTCAAGTGATTTTCCTGCCTCAGCCTCTGGAGTAGCTGGGAGTACAGGTGCATGCCACCGTGCCTGGCTAATTTTTGTATTTTCAGTAGAGATGGGGTTTCACCATGTTGGCCAGGCTGGTCTTGAACTCCTGACCTCAGGTGATCAACTGCCTTGGCTTCCCAAAGTGTTGGGATTACAGGCATGAGCCACGGTGCCCAGCCATTTCTTCCAGGTTTTTCAATTTATTGGAATATAGTCGGTCATAATAGTTTCTAATGGGTCTTTGAATTTCTGCAATATCAGTTATAGTGTCTCCTTTTTAATCTCTGGTTTTATGTATTTGAGTCTTCTCTCTTTTTTCTTAGTCTGGTTAAATGTTTGTTGACTTTGTTGGTCTTTTAAAAAATATTAACTTTTCATTTCATTGATATTTTATATTTTTAAATTTCAATTTCATTTATTTCTGCTCCGATATTTGCTATGTTTCCTTCTACTAATTTTGGTTTTGGTTTGCTCTTGCTTTTCTAATTATTTAAGATGTATTATTAGGTTGTTTATTTGAAGCTTTTCTACTTTTTTGGATGTAGATGCTTTTTTCTATAAACTTACTTCTTAGCACTGTAGTACTGTTTTTACTGTATCCCATAGCTTTTCTTTTCTTTTTTTTTTTTTTTTGAGACGGAGTCTAGCTCTGTTGCCCAGGCTGGAGTGCAGTGACGCGATCTCGGCTCACTGCAAGCTCCGCCTCCCGGGTTCACGCCATTCTCCCGCCTCAGCCTCCCGAGTATCTGGGACTACAGGCACCCGCCTTCACGCCTGGCTAATTTTTGTTTTTTGTATTTTTAGTAGAGACGGGGTTTCACCGTGTTAGCCAAGATGGTCTCAATCTCCTGACCCTGTGATCCGCCCGCCTCGGCCTTCCAAAGTGCTGGGATTACAGGCTTGAGCCACTGCGCCCGGCCTGTACCCCATAGGTTTTGGTTTGACTTTAAACTTTTTCTTTTCTCGAAAACTCAGTGTCATGGTACCGGCTTCTTGTGCTTTGGGCAGTGAGACCCTTTTAGTTGATAACAGTAGTAGCTGGGACAACTTGGCAACGTAAATAAATAAACGGCATCTATATTGGAAAGGAAGAAGTACAGTTGTCTTTATGTACAGATGACATGATCTTGCATTTAGAAAATCGTAAGAAATTTACTAAAAAGTATTAGGACTCATGAACAAATTTAAGAATGTAACACTATATAAGATTGGTATACAAAAATAACTGTATTTATTTATCAAGAAATCAAGAATCCAAAAATGGAATTACAAAAATAAATCTTGTTACAATAAAATTAAAGCTGGGGAAGCTTAAACTTGAACACTAAAAACCACAATACATGGTTAGCGTTGGAAACACCCAGATACCATCCCTGAGCCTTCTCTCCTTGGCTCTGAGGGCTTTACCTTCACGGGGTGAGGAAAGGGGTTGCATTCTTGGCTTTTACATTATATTAGGTGGGTACGGGTTGAGGTATCTGCAATTCAAATGAGTATTACAATCTCTACTTTTATGGATAAGAGACTGAGGCCCACCAAGAGAGGGAATGACAGTCCATATCCTGGAAGGCGAATTGTCAGGAACTGATTTCCGCTATGTAACCCCTGCCAATCACCGTGTATTTAAAGGATCCCCAGATACCATACCAATAGGTGTTCAAGAGAGAGGCCTGTAATCTAGGCGTCTGAGAAAACAAGGCTAGAGATTCCAATATTGGAGACAACAGGGCTCTGGGAAGATTAAGGTTGAGTTTTCTGGATCTGCAGAATAGAGTCACTGAGGAGCAATTGCAAGTTCAGAGGAGATGAAAGAACAAGTCAGGGCATGCTTAGGAAAAGAGAATACCAGGGATAGGTTTTAGGCAAGAGTCACACTGAGGAAGGGCAGGTTCTTGGCATCGCTCAGGAAGGAATCCAAAAGCAAGCCTGTGGTGGAAGAAAGCAGCTCTACGGAGGCATTGGCGGTGTTACAGCCCTGCGTCCACTCCGGCAGGGCAGGGAGCCCTCCGTGGGTTGTGCTCCCAGAGCAGCAGCCTAGGGGTGGCTTGTAGTCATTTTTATAATTCACTTTTAATGGCATGCTAATTAAGGGGCGGATTATTCGGAAATAGCTAGAAATGGGCAGCAACTTCCAGCTGTTTCTATGGCAAGGGTTGGGGACTTCCCGTGGTGCCATGGCATTGGCAAACTGTCATGGCACTGGTGGGAGCGTCTTCTGGTGATCTGAGGCGTGAGGTGCTTTCGCTGCCTCTCCGTTTCCTGTGTGCTTCTTACCTGAAAGCCCTTCACACCCCCATCTGCCCACCTACAAACGTCACTGCCCTTTCACCCCACCCCCGTTTCACACGCACTCTCACAT
Source organism: Pan troglodytes (assembly GCF_028858775.2). Lineage (NCBI taxonomy): Eukaryota > Metazoa > Chordata > Mammalia > Primates > Hominidae > Pan > Pan troglodytes. The sequence goes on from NC_086016.1 coordinate 8,479,547, forward strand.
CAACCCTGAGCATTCAAGCCTAAGTTTCCCTGTTAGGAACCTCAGTGATAGCTGGAGCTCTGAGAAACCCCTAGGCAGAATTCCTTGCCTAGTTTGTGGCAGAAATCAGGGAAGGAAAGGCAAATTTCAGCTCTTTCTCACAATAAATAAATAAAGATAGGTAGATTTGATTGATTGATGGATGGATGAAACGTGGGAGTCTGCAGGCAAATATTTATCAGACACTGGAAGTGTAAGTTGTCACAAAGATTATGGAGTGCACCTGTCTTATGACCCTGTTATTTTATCCTAGTATATGGACTAGAGCATATTTTCTAACTGTGTAAATTGAAGGCTCACAAATTAGTTTAGTGAGAGAAAAGATAACGGATTGGAAGAGAATTACCATATTCATTAGTTGTGTTTTTAAAATTTTAAAGTAAAATAGAGACATGATTTTTTTCATGCTTTCGAATGCATCTATAAAAAATAGACTTGAGGGCTGGGAGCAGTGGCTCACGCCTGTAATCCCAGCACTTTGGGAGGCCAAAGAGGGCGGCTCAGGAGTTGGAGACCAGCCTGACCAACATGGTGAAAACCCGTCTCTACTAAAAATACAAAAATTAGGCGAGTGTGGTGGCGTGCGCCTGTAATCCCAGCTACTCAGGAGGCTGAGGCAGGAGAATCGCTTGAACCCGGGAAGCGGAGGTTGCAGTGAGCAGAGATTGCACCATTGCACTCCAGCCTGGGCGACAGAGTGAGACTCCGTCTCCAAAAAAAAAAAAAAAAAGTTACTCATTAATAGCATAGACCAATTGGCCTCTATTGAAATTTCTCCATTATTTTCACAATGTCCCAGGCGGTGAAACCAGGATTTAATAAAGAACCAGAATGCCACATCTGTGTCACCTGGGTTGGGACCAGTCCTGATCCATTAAGTCCGGGTGTCTGGGTAACTGAACTCAACTGCTGGGCAAAACAGAATGTCCTGCGTAGGTTCCTAACGGGGGACCGCAGAGCCCCATGGGAAATGTAGTGTCACCTTCCAATGATGTTACCATCAAGGACCTTGGGAACCAGCTTTTCTCTCTGCGCTTGCGCCGCCCGGCCCACTCCGCCATTTTCCTCCGGAAGTGCGGCACCCAGAGGCGGTCCTGTAGCTGGGCCGGCTTGGGGCTTGGTTCTATGTCCCTGCGGGTCGGTGCGAGGGCGAAGAGGAACCTGTGGTCCTCAGGGGATCCCGGGGGGCCAGACCAGTGTTCCCTAGTTGTGGGAGCAGACGCGTGGGCGCATCGCGGGCGGGCAGGGCCTGAAGTGCAGGTGTGGGCCGCGGACCCTGGCGGGGGCTGGGAGGACAGGCGTGGGGTCCTGGCAGTGAAGCGGGTTCTAGAGGTGCAGGAGCGGGTAGGCGAGGCCGGTGGCCCTGGGCCTGGAATCTGCAGGCCAAGCTCCTGTCCTGCCGCCGAGGGACCCGGTTACCAACCCGCAAGTCGCTCAGTTTGCCCATGTGTCCTGGTGCTAACACACAGTTCTCGGGAGACGTTCCCCATTCCCAGAGGAGTAGTGCGAAACGCGTGCGCCTCTAGTCTTAAACTTGCCGTTTGTATTAGTTGGGTTTCCTAGTGTCTCTTTAGCAAGTGAAGTTTCTGGTTCCCTCCTTCACTGTGTGACCTGCCTAGTCCTCCTGGGTCGCATTTACAGAAGTTTATATGAGACCTAGTTTCCAGGGAAGAACTCACTGATTCCGCGAGGGAGATGGTGTAATGGATGATGGTCGTCAGCCTTAAGGGTACTTCAGTCTTTGTGTTACAAAGTTTGAAAGGGAGGGTTCCCTATGAATAAGAAGCGCACTTGAAAGAACAGCCCTCTGGTCTAACCTCTCACTGGTGCTTCAGAGGAGGAAAAAAGGTCACAGGTGAAGATCCCAGTTTTCCTCGCTCAGGAAATATTAATTCTACTCCCTAGAATGCACAAGATTTGCAAAGACTAGGTGATAGTAGAAGGTTTGGAAGAACTTTCAGAAGGTTGAGGTGAATTCAGCTGAGAAGAACAGGCAAGGACTTAGGAAATACTCCTTATTTGAATGGGCCTGAAAGTGTGGTCTGGGGTACAGGAGTGACCTGTCATACTTGAGAAGATTAAAATACTCTCCAAACACAGTCCCATTCCTTCAACCTTAGCTCAATTTTTCCAGCGTCTGAGATATATTAAACCTAGTCCATCACCAAATTTAGCATTAGATTGCGAAGTTCTATTGATTGTATTTGATTTGTAATTTAAGATTTTCTCCCCCTACGTAATTTTGTTAAAAACACAGAAATGAATTCTGTTCACTTAGGTGTAACAGTTAATACTTGCTGTTTAAGGAACTAATTAAACCTTACTGGCTTATAAAAAACAACCACCATTTTATTTGTTTGAAGTTCTGTGGATCTGCATTTTGGTGTGGTGGGTTCAGCTGGGTAGTTGATATATTTGTGTTGCCTGGATCACAAAAAGGCCTTAGTCACCTGGTGACTTGACTGAGTCTTGTTGGTTTAAGATAGTTTCCTTCACAATCTGGTGGTTTGTGGTGACTCTTGGCTAGGCCCTGTGTCTCCAACATGGTAGCTCCAGACCTCTTCACAATTTGACTGTGTCCAAAAAGGGAAGAACCAATGGATATTTGCATCACATTTTCCATTGTCCATTCACTGGACAAGTCAGATGGAAAAGCCCAATTTATTGTCAGAGCATAATATGAGGGCTTGGATAGAAGGAAAGGTGTTATTGGGAAACATGAGTAGAATGGTGTACTGCAGGAAGTACATATTATGTACATTTTAAAAAACGTAACTGTAGGTCAAAATTGCTGGTTTGCAAGATGCACTTTCCATGATGTTCAGGTATAGAAAAGCAAGATGTACTGTCATGGGAACACTCATATGAAGTTATTTGTGGAATCTACATACTAATAGGAAAATAGTTAATACAGCCCAGTATATTTCTATAACATTTATTTTAGTGAACTTATAATGTTTCTTTGCATTAAATTATTAGATTATATCTTTAGATAATATTGTTACTAAATTAGTAGGTAATACATATTTTTATTCAAAAATAAATTGTGCATCTAATGTCTACCAATTAATGTACTTGTAGATGTATCTTATCTTAACTTGAGTCTTTGCTGCCCCTAATGAGGCATGAAGGACTCTTCTCCCATGGCGAAGTTTTTCTTTTTCAGGAGGGAGGCGGGCTTTCCCAGGTAATGCGTCTAGAGTGTTGGGCAGAAGAATCTGGGAGCACACCACACCAGTTCTCTCCTTAATCCACGTCATTTGCCTTCTATCCCAGCTATGTTTCCAGTGTCCTCTGGGTGTTGCCAAGAGCAACAGGAAACGAATAAATCTCTGGTGAGTTGTTTATTTGTTCTTCAGTTTGTTTTACACTGTATTTTCTGAGTTTATGGGTGTCTGTGAATTAAAAAGGAAAAGTAGAAATAAGTAAAACTCAAGTTGAAGGAAATATACATAAATAAGATAAAGCTGACCTGTAGATATAGGCAGGTTATAAAAGCTTAGAGTTGTCTAAGTTGAGTGCAAATTTTCCTCTGATCTTTCTGATGCCGAGACAAAAAAGGCAGTCATATTTGTTACGTGATTGGAATGGAATCCGAGAAGAGAGCATGCTGTGTTCTTGTGGGACAGGAAAGCTTGTGTGCACCAAGTCTGAACCACCACCTTCATTGGTGACATAGATTATGTGCTGGAACATATTTCACACCGGCCTGGCAGTAAGCACTTGTAGTGTTGTGCAGTGGAAATGGTCATCTGCCACTAAAGCACAGCTTCCATCGTAAGGTATGCTCCTTGCTCAAAGAGTGTGGTCCCAAACAGCTTTTGGGAGGTGCTCCTTGATTCATGGATGAAACCTGGAACATCTTGAGGACTGAGTTAACCATAGGTCCTTAAATAACTCTCTACACCTTTTTCTTAGTTTATCTGTACATGCAGGGTGTGCAGCAGCCTGTTCAAAGTCATATTTTCTGGGAAATATTTCCAGTGTTTATTTGCACTTTAGCCCACTCTGTGTAGTCTTAACTTATTTCTTCTAAACTCACCATTAACCTAAATAATAGTCAAATTTAGGGGGACTGTATTTGCCTTACTCGAGTCTTCTACCATAGTTGAAACTGTCATACCTGAGTGAGTTAGAGAGAAACGCCACACTTTGAGATGAATTCGGGAGTCCTTTATTAGCCGGTGACTGAGAGATGGCTAATGCACAAAATTCTCTTGGCCCCGAAGAAGGGAATAGATTTTCTTTTATACTTTGGTTTAGAGAGGGGAGGGGGGATTCTAGCTGCAGCAACTTTACAGAAGAAAAAAGCGACAAAAAAGTTAAAAAGACTTATGGTTCCAGGAAAACAAACTGTTCCAGGTGCAGGGGCTTTAAATTCACCACAAAGTGATAGATGAGGGGGCTCTGGGCATTATCTGCCGGAAAAATGTGGGGACTTTATGATACTATCTCTGAGTAATTTGCTGGGAACTGAGGACATCGCTTGTCTCAGCACTTTATCAGTTAATTGCACTCTTTGATATGTTGAAAATCAGCTTGCACAAGTTAAAGTACTTGAGGAAAGGGGGTGGGTAAGGAGCCCTTGATGTCTTGTAAATGAAGGAGCCAAATGGAGTTTGTCTGGTTTTCTCAGCTAAGGAAGAGTCTATTCATGTTAATACAAGGTTGGATATTACAAAACGTCTGGTCATGATCTGGAAATTCTTCTGTGTTAGTTCTGTTAAAAGAAAAACTTTAAAGGAGTTAATTGAGCAATAAACGATTCACGAATCAGACAGTCCCCAGAATCACAGCAGATTCACAGAGACTCCAGCGCAGTCATGTGGTGGAAGAAGATTTACAGACAAAAGGGAAATGGCATACCGAAATCGGAAGTGAGGTACAGAAACAACTCAGCATTTGCCTTGTTTGAACACAGTTTGAACATTTGGCAGTGCCTGAGTGGTTGAAGTTTGGCCATTGGGATTGGCCAAGATATAGCTGTTGTTCCAGGTGCATACTCTCAAGTTAGTTTTTCATTCTTGTATACCTATTAAAGTAGGTTGCAGTTCATCCACAAGGACTCATATATATAATTATGGAGTCCTTCTCAGGCCATACTTAGTTCACTTTAACAATGCCTTCCCTTTGGTTATTTTCTCAATTTTGAGAGATTGGCCAAAACTTCAGTCACTGATGTCACTATTACCATTGCAAATGTACTTACTTGGTTTAGAAACCCATTGGGAAATAGACCAGTGAGATTTGAAAAGGTGGAACAAGGACTTGAGGAGAAGATATCTTCTTATGCTGGAACATCCTGTTTACAGGAGAAAAACAAAACCTGGTTTGTTCTAGGATTTATGTGTTTCCTTAAAGTCTTAGTTTGATTATGTTACATTTAGCATGAGTGACTCCATTTTGGTTTGGTTTGGTCTGTTGGGACCTATTGCATGAGCTTAGTTCAAAACAATAGCCTCCCATAATTTTGCTTAAAAAATTCCTCCTTTTGGCTGGGTGCGGTGGCTCACACCTGTAATCCCAGCACTTTGTGGGGCTGAGGTGGGCAGATCACGAGGTCAGGAGATTGAGACCATCCTTGCTAATACGGTGAAACCTCATCTCTACTAAAAATACAAAAAATTAGCCAAGCGTGATGGCGGGTGCCTGTAGTCACAGCTACTCAGGAGGCTGAGGCAGGAGAATGGCCTGAACTCAGGAGGTGGAGCTTGCAGTGAGCCGAGATCATGCCACTGCACTCCACTCTGGGGGACAGACCAAGACTCTGTCTTAGAAAAAAAAATCCTCCTTTTCAGTCAAGTTCTCACTTAGTTGAGAGTGTGACCAAAATGTAGGGCCTTAGCATCACTCTTAGTTACCATTGTTTTGGGTTCTGATTTTAGCACGTCATTCCCATTGTTTTGGGTTTCTGGTTTAGCACATCACTCCCATTGTTTTGGGTTCCGGTTTTAGCACGTCACTCCCATTGTTTTGGGTTTCTGGTTTAGCACGTCACTCCCATTGTTTTGGGTTCCGGTTTTAGCACGTCATTCCCATTGTTTTGGGTTTCTGGTTTAGCACGTCACTCTCATTGTTTTGGGTTCCTGTTTTAGCACATCACTCCCATTGTTTTGGGTTCTGGTTTAGCAGGTCACTCCCATTGTTTTGGGTTCTGGTTTTAGCACGTCACTCCCATTGTTTTGTGAATCTGGTTTTGGCACCTCACTCCCATTGTTTTGGGTTTCCAGGTTTTAGCATGTCACTCCCATTGTTTTGGGTTTCTGGTTTAGCACGTCACCCCCATTGTTTTGGGTTTCTGGTTTTATCACGTGACTCCCATTGTTTTGGGTTTCTGGTTTAGCAGGACGCTCCCATTGTTTTGGGTTTCTGGTTTTAGTGCGTCACTCCCATTGTTTTGGGTTTCTGGCTTAGCATGTCACTCCCATTGTTTTGGGTTTCTGGTTTAGCATATCACTCCCATTGTTTTGGGTTTCTGGTTTAGCAGGATGCTCCCATTGTTTTGGGTTTCTGGTTTTACACGTCACTCCCATTGTTTTGGGTTTCCGGTTTAGCAGGTCACTCCCATTGTTTTCAGTTTCTGGTTTAGCAGGATGCTCCCATTGTTTTGGGTTTCTGGTTTAGCAGGTCACTCCCATTGTTTTGGGTTCCAGTTTAAGCACATCACTCCCATTGTTTTGGTTTCTGGTTTTACAAGTCACTCCCATTGTTTTGGGTTTCTGGTTTAGCAGGTCACTCCCATTGTTTTGGGTTCCAGTTTAAGCACATCACTCCCATTGTTTTCATTTCTGGTATTAGCACGTCACTCCTATTGTTTTGGGTTCCAGTTTTAGCAAGTCACTCCCATTGTTTTGGGTTTCTGGTTTAGCAGGTCACTCCCATTGTTTTGGGTTCTGGTTTAAGCACATCACTCCCATTGTTTTCATTTCCGGTTTTAGCACGTCACTCCCATTGTTTTGGGTTCCAGTTTTAGCAAGTCACTCCCATTGTTTTGGGTTTCTGGTTTAGCACGTCACTCCCATTGTTTTGGGTTCTGGTTTCAGTGCGCGTCACTCCCATTGTTTTGGGTTCCAGTTTTAGTACATCACTCCCATTGTTTTGGGTTTCTGGTTTAGCATGTCACTCTCATTGTTTTGGGTTTCTGGTTTAGCATGTCACTCATAGGTTATGGTGTCCTTATGGTTGCACTTGTTTTTTTAATCTCTTGTCATTCCAGTTGAAGAGATACCATTTGATATTTTAGAGATGCCTGCATGCAAACTCTTAAAACATTTGACTAAGTACAGTGCACCAGGGAGACTCTTATGACTATTGGGATAACACCAAGAATTTGGTATATGCTCCTAACTCAGGGTCCCCATAAATCAAACCACCTAAAATCAAATAGATTAAAGAATGAATTAGATAAAGAGTTTACTTGCTTAACTAAGTGGGTTTTTCTGTTAATTCCCTACAACCAAATCTTTATAATACCCCATGTTTTCTCCACATGTTATAAGTGTTAGCAGCTGCACAGATACTTCAGATAAGTGTCTCATGATAGTAGAGAAGTCTTGATCTGTGATCTTGGGAAAAGCTGCTCACATTAAGGATGCCATCTTCTTCTGGGGGGGAACTGTCCTTGTTAGCTTTACCTTAAGGGTTCCAGTGGGTATATGGTTCCAAGTGTGGAAGGACCCTTCTGAGTTGTGAGACTATGAACCCAAAGTTTAAGGTTTTAAAGTTTTGCTGTCATGTGGATGGCAAGGGCAGTCCTTCTCTGATGTTCTCAGAAGATCCAGTCATCAGATTCTAGATTTTGCAGGGGTTGACTGTCCTCAGTGAACCATAAAAGGCTTTCTTTACCTGGTGAAAATACACTTCAGGGTAATAATCTACTATTTTAACATCAACTCTCTCGCATGGAAGAGCTTTTATACAATCAGAAAACATACACTGAAAATGACAACTGAATGAAATCCCTTTATAAAATGTTTAAATGGCCCATCAGGTAACCAAATGTACCTGAAGTTTTGATTGTTTTCCTAGGAATATAGGTTTGACAAACCAAACATTCGTTATAAACTATTTTAGCAGTTTAGAAATCACCACACCAATATATTTAATTTGGATCATTTTCTCTTTCCATGATGAGTTATGGAATGCAGAACTTTTAATAACAAAAGTTTTAAGGACTTAAGAAGGATAAGGTGGCCATCCTGGTTCTTCATAAGTCTGTGCTTAATTAACATTAGACTTACATCCTCTTGAATACCAGCTGTTTCTCCAAATTAGGTGCATGGCACTGGTAACTGATGAGTAGTTATAGGTGATTTGACTTAGACCATGGAGTTTATTTAAATTATATATCTAAACAATTTCAATATTGGTGATTTAGCTTGCAAATGTGGCAAAATATTTCCTTGGTATACAATTTTTGTTTTACTTAGGTTAGCAGTCTTATAAACCAGTTGGTCTTTTTATTAAACTTTTGGAATTTTTTTTTTTTTTTTTGAGACAGAGTCTCACTCTGTTACCTAGATTGGAGTGCAGTGTCACAATCTTGGCTCACTGCAACCTCCGCCTCCTGGGTTCAAGCAATTCTCTTGCCTCAGCCTCCAGAGTAGCTGGGATTACAGGCACATACCACCACACCCGGCTAATTTTTATATTTTTAGTAGAGGTGAGGTTTCACCGTTGGCCAGGCTGGTCTCAAACTCCTGACCTCAAGTGATCCACTGGCCTTGGCCTCCCAAAGTGCTGGGATTGACGACATGAGCAGCTGCACCCAGCCTAACTTTTGAGAATTCTTAACCAGTCCAATTCTTGGGGTATCAGGGAACTTACGGGGAATTTTTACCCATGATATTAAAGTTATTAGAAATCTGTGTTCACGAGTGTTTTTCAGTATCCTTTTCATTCTTTCATGAATCTTCTAAGAGATACCATATTCTAGAATTTTGCATGCTTGTGAAGTTTTTAGAAACTGCATCACCATTAAGCAATTAACTGTGGAAATGACTTTAAATAGTTACAGTTAAAGACAATTGACAAGGAAGTTTGGTTATTTCTGTGGTCTACAATGACTTAATAACCATAATTAGGGTGGATGTGGTGGCTCATGCCTGTAATCCCAGCACTTTGGAAGGCCAAGGTGGAAGGACCACGAGGTCAGGAAATCGAGACCATCCTGGCTAACATGGTGAAATGCGTCTTTACTAAAAATACAAAAATTAGCCTGGCATGGTGGTGGGTGCCTGTAGTCCCAGATACTCAGGAGGCTGAGGCAGGAGAATGGCATGAACCCAGGAGGTGGAGGTTGCAGTGAGCCGAGATTGCACCACTGTACTCCAGCCTGGGTGACAGAGCAAGACTCCATCTCAGAAAAAAAAAAAAATACAAGAATTTTAGAAATCCTATACAATTTTAGAATGGATTGATGACATACACTGAATATAACCTAAAGAAGGTTCAACATTATTTTTTATTTTGACAGTGCTAGCCATGTGACTTAACATGTTAAATAGTCCTATTTACCTCTCCTTTGGGTGCTTCAGGGGCCTCTGTAGTATCCCAAAGTTATAGGCCAGAAAAGAAAATTTTGAAGTTGAAATTTGATTTTGGGAAGCCTATTAAATATATTAAAGGTTTAAACACTTGATGTTGTGAAATAGAATTCCACGTCAACGTAAGTCATTCATTTACCTAAAATCATGACTTAAAAAATTTTTAAAGGGCAAAAATCTTTACTCATTGATGGGGGAAGACTTATCTCCACAAATAATCTGCCTCTTGTTTTTCCTTTTTTTTTCGTAGTTTATTTACAAGGCAAACAAATTTTTCATTTTTTCATTTTATTTTACTTTATTATTATTATTATTATTATTATTATACTTTAGGTTTTAGGGTTTATGTGCACAATGTGCCGGTTAGTTACATATGTATACATGTGCCAGTCTGGTGTGCTGCACCCATTAACTTGTCATTTAGCATTAGGTATATCTCCTAATGCTATCCCTCCCCCCTCCCCCTACCTCACAACAGTCCCCAGAGTGTGATGTTCCCCTTCCTGTGTCCATGTGTTATCATTGTTCAATTCCCATCTATGAATGAGAACTTGCAGTGTTTGGTTTTTTGTCCTTGCAATAGTTTACTGAGAATGATGATTTCCAATTTCATCCATATCCCTACAAAGGGCATGAACTCATCATTTTTTATGGCTGCATAGTATTCCATGGTGTATATGTGCCACAATTTCTCAATCCAGTCTATCGTTGTTGGACATTTGGGTTGGTTCCAAGTCTTTGCTATTGTGAATAGTGCCACAATAAACATACGTGTGCACGTGTCTTTATAGCAGCATGATTTATAGTCCTTTGGTTATATACCCACTAATGGGATGGCTGGGTCAAATGGTATTTCTAGTTCCAGATACTTGAGGAATCACCACATTGACTACCACAATCATTGAACTAGTTTACAGTCCCACCAACAGTGTAAAAGTGTTCCTATTTCTCCACATCCTCTCCAGCACCTGTTGTTTCCTGACTTTTTAATGATTGCGATTCTAACTGGTGTGAGATGGTATCTCATTGTGGTTTTGATTTGCATTTCTCTGATGGCCAGTGATGATGAGCATTTTTTCATGTGTCTTTTGGCTGCATAAAGGTCTTCTTTTGAGAAGTGTCTGTTCATATCCTTTGCCCACTTTTTGATGGGGTTGTTTGTTTTTTTCTTGTAAATTTGTTTAAGTTCATTGTAGATTCTGGATATTAGCCCTTTGTCAGATGAGTAGGTTGCAAAAATTTTCTCCCATTTTGTAGGTTGCCTGTTCACTCTGATGGTAGTTTCTTTTGCTGTGCAGAAGCTCTTTAGTTTAATTAGATCCCATTTGTCAATTTTTGCTTTTGTTGCCATTGCTTCTGGTGTTTGAGACATGAAGTCCTTGCCCATGCCTATATCCTGAATGGTAATGCCTGGTTTTACTTCTAGGGTTTTTATGGTTTCAGGTCTAACATTTAAGTCTTTAATCCATCTTGAATTAATTTTTGTATAAGGTGTAACGAAGGGATCCAGTTTCAGCTTTCTACATATGGCTAGCCAGTTTTCCCAGCACCATTTATTAAATATGGAATCCACTCCTTGTTTTTGTCAGGTTTGTCAAAGATCAGATAGTTGTAGGTATGCAGCATTATTTCTGAGGGCTCTGTGCTGTTCCATTGGTCTATATCTCTGTTTTGGTACCAGTACCATGCTGTTTTGGTTACTGTAGCCTTGTAGTATACTTTGAAGTCAAGTAGGGTGATGCCTCCAGCTTTGTTGTTTTGGCTTAGGATTGACTTGGTGATGCAGGCTCTTCTTTGGTTCCATATGAACTTTAAAGTAGTTTTTTCCAACTCTGTGAAGAAAGTCATTGGTAGCTTGATGGGGATGGCATTGAATCTATAAATTACCTTGGGCAGTATAGCTATTTTCATGATATTGATTCTTCCTATCCATGAGCATGGAATGTTCTTCCATTTGTTTGTATCCTCTTTTATTTCATTGAGCAGTGGTTTGTAGTTCTCCTTGAAGAGGTCCTTCATGTCCCTTGTAAATTGGATTCCTAAGTATTTTATTCTCTTTGAAGCAATTTTGAATGGGAGTTCACTCATGATTTTGCTCTCTGTTTGTCTGTTATTGGTGTATAAGAATGCTTGTGATTTTTGTACATTGGTTTTGTATCCTGAGACTTTGCTGAGGTTACTTATCAGCTTAAGGAGATTTTGGGCTGAGACGGTGGGGTTTTCTAGATATACAATCATGTCATCTGCAAAGAGGGACAATTTGACTTCCTCTTTTCCTAATTGAATACCCTTTATTTCCTTCTCCTGCCTAATTGCCCTGGCCAGAACTTCCAACACTATGTTGAGTAGGAATGGTGAGAGAGGGCATCCCTGTCTTGTGCCCGTTTTCAAAGGGCATGCTTCTAGTTTTTGCCCATTCAGTATGATATTGACTGTGGGTTTGTCATAGATATCTCTTATTATTTTGAGATACGTCCCATCAATACCTAATTTATTGAGAGTTTGTAGCATGAAGCATTGTTGAATTTTGTCAAAGGTCTTTTCTGCATCTATTGAGATAATCATGTGGTTTTTGTCTTTGGTTCTGTTTATATGCTGGATTACATTTATTGATTTGCTTATAATGAACCAGCCTTGCATCCCAGGGATGAAACCCACTTGATCATGGTGGATAAACTTTTTTATGTGCTGCTGGATTTGGTTTGCCAGTATTTTATTGAGGATTTTTGCATCAATGTTCGTCAAGGATATTGGTCTAAATTTCTCTTTTTTGGTTGTGTCTCTTCCTGGCTTTGGTATCGGGATGATGCTGGCTTCATAAAATGAGTTAGGGAGGACTCCTTCTTTTTCTATTGATTGGAATAGTTTCAGAAGGAATGATACCAGTTCCTCCTTGTACCTCTGGTAGAATTTGGCTGTGAATTCATCTGGTCCTGGACTCTTTTTGGTTGGTAAGCTATTGATTATTGCCACAATTTCAGCTCCTGTTATTGGTCTATTCAGAGATTCAACTTCTTCCTGGTTTAGTCTTGGGAGAGTGTATGTGTGGAGGAATTTATCCATTTCTTCTAGATTTTCTAGTTTATTTGCACAGAGGTGTTTGTAGTATTCTCTGATGGTAGTTTGTATTTCTGAGGGATCGGTGGTGATATCCCCTTTATCATTTTTTATTGTGTCTACTTGATTCTTCTCTCTTTTTTCTTTATTAGTCCTGCTAGCAGTGTATCAATTTTGATCCTTTCAAAAAACCAGCTCCTGGATTCATTAATTTTTTGAAGTTTTTTTTGTTGCTATTTCCTTCAGTTCTGCTCTGATTTTAGTTACTTCTTGCCTTCTGCTAGCTTTTGACTGTGTTTGCTCTTGCTTTTCTAGTTCTTTTAATTGTGATGTTAGGGTGTCAATTTCGGATCTTTCCTGCTTTCCCTTGTGGGCATTTAGTGCTATAAATTTCCCTCTACACACTGCTTTGAATGTGTCCCAGAGATTCTGGTATGTTGTGTCTTTGTTCTCGTTGGTTTCAAAGAACATCTTTATTTCTGCCTTCATTTCGTTATGTACCCAGTAGTCATTCAGGAGCAGGTTGTTCAGTTTCCATGTAGTTGAGCAGTTTTGAGTGAGTTTCTTAATGCCGTGTTCTAGTTTGATTGCACTGTGGTCTGAGAGACAGTTTAATTTCTGTTCTTTTACATTTGCTGAAGAGGGCTTTACTTCCAAGTATGTGGTCAATTTTGGAAGAGGTGTGGTGTGGTGCTGAAAAAAATGTATATTCTGTTGATTTGGGGTGGAGAGTTCTGTAGATGTCTATTAGGTCCGCTTGGTGCAGAGCTGAGTTCAATTCCTTGGTATCCTTGTGAACTTTTTGTCTCATTGATCTGTCTAATGTTGACAGTGGGGTGTTAAAGTCTCCCATTATTATTGTGTGGGAGTCTAAGTCTCTTTGTAGGTCACTCAGGACTTGCTTTATGAATCTGGGTGCTCCTGTATTGGGTGCATATATATTTAGGATAGTTAGCTCCTCTTGTTTAATTGATCCCTTTACCATTATGTAATGGTCTTCTTTGTCTCTTTTGATCTTTGTTGGTTTACAGTCTGTTTTATCAGAGTCTAGGATTGCAACCCCTGCCTTTTTTTGTCTTCCATTTGCTTTGTAGATCTTCCTCCATCCTTTTATTTTGAGCCTATGTGTGTCTCTGCACATGAGATGGGTTTCCTGAATACAGCACACTGATGGGTCTTGACTCTTTCTTTATCCAATTAGCCAGTCTGTGTCTTTTAATTGGAGCATTTAGTCCATTTACATTTAAAGTTAATATTGTTATGTGTGAATTTGATCCCGTCATTATGATGTTAGCTGGTTATTTTGCTCGTTAGTAGATGCAGTTTCTTCCTAGTCTTGATGGTCTTTACAATTTGGCATGTTTTTGCAGTGGCTGGTATCGATTGTGCCTTTCCATGTTTAGTGCTTCCTTCAGGAGCTCTTTCAGGGCAGGCCTGGTGGTTACAAAATCTCTCAGCATTTGCTTGTCTGTAAAGTATTTTATTTCTCCTTCACTTATGAAGCTTAGTTTGGCTGGATATGAAATTCTGGGTTGAAAATTCTTTTCAGTAAGAATGTTGAATATGGGCCCCCACTCTCTTCTGGCTTGTAGAGTTTCTGCTGAGAGATCAGCAGTTAGTCTGATGGGCTTACCTTTGTGGGTAACCTGACCTTTCTCTCTGGCTGCCCTTAACATTTTTTCCTTCATTTCAACTTTGGTGAATCTGACAATTATGTGTCTTGCAGTTGCTGTTCTCGAGGAGTATCTCTGTGGCGTTCTCTGTATTTCCTGAATCTGAATGTCGGCCTGCTTTGCTGGATTGGGGAAGTTCTCCTGGATAATATCCTGCAGAGTGTTTTCCAACTTGGTTCCATTCTTCCTGTCACTTTCAGGTACACCAATCAGACGCAGATTTGGTCTTTTCACATAGTCCCATATTTCTTGGAGGCTTTGTTCATTGCTTTTTATTCTTTTTTCTCTAAACTTCCCTTCTTGCTTCATTTCTTTCATTTCTTCTTTCATCACTGATACACTTTCTTCCAGTTGATCTCATCATCTCCTGAGGCTTCTGCATTCTTCACACATAGTTCTCAAGCCTTGGCTTTCAGCTCCATCAGCTCCTTTAAGCACTTCTCTATATTGGTTATTCTAGTTATACATTCATCTAAAGTTTTTTCAAAGTTTTCAACTTCTTTGCCTTTGGTTTGTATTTCCTCCTGTAGCTCGGATTAGTTTGATCATCTGAAGCCTTCTTCTCTCAACTCGTCAAAGTCATTCTCTGTCCAGCTTTGTTCCATTGCTGGTGAGGAACTGCATTCCTTTGGCGGAGGAGAGGTGTTCTGCTTTTTAGAGTTTCCAGTTTTTCTGCTCTGTTTTTTCCCCATCTTTGTGGTTTTATCAACTTTTGGTCTTTGATGATGGTGATGTGCAGATGGGTTTTTGGTGTGGATGTCCTTTCTATTTGTTAATTTTCCTTCTAACAGACAGGACCCTCAGTTTCAGGTGTGTTGGAGATTGCTAGAGGCCCATTCCAGACCCTGTTTGCCTGGGTATCAGCAGTGGTGTCTGCAAAACCGTGGATTTTCATGATCTGCTAATGCTGCTGTCTGATCGTTTCTCTGGAAGTTTTGTCTCAGAGGAGTACCTGGTCGTGTGAGGTGTCAGTCTGCCCCTACTGGGGGGTGCCTCCCAGTTAGGCTGCTTGGGGGTCAGGGGTCAGGGAGCCACTTGAGGATGCAGTCTGCCCATTCTCAGATCTCCGGCTGCGTGCTGGGAGAACCACTGCTCTCCTCAAAGCTGTCAGACAGGGACATTTAAGTCTGCAGAGGTTACTGCTGTCTTTTTGTTTGTCTGTGCCCTGCCCCCAGAGGTGGAGCCTGCAGAGGCAGGAAGGCCTCCTTGAGCTGTGGTGGGCTCCACCCAGTTCGAGCTTCCCGGCTGCTTTGTTTACCTAAGAGAGCCTGGGCAATAGCCAGTGCCCCTCCCCCAGCCTGGCTGCTGCCTTGCAGTTTGATCTGAGACTGCTGTGTTAGCAATCAGTGAGACTCCGTGGGCTCAGGACCCTCTGAGCCAGGTGCCGGATATAATCTCCTGGTGTGCCGTTTCCTAAGCCCATCAGAAAAGTGCAGTGTTAGGGTGGGAGTGGCCCGATATTCCAGGTGCCGTCTGTCACCCCTTTCCTTGACCAGGAAAGGTAACTAACTCCCTGACCCCTTGCGCTTCCCAAGTGAGGCAATGCCTCGCCCTGCTTCAGCTAGTGCACAGTGCACTTCACCCACTGTCCTGTGCCCACTGTCTGGCACTCCCTAGTGAGATGAACCCAGTACCTCAAATGGAAATGCAGAAATCACCCGTCTTCTGCGTCGCTCATGCTGGGAGCTGTAGACTCGAGCTGTTCCTATTCAGCCATCTTGGCTCCTTCTCCCATTATTTTTTAATATTTTCTGAAAATCTTCTTTAAAGAGAGAAAGCCAAATGTCACCCACTTTTTCATAAAGCCTTATAGGCAAATCTATTATTCTTTTCTTTTTTTTGAGGTGGATTTTCCCTCTTGTTGCCCAGGCTGGAGTGCAATGGTGCGATCTCGGTTTACTGCAACCCCCTGCCTCCCAGGTTCAAGCAATTCTCCCACCCCAGCCTCCTGAGTAGCTGTGATTAGAGGCATGCCCCACCATGCCCAACTAATTTTGTGTTTTTAGTAGAGACAGGGTTTTTCCTTGGTGGTCAGGCTGGCCCTGAACTCCTGACCTCAGGTGATCCACCTGCCTCGGCCTCCCCATGTGTTGGGATTACAGGCATGAGCCACTGCCCCTGGCCATTTTTTTTAAAGATAACGTCATGCTCTGTCACCCTCCTCACCACATTATAGCTCTGGGGCCAAGCTGCATCACAATGGAAATCATGGAGCCACAGGAAGAATCCACTCAGCTTTGCAAGATGCTGCCCAAGGGGTTGCTTGGAGTAACCAAATTAACATTTTTCATTCTGCTCAGAGCAAAATACATGTGACAAAACATAGACATGAGCCACTTTGCTTAGCACTCAGTGTCAAACTGGTAAGACTTAAACTTGCTCCCAGATAGGCCGTTCCATCTCTAAATCTTTTTAGAAGCTTCTGCATATTAATAGGCACCCCTAGATGAGACTAATTTGGGAGCCCTCATTTTTAAATGCACTTCAGGGCATTATTCATTTGGAATGTTCCACTGTAAGTTATCTTTAGTAAGATTTTGCCATTTCTGTAAGACTTTGCTGCTTCCCAGGCCTAATGAATTAGCCAGAAGGAACTAAGTTTTCCAGAAATTAAGGATCCTATTTTTACCTAATATATTGGCTTTACTCCAAGGTTCCCTTGATTGACTTAGCCAATGATTTTTTTTTCCTACCTAAGCATGTGAGGAAAATGAAACAAAGGGGTAGAACACAAAAATCCCTGTGAATTTTCAAAAGCCAAATTTTACAACCCTCCAATATTATCATTTACTACCACTTTCCTTCTGACCCATTCAGATGTAGGAGATCTCTAAGTGGAACTGGATTCAAGCCAGTTAACTACTGGATCAAATCTGATCCTGGACCCGGTCCCGTTTCTGTAATAACTTCTAAAACATCTAGCCAGTCATGGCTGGATAGCAGTTTGGAACACAAATTTGCTCAAAGAAACTCAGAGCTCAAAACACAAATCCATGGAGCTCTGAAATCCGAGAGAGAATTTACCATAATCCCCAGCTGCTCTGAGAGGTCAAAGGGCACAAGTGTTACAGAATCCTGAGACATCACTTTTCTGCCTGAAACCTCTGTCTGGTGGTGTCTTTACCTGTGTTTTGCTCGGGCCCACTGGGTTCGTTCTGTCCACTCGGCTCATGCTAGTGGTGTGGACCCCACACCTGCCAAGGGTGAGCTGGGTACAGAGCAGTGAAGGGTGTGTGAGCAAGCAAGCATGGGATCTGGCCACTGCACACAGCCAAGCATGCCAGCTGCAGTGGGGTGGGCAGCTCCAGGCACCGGCACAGGTGCCAGCTCCCTGTGAGGCTGCAGCTGGACCAGGCCAACTGCAAACAGCTTCCACTGTGGTTATCAGGGAATGCAGTGGCGCCCGGAAACTTGGAGATGCAGGAACTGCAGAGCCCCAAAGAAGGTGTCACAGCCCTGGCTTGGGGAGCTCCTAGGTCTGGGCTCCCTGAAGAGCCACAGCTCTTGTCTCCTTCTCTCTTCTCTTCTTCTTGCCTGCAATTTGGCAA